>NC_083765.1:54556625-54878125 GCF_963514075.1 Conger conger
ATCCTTGTCTTGACATGTTATCATTCCTGCTATTGTTGTTCGTGGCAGCGTAGCCGTGCAGGCAGCATGCAGACGGTGTAGGCAGGGAGCAGGCAGGGTGTAGGCAGGGTGTAGACAAGGTGCCGACAGAGTGCAGGAAGGGTGTAGGCAGGGTGCAGGAAGGGTGTAGGCAGGGTGTAGGCAGGGAGCAGGAAGGGTGTAGGCAGGGTGTAGGCAGGGAGCAAGCGGGGTGCAGGCAGAATGATCTCTGTTCCTCTGCAGGGAGTGTCAGCTGCAGTTCACTGTCCCTCTCTCTCTCCCTGTCCCTCTCTCTCTCCCTGTCCCCTCTACAGGAAGCGTCAGCTGCAGTTCCTTCTGGAGGGACGTGGGCGCCGGGCCGGTCTGAGTCCTGAGGAGCTGCGTGAGAACGGCAGGCTGCTGGGCGAGGGCCTGAGCAGAGCGCTCTTCAACTACCCCAGCCGGGACGCCAACTCAGAGGGCCCTGAGGTGACCGCGGACCGGCGTGGTCACAACCCGAAACCACCTTAACCGCCTCGACATGGCTTACCCTCAGATGGCAGGGTCTTATCCAGAGCGATGATATAGATAATAAGGGGGGGTGATAGATAAGCACTTCAGGAATTTGAATCCTCTTTGCAGTTCTCTCTTTTTAGAACATGTACCGGTTCCCTGCGGTTTTGTGCTCTCCTGTAAGAATCACGTTGGCGCGATGCTGGAGGGTCCACTCATGTCAAGTCACTACTGCACACATGATGAGGTTATGTGAGGTATCTTGACTGTAACCCAGTCGAAACAAAGCACCATTGTACAAAACGCATTATCACACATCGCTGCCGTGAGGTAGGGGACATAATCTCATAATTGCCAAAAGTCCCCGCCCTGTACACTGTGCTGTGTGGGATGCCGGTACCCTCAGTGGTGGATTCTGGTATGTAGTGAAACGCTCAATGGCCTAGTTGTACTTTTACAGCTGTCCAACTAATAACACCGGATGCACTGCTTCACCACACCATAATGCTGTATGCTACGCTTCACTCTTTACGCTAACGGCCTTTTCCTCCCCGGCCTCAGGAGGGCAGCGTGGAGGCGTCGGAGCGGGCAGAGGTCACCCAGCAGTACCTCCGGGGGCTGGTGCAGCGGGCGTCGGACACCAACGTGAAGGGCGAGTCCCTGCACAAGCTGTGGCCCTCCATGTTTGTGGAGATGGTGAGGGACTGTGTGCTGGAGATGAGGGACCAGCCGGCCTACCGCCAGGCCTGCCTGAACAGACACGCTCGCGGCAAGTGAGCCGGGGAGGAGGGAAACGCTCCGCCCACGCGTTACACGCCCGACCGTCCTGCGACCGCCACACCCCCTCCGTCTCCCGAAGCAGACTAGTCTCGACTGAGCGGTCCTGATGGTTTTCCACTGTTGCGCCACTCTTTTCCAAAAGGACCTGAATCCACACCTCACAAAGGGGCCGCCTTTGAAATGGCGGTCTACAGACTAATACGTACCAGGACCTTCTGGTTGAATGTTCATATACGCACATACCGCTATGGAACCTGTTTTTTTTTTTCGGTTCAGTCGCTAGCAAACTGCATTTAGGAGGGTGAAGCTACGCTCCAGACCGACGGCGAGATACTGATGATGCGTCTTCCCTTCATGTAATCCTCGACACAAGGCCCCCTTTCCCTGGCGTGTTGGATTTCACTTCAGTTTTTTTAATTTTTTTAAATCTTTTTTATTTTTATTTTTATTCTGATTACCAGTGTACACTCTTCCAGTACAGATGGGCTCGGGCTAGAATATAACTCTTTGCCAGAAGAGGACAAATGGCAACAACGCATTTTAGTTTCCCAAAACTGTATGTTTTATTTAGTGTTTGAGTCCTTTGTAATTACCAGATTAACTGAATTAAAATGAAATGCCCTTTAAAAGACTCATTTTGGTTTTATTAACTAATGCTTGTGTTTTGGTCATATTGCATTTTTTTTTATCACAAAGCGGTCTTCCTTCACTCTGCGTCTGTCTTTCTTTCTTTGGAGAGGTGGCGCTGTTTCTACACACGGCTTGTGAATCTTGGGCTTCGATCGAGGGAACGCAACAAACTTTTGGCCTGAGCCAGAGCTGATGGGAGCAGATTATGGCAGTTGGCAGTTATCTTGTACCTTCAGTAACTGGTCCGTTAACTTGTAATGAATTATTTTCATGCAAGAGTCTTAAAACCTGGATTGGGGGAAAAATGCTAAAAATGATAAATGGTAATAAAGAGGTCCTGCTTCAGGCTTACACTCTAAACCAGGGATGTCAAACTCCAGTCCCGGAGGGCCGCAGTGTCTGCTGGTATTTGTGGTTTCCTTTCAATCAGCAGCCAATTAAGGCCTTTAGAACAAGGTGTGTGGACTCTTTAGCCAATGAAAGACTTGTATCTCTAAAATGTATCTCTCGTGCTGAAACACACCAAGAACCAGCAGACACTGCGGCCCTCCAGGACTGGAGTTTGACACCCCTGCTCTAAACAAAAGGCTCCAGAAGATAATGACCTGGCAGCCATACTTTGTGGGTTGATGAAGGCTTTCCTAACAGCTTTCTCTGTTACTGGATCATACACTTACGATCCTGTCCACTTTTCCTTGGATAGGCTAGTCCTGTACGTTCCTTTTAATGGAGAAGCAGAGACACGCGTGGTGGACTGTGACCCTGACTCGCCGGTAGTCACCCCGCTCTTTTAGCCGACGGCCTTCGTGGCTGAGCAGGCCTCGGGGCTCCTGCGGCAGCACAAAGCATCGGCTGCAGCTGCTGCAGAGATACTGTCAGAGCAGGGCCAGGGCTGACCTCAGACAAGAGATCCAGGAACACCACAATGGCCCCAGAAACAACGGCGAGAGAGAGAGAGGCGCGCAGTGCAGATACCCAGAGGAACCTTATAATGAAGATGCAGCAAAATGGGGAAACAAAACTCTTTGAAAAGGGTGGTGCGGGTAACAGAGAAAATATTAGAGACCATCGAGGGAGACCAATGCCTGAACGGAATGAAGTGTTTGACATCCACGGTGGTGTAGAGGGCAATGTAGCCGTCTCTAGGGTCGATTCTGTGCAGATGACTTGAATTGAGCCAAAACCAAATTAGCTACGTGGCCCAGATTCCCGATGGTGGGGGAAAAGAGTGGGGGATAGAGTAGTAACTATCAAAAACAGCTGACGATATAGTGGATATGTTTCACTGCATGTCCTCTCAGAAATGTTTTCGCATCACACTACTTCTGTGATTTGACGGTGCTTAATTTGTATTGACAGTGCAATGGAAAACTAAGCTGGATGAAAAGGCAGGATGGTGGAATTTAACACACTGCACCTCAGATCCAGAAGCAGACTAGATTAACTGCCTCATGCCCTGTAGGCCTGCTTCTTGGTGATGGGAGACTGAAGCTTCCTCAGATTCAACAGTGCGTAAGCCATCATAATATGTTCACTGATATGAACCAATATTTGTGGTTTGCTGTAGCGAGTAAATGTTTTTCTTCAGTAATCGACAGTTCATTGTTTCTCCGCCTAGTACGTGGTTCCTGAATCTTCTCAAAGTCCAAGTGTACAGCTTTCCATTCTTCCTCCATGACGCGTTGAGCAGAAGTGCTCCCCTCCTGATGGAAACGGTGAGCTCCAGACTCGCTGACAGCCGAGGGCACCGCGGCCCTCCCTGCCTCCCGTGAGCTCCTGACAGAGCAGGTGTGCTCCCCCGGTCCGTCTGTGTGGTGCTCCAGGAGGAATGTAGGAAGAACTGAGCGAATAATTCCTCGCTGACACTGACCCAAGGGAGAATTGTCCGCGTGAAGACGGAGAGATACTTTTTTAATTACCGGAGCTGTCAAGAGAGTCGTTTGCGAGACCTCCACTGGCAGCGTTAACGAACACGTCCTCCCTTCAAACCACCAGCGCTCGTATTACATTTTGCTTGTGTAACTACGCACAAGATTCCTGCAGTCTCTTGCACAGATGGGCAAACTCTCAGCTGAGAATCGAGGCTCCGTGGCAGTCACGCAGTTCCCTATACGTTAGACAAACAGGAAGTGCATTTGCTTGTTGCAAAGCACTGTTTGCACCAGTCCTGCGCGCATATACAAATTCTGAACCCATCCACCTGAGCAGTGGTGACAATGCAAAACTTGCTGTGTAATTAGATTTTTTGATTAAATGCTGGGTGTTGCAGTCAAACAGAAGACCTGCATTTTGACTTAGTCATTTCATCAAGTCGAGACCAGCATCAAGGTCATGAAAACAAACATATTTTCAGTTGGAGCTCCAGGCAAGTTAGAACTTGTTCTTGTCTAGATTAAATAATAGGAAGGTATCCTGTTTAGGAATCCAGGTCAGAAATTCTGACAGCTCATTTCCATTCAAACAGTAGCAATGTGCTGAAGTGTTTCGACCAACTGGGTGTTGCCACTAAAGTGGATGAGACAGAGACAAAGGTGTTTATGGATTGCTTAGCCCTGACCGCTGCTTCCCACTGCTGTCTGACCACTACTCCACTACTGCTTTCTGAACCCCTGATCCAAACTGCTGCTCTGACCGCTGGTCCACACTCTTGCCTGGTCCAATGCTCCCCAAAGTTTTCTTCTCAGGAACCAAATCTGTCACTGTTGTGGTGGGAAGCTTTGGTATTAATGAGCATTTGTATAAAGCTTATACAAAGAAGCTATCTTAGAGTGACATTATCACAATACCTTACAATACTACACAAGCAATACTTGGAATGATGAATATTTCTGTATGATCTGGAGAATCCCCTTCTGCAAAAAGGCCTCTAGCTGAACTTTGAGCTGTTATAATATAAGCAGAAAGGTACATGAAATGTGGCCATCCTTCTGAATTGCTGCCACATTGAAGATGTAGCTTCCTTCTCTTTGAAGTGGATATAGAAGACAAAGATTATATAATCATATTAATGCAACTGTAGTATGCATCCTGAATTTTGTAAATATTTAGACAAATTTAGATATTTAGACCTAATGTATTCCATGCATAATAGATATGACCATACACACACACACAGAGCATACATACTGAACAATATACAGGATATCCTGTAGCCCATGTAAATGTACATTTAGTGAATGAAATTATATGATCACTCATAGATTATGTTTGTAGGATTGTGCGATCACTTTATATTCCATTTTAATCAGTGACCATTATTATAATACTCATTTTCTATGTTAATGGCTTTATATTCAAGAGGGCTTAAATCATGAATGTCATCATTTAAAGCCATTAATAGAATAGAACACAGTTATTTTCTTAAAGAGAAGTAATAAATACCATTAGCAATAAATATTGTATAACTTGAGTGTCATCCTATCTGTCCCTGTGAAACTTTCAGTGTCACTGAAATGGCAGCTACATCTATCCAAAATTAATGAATTGCTATCCAACATGAATTAATTGCTATCCGACATTAATTCATTGCTATCCAACATTAATTTGTACCCTGCCTTTTGCATGTTTCTTTTTTTGTTGTGTTGTGTTATGGTGTGTGGTAAGTGGTGAACTACACCCTGCAATGTTAGAGCAATGACACAGCCTTTTTTTTTTGTGTCACTCACAAGCTGGGAGTGACTACGAAACATCACACATTGTTTATTGTTAACCTTAAAGCGGGTACTGAGGGATTCACATTTTTATCTGATGAAACACCTTTGCTGCAAGCCCTGTGTGTTGTATACTGTGAATTGGTTATTCGGACTCGAAATTCATTTGAAATTCGGTTCAGTCGACCATGACCTGCACCCGGCGGTTGTGGGGTCAATGGTTAATTTTGATGCCAAGGCCAAATATCACCCCAGTGCGGTAAAGCAACTGTTTAAAGACACTTGCTACTGTAAGTGGATCCAAATAGAAATTAATGTATTATTAGTTAAGGCTCCACACCGCTATGGCTCCACGGCTGCATGAGCGTCCGGGGAAGGCCTCAGAGTGAGCACTGGATGGAGACCCAACCAAGCGTGAACTCCATTTATCGAGTCAAATGAAGCAATTCCACAAACGGCGGGGAGCAAAAGCCACAGACCCTCAGAAAAGCCTTTTTTTTTTATTTTACGGAGTGGCAGCTCTGCTTTTACCGGTGGAGTGAGACTCTCAACACATCACTCTCAGTGTTCCAAACCAGCAACAACCATCTTAGCTTTATGTATATTCTGAAAGCTTCTTGGTTGGTCAGCTTCAAGCTGATATGGTACTTGAAAACACATACATATAACTATAATATACAGTACTGTATATACAGTGAGCCCCATAAAGTTGTCTAATGACAAATACATATTTTTTCTTGAATTAGCTCTGTACTCCATAATTTGAGATTTGAGATTTAGAATTGCACATGGTTAGTGCACCTTCTCAGGGGGGGAAGTAGTGTAATTTCTACATGGTGAAACCAAAATATCTAAACATGGCATTCATTAAAAGCTAAGCATCTGCACACACACTGTGACTTGTTTGATTACAAATCCAAAATTGTGGCGCACAGAGCCAAATGAAGAAGAGTCATCATGTGCCTGTAGTCTCACTTCATGCTAGCAAATACCTGTTATTGTCCAGGTTAGGAGTGATCAAGCATGATTCCCTGAATGTGATGTGATACAGGCATCTGTTGTCACAGGGGACTTGCCATAGTCCACTTCTCATTTCTCTCGTTCTGGCAGACTGGTAACCACCCAAGGTGCACGATTCTCTTGTGGGGTGGGTGGGCCTCGGAGCTGTGAATGTGAACTGGTTCTTCAAAAACGTAGTTCTCCTTGAATAAGATCAGGATGACTCCCCGGTGTCTGTACTCTCCCGTGCACAATGGTAGCACAGCGACTGGACCGTTTTCTATACCATTCCTATTCACACATCTTACACAGGCGTGTTCTGCATGTGCAGCCCTGATTTAAGATTTCTTCTTTGAAGCCTGTGGCTTGATAGAGACATAAATGTGCTAAAGAGCCGACCAGCTGTAGCTCTTTTGTTTAGAAACTCGAAACCCTGACCTTTACGCACACTCTCTCACACCGAGATTACTCGATGAAAGTAGCGAAAGGGGGCGCAGCAATTTGTTTTCTCTATGCCGTTCCCATGGCTTTAACTTACTGAGTAAAAAGGCTGCCCAGAATGCGGAGGACCGAAAGGACCATAGTGGGACGGAACGCCGCTCATGGACGGTCACACAGGCTAACCTTGGATTTTGGAAAAGGTTTGGCAATGCGATATCGTGCTTCGGAGGATTTAAGTTTAAACGCGCGGACTCAGGATTTATAAAGATCACAGTGTGTGGGTGTGTGGGATTACAAGTCTCAAAGCACCGTTCTGAGGCTCATTGAAGATACTTGCTTTGAAGGAATGCGAATACATCACCTTGTACACAATCCCGCAAGGTAATATTCAGACATCTGTATTGGATTCAATTAATTTAACGAGTGCATTATACATGATTATGATTCAATTATTATTAATGAATATGAATGAATAAATACACGAATATTATAATTTCCGTTGATGTTGGTAGTAGAAGTAGTTGCAGTATTATTCTATACAATTGCATACTTTGGAATACTTTTTGAGGGGGGTGGCTTTTTGCTTCAAGGTTCATGCAGTTTATTTCAACCTTGCGTCCAATCTTACTTCTAGTCTAAATGTTGTAAGCCCTAAACTATACCATATGCATATATCTCACTGCAGGATGACACAGAAACAATTTTTACAATAATTGATCCTTGTAATCTTTTGCGCGTAAATACCGTATAAAGTTGATGGTGGTTAGGCTTTCAATTGACTGTTTCTCCGGCGCGTGCTTGGATTGTTTTCCGGTCGCACATTTGTACTGCCAACTTTTACTTGCAAAAATATCTCGGCATTCTCCTTCTTGTGATTTGTGTAACTGTAATTTTTTCAACTGTCCACATTTTTCTGTTGTCAGGATATAACACTGTGCACATCTGTACTGTATGTCATATACGAAAGATTTGCTTGGGGTCGACCGATGGTGTGCTCTGGTTGAGGACAGACACTCTTTAGGGACAGCTGCCGTTTTTAAAATAGACTGAAAGAGAAACTTTTTAGCGTGGAAAATAAACCGAGCATGTTGCAGATGGCTCCAGCCGAAATATTCATTTAGATATTTTTTATTTGATTTTAGGGAATATGCGTAGGCTACCCTCCCATCGTGCTGTGAGCTTTCACACAATTGTTTGAATTCGAGATATGAGCTGTTGGAGCAGTTCAAATGCTGAGTTAAACTTGTTACAGCCGCTATTGAAGCGGGTGTTGCTGGATGTCACTGCGTCATCAGAACGTTTACTCACGAAGCCAAGTTCTTCGACAGTCCCTTCTCCATCAAACATCGCCGAAGATGCGTAAATTGAAGCAACACTTGATATAATGAATTATTCGTCTGATTGCATAGCTTGTCCATCTCCAGTGTCTTGCTCAGCATGGTGCTTTGCCGAACCGTTTTTACCCTATATGATATGGGAAAAATGAATAGAGATTTTTTGTATGTTAGCATTGCTTCTTGAGACAACAGAAATAGTCCATACTCTATGTTACAATCTGCAGACAATAGGTAGACAGTAGTTTTGATATAGCTTCACCTTCTTCACGTACCTTGCAATCACATTGTCTAAATAACCGTATAGTTGCTCAACTAATTACTGTCAGCCAGTGCCCAAGAGCTCTATCCTTTATAAACACAATACTACATCCAGACTTACTATTGTGATATGTGCCCTTACTGTCACCCAAAAACGGACTGTTTGCTGTCTGTCTGCTTCATTTTAGTGTTTTAGTTATTTGTGAGAGGTAGCCAAAACAAAAGGTTTTATCATTTGACAAAAAAAAGCAGTGGGACAGCTACCACAGTAAGAGGACAGTTGTCAACACAAAGAAGGTCAGGGGTTATAGTACAAGGTCAAGCAGACAGAGGAGAGAGTTGATATGTCCCATGAGACTGGATAGATGACCTCATCTTTGTTGTTGCATTTGGTATACAAATCTGACCGTCTGCTCATAACTATGAAACTTTTTAAAAAGCAGAAAGCAAACATAATTTGTGGATGATCTGGAGCCTTGTAATTTTGTGTTTGTAGAATGATTTAATGCTTCATTTGCTTTCATAAAGTTGTTGGTAATGAATAATTAATTGTCTAGGCTCTGATTGCAAAGGGAAACCACTAAATTCTGATTCCTCTTTTAAATGCAACATGGCTACCTCTTCAGACGCCAGTGCCCTCACAGTCGACAAGCAATGATAGAAACCTTCACCCGAATACTCAGGTAAGGGAACCCAGATGGGCCATTGCCCTCCAAAACAGGCCTGGGATGTGGGTTCAAATTTACTTCCTTGATTTTTGCCTCCCTTAGTTAATTGGTGGCATGTTTCCCTTGCAACAATCTTTTGAAGGCTGCAGATTGAATGGATATTTATTAATTTACTCATTTTAACCAGGACACTGTATAATATTTAACATTGACTGATTGAATCAGTGCATATTCAACCAGAGATGATACGTAGGCTAATCTTTACCCTAATATTTTCTTTACCAGAAATATTTGAGAATTAAACGAATGTGGTATTATGTCTGTCCTCTGACAGAGCCACCTGAACTAATGGGTTTTTCCAACACAGAATTTCTATGGTTTTGCTGCTGCTGGGCCCAGAACTGCTGAACTGTCAGTACGGCAATCAACACAGGAAGGTAAGTGAAGAGGTCTGGTGTAGACCCTTTAGTTCGAGAGAGCACCAGACTCTTTCATGCCTTATCAAATTTCTCCAATCGGTGTTCCTGGAAATGTGGAAGGAGGCATGTGTTGATGGACCTGCCGACCTCCCGTGCAAGTTCACGGCTGTAGAAGCTGGTGTCCTTGCAGCAACACAATGACTAAGTACTACTGGAACATACGGTTTTAACCAGGGGTCATGACTGTGTCTCCTCGACGGAGCCAAGACATTCATTCGGTGCCATCATTTATGGAGAGTGCATCTCACTTTAACTTCACGCCAGCACGTTTATAGTGCCTGCAAAGGGAAAGCTTTTTTTATGCCCCCCCACCCCCACTGTATAGCTTAATTCAACTGGACTTTCCTGTTAAAAATTCAGACTTGATATTAGTCTATAAAAGATCTCCTGGGAAATTTGAGGAAGTATAAATCTGTCTGCTGGCAGACGAGAGCAGCAGCAGGAGGGCACAGGAGGCAGTCTCAGAGATTTTTGGGTGAAGGTGCTGCCAGCTGTCATGGGTCCTTCCCCCTCCCCCATGGGACTTGGGAGCATGAATAGACTGAGAGTGAGGAGTGGGATGAGAGTGCTCTGAGAGGTCAGGCGATAGCCTATCCTCAGTCTGGCTTCCTTTCCTCTTGACCTCTGAACGACCCTGGAGTTGACAGTGGCCCTTAGGCCACTGGGGTTGTGGGGCGAAGTTCGGGTGGACGAGGCCATCGTGAATAGCTGAAAAGCAGCACAGGAGCCTACACAGTTGTGTGTCTTGGGACCTTCTATTAAAAGCCTTCCCGTTTTATTTTCATGTTTGCGCATTTATTTTGAGAGGCCGGGAATTCTGTTAGATGGGAACAGAATTCCTCTCCTTAGAGCCAGATTTCTGCATAGCTTCCTGACAGTCAGAGCTGGCATGTCCGCAGGTTGTCGCTGGCAGGGTCCCCTCGGCCAGTGAAAGACTAATACCTGCTCTGGTGAAAGCTATCGTGAGCGTGAGAATACGGATACTCAGTACTAGGCTGGGTTACAGTTACAGAAAACCACATATTTGGGATTGATGAAAATAAATACAAAAGAGCAGCTCTGTGAATGTCAATATTGTCTAGGTCACGATTCAATTTTGTATAAGGCAAGTAATAATACCAAGATAATAATTAAAGCCTATTGCTGTAACTGATCCATCTGAGACTATATGGGTCTGGCTGTTCCATGCTTGCACACACACACTTGTGTGTGTGTGTGTGTGTGTGTGTGTGTGCGTGTGTGTGTGTGCCAGACCTTGGTCAAATACATAATCGTTTTGGATTCAAATACTTTTCTGTGCTCGATTGAGATCTTGAGATTGCACTTTCTGAGAGTATTTCATACGTTGCTAGACACCAGACAACCTCATTAAAGCGTAGAAAAGTATTTGAATCCAAAACAATTACGTGTTTGACCCAGGTCTGATATATAGCATATTTATAAATGTGTGTGTGTGTTTTGTGTTAATAGTCTGTAAGTTCCACAGCTCTGTGTCTACTCAGGTTCCTCAGAGGATAGAGGCCCAGCAGGACGCTGAATTTGGGGAGGCAGCAGAGCCAGGTTCCTGGGGGCCCTGGGGGCCCTGGGGGGGCTGCTCCCGCACTTGTGGGGGAGGGGTGCAGGAACAGACCCGACCCTGCCTGTCATCTTACCCGTCCCAAACCGCCCACCCCCCTCTGCCGTCCGGGCACGTGGTGTCAGCCCTGCGGCCCTCCGTCCCCCTGCACCGCGACACGGGACAGCCTCTGTACTCCAATGGGACCGGGACGCACCCCGGGGCCCGCCGGAAGCTGATCGGCCTGCAGCGAGACCCCCGCTTCGGCCGCAGGTGCTGCTCCCACCCCCGAAAGGGACTGCCCTGCTGTAAAATCCAGCTATGCCAGCTTGACCAGCTCGAAAATTGAGCTGGTCAAGCTGGCCATACAGTAAGTCGGGTATGAGCTGGTTAATCAGCATGGCCAAGCTGGTTATAAAGCTGGCCTAGCTGGTTATAAAGCTGGCCTAGCTGGGTATAAGCTGGTCAACCAGCTACCAGCTGTTTCAAAACATAGCTTGAACTGGTTAAAACTTGAGCTGGTCTGAACTGGTCAACCAGCTAACTTATGTCAAGATGGCTGCTGGTCTGAACTGGTCAACCACCGACTGTTTCAAAGCCTTGCTGCTGGTTTTTTTCAGCAGGGTGATCTCTCCTCTATGTGAAGCGAATGGCAGGGCAGGACTTCCAGCTTCAGCGCAGTGGTTGAGCCAAGTCCAAATCGTGTATTTTCAGCGATGAATTGCAGTGCATTCTGAGCAGCCCTGACTGAAATGCGACTCATTGCTTATTTGACTTGTGTCCAGTTTTAAAGATATTCTTTTATAAATAGAGTCAATGTCTCTGCTTGTGCCAGGCCTGTTTGTGACCTCCTTGCTGCGGGGCAACTTTTATAAAAGCTTTAAATACACAGCCACTGACAGTTGATTAATGGGGTTTTTATTGAGCCCAGCAGCAGGTTAAATTTAACAGTGAATCTTTCATTGAATTGACATGGATGAAAAGCACTGCTTGGTGGACGAGAATATCTTATTTTTTTCATTTTTTTGAATAAGGAACAGTTTCTCTTGTTTTGATGTTCTCTCCCAGTACTTTGAACATGAACCCTCCTATTATGTTTGGGGTCAATTTTACCCCATTCAATTTTTGGCATCTCTTAAAAACCAGTTAACCCTTTTTTATATTGATACTGTATGATTTATGAAATTTTCTAATTTGGTGGGATTAAATATAGTAAAAATGCAATAAACAAAATGCTATGTGAAGTCCTGTACCAACTTGCCATACAAATGTGTTGTGTAGTCTTATTTTAACCCTCTGTAACTGCATAAAATTTAAGAAAATATAGAACCATTTTAATTTCTATATTTCTCAGAGTGAATGATTCTGGTGGCACTTTCCCATACATGTGCCAAACTTTCACTTATTGTTCCTTAGGCTCTAATGAGATGTTTTTCACAGATTTTTTCACCTTTATGGATAAAAGGCATTTGGGAGACAATAAGAAGGTGCCATACTACGTCTCTAGATTTTTCTATTACAATATTTTTATGTTTATTTCAACTATTTCAATTTGACCCCAAATGTAAAACCGGTCATAAAATCTTAACTGAATAGGAGGGTTAACACTGAGCAGTGGCTCCAATAGTAAGGAGAGCGTGGTGTGTGTGTGTGTGTGTGTGTGTGCAGGAGGGGCAGCGATGGCAAGCGCATCACCCCCGGCAGGTACGGCTACGGAAAGATGCCCTTCGTCATGCCGCTGCAGACAGACTCCGGGCAGGAGCAGGGTGGCCCTCCAGCCCGGAGACTGCGGCGGGCCCCTGCATCCGGCCCCCAGTACGGGGGCCACCAGAGCGCCTACAGGCAGCACGGCCCCAACTACGGCTACAGCGGGGCCCATCACTGGCCCCAGGAGTCCCAGCCAAGGACACACCCAGCCCAGACCTCACTGTACCAACCCGGCCCCGTCCACAACCCACAGCCTGGCCTGCATCCTGATGGCCAGACCACGCACGATGGACCCCACAGTCCCCTGCCTGCCTCCTCCTGCACAGGATCCCCGAAGCGGCACAAGATCTGCAACATCGATGTAAGACGTGTTCATGTGCTCATGTTGGCAGTGTTCATTCTTAAACCTTCGAGTAGGCGTGCTTTCTTACTATCGAGCTTGGCAATGATTCAGTTTCAACAAGTTGTAATGATTAGGTTCCGCTGTTTCGAGTACAGTACGTGTGATTTAATTGTGAGACCAGCTTTGGGAGCTCGTAAAAAGTTTTATTGGTCTGGATACAGGTGTGTGTGACTTTCATGCACTTCATGTGGCAGCAGGGTTATAATTTGCATGTGAATCTTTCACCGCCCGTCGATGTGTAATGAATGAGAAAGAGAGAGGGAGCTCACATGGCAGACTGCTTGTGTGGAACAGAACAACAGCGGGCTGGTGGAAACAGGCTAGAGTTTTGCTTGACATGTGGAGAAGGACTTCCTTTGGCTTCGGCCATCAAGTCGGGAATTGTCCGGGGGGAAGAATGCAGTTTGGCTGGTCCCACTGCGGTTCTTGCCAGCAGCCGGAGTGACAGAGGTCAAACCCCCCAGAAAGCTCACCCCAAGCCCAAGAGGCAGAGGTTGCCCCGCCTCCCCCCCAACTCCTACTCTCATCTCTTGTAGTTCCGTCAGGAGTCATTTCACTTCAGCACACATATGCCGATCGCAAATTCACAGACCCATCATCATCTCCTGGCCTGTAACTACAGTATTATGGTTTCAAATCCCAGATGGTAGACTTATTTTGTGCCATTAAAATAACTTCTGTAAATAACCGGAATAACCAACCAAATATTAGCTGCCCTGGATTTGGGTCTCCATTTGGGTATAATGTTTGTTTGTTTGTATTTCTGTCTGCAGTCTTGTCCCCCCACCAGCCAAAGTGTGAGAGAAACGCAGTGCTCTTCTTACAACAACCACCCCTTCATGGGTCGCTTGTATCAGTGGGAGCCTTTTAATGAAGGTAAGAGTCTCTCCGGGTCGTGTCTGTTACCTTCCCCTTCCATTACATCAGAATGGAGTCATCAGTGTCATGGCGTTCATAACTGTGTTGCCTATCATCATTGCTTCCAAGCAGCTTCTTCTTGTTGGAGTGCTTATGGAGGATTTTTCATCAGTAAACTACAGTCTAAATCCTGGCTGTGGTCATTGCACTCAATGCAGCTCGGCTCAACTCGGCACAACCCACAACCAAGACCTGGGTTGAAATTTTATTGGTTTTGGATTCAAGGCTCTATTAACCTTACCTGGTGCATTTGAGCCTGCAAGGAGGGTGGAGTTTACACTTTTGGGATCATTTAATTTGTTCCAATATAACAGACAAGCTTAGTCAAATGCAGAAAAGTATTTTAATCCAACCCAGGCCTGCTCACAACAAAAACAAAGTCCATTGTAGGACAGCTTTAAAAAAATGCATGCGTAGCTAAGGCATCATCATGGCATACTGAAATTCTCCTTCGTCTGTCGAAGAGCTAGACTACCCGAACCTGTGCATGTTGCTAGAAAACTGCCTCACGTTGGCAGACAAGATAATGCTAGGCTGCTGGAACGGTGCTTTTAAGGGACATTCCTCTTTCACTAAATGTACAGAGACCAAGTGATTGTGCTGCGTGAAACTTTACAATCAATGTTTTCGATGACAAATGGGATTACCTGTAGTGAGATTACCTAGCTGTAGAGAAAGCTATACTGTGGCATTTAAATACAATATGGCAAATTGTATTTATTTTAGCATTTATTTCCATTGACTTCTCAGCCTGCAGTTGTTTCCCTGGCAACCCATAGCTCTGGTTACTAGCCAAAATAAAATATCTTGTCTCCTGCAAAATTCATTACCTTGAGTAATACAGAGGCCAAACCCCTAACCGCAGCCATACCTCATAACTACAGTCTGGTGTACTGTAAGCCTGATGGTTAAGGCATTGTTTTCTTTTGTCTTAATGGTTTAAAGAATATAAATAGTGAGGCAGCTGCTAAATGAAATAATTCTACCAAGGAATCCCATGGGGATTACATGTTTGCTATTACATTTTTTGAAAACCATTTGCCAAGCCTCACAGGTAAACCTCATACGTTCAACATGATTGTCTGCCCACTTTCACAGTTTTGGCAGCCAGATTTGCTTACGAATGTATTTGGGATATTAATTAGATCACTGTGTGTTTTTATACAGTGTGTGATGCACTGTGCAAAGTGATTGTTCAGCATCTTAAGGCTCAACGATGATGGTGTAATTTTGAATTGGGGGGTCCATTAACAAACAAAGGAGTTCCTTATTCTGTAGTCATGCAGTGTGGGGTAAATTGCATCCAGCCTGATCTTCCAGTTTACTGATGTTGATGATTACACAAGCTATGCCTGTGCTGTGCTGCTGCTCTCATTGTCTAATTCTGTCTGTATAGTGGCTCCACTTCTCACAAGGAGCTAGTCCCTTTAAAAGGCTGTTCTCTACAGATTATTTATGGTAGCATGTTAAAAATGTGTGTGTGTGTGTGTGTGTGTGTGTGTGCGTGCATGTGTGTGTGTGCGTGCATGTATGTATGTGTGTGTGTATGTGCACGTGTGTGTGTGTGTGCATATATGTGTGTGTGCGTGTGCATATATGTGTGTGTGTTTGTGTGTGTATGTGAGTGTGTGTGTGTGTGTGTGTGTGCATATATGTGTGTGTGTGAGTGTGAGTGTGTGTGTGTGTCTGTGTGTGTATCTGTGTGTGTGTGTGTGTGTGTGTGTGTGTGTGTGTGTGTGCGCACGTGTGTATAAACACCCCCTTCCCCTTCCACCAGTTAAAGTAAACCACATAAGAATATGAATAGCACCTCCAAGAACCCATTCTCCCTAATTAACTTTGGAATCCTTGTCCATCACCAAATCCAATTACTTCAATGGAGCTCAGTTTGAGGGGGGATGGGGGCGCAAATTAGCCGAATGACTCTGGAGTCTGTATGTGAACTGTCTGAGGTGAAGTTCTTTGAGTTATCTGAGGGCTGGTGGATGGATTCGTGTGCTCAGTAAATCCACTTTGTCAATGTTGGTGTGCTTCGACTTGATGGCCCTCCAAGATGGCCGCTGGGTTCCACCGTAATCTGCTGCCACACCTGGATGTTCATACCAGGTTCATTCCCGCACTCACTCTGTGCGTTTAGATGTGAATGTGTTTAATTGTGGTGCTGTGGCGATGATGCTCGTTATTCAGTTCTCTCTGGCAGATGCGTGTTTCAGGACCGTTTCTGCCTCATTACTGTTGCAAGTAACGCTACAGCGGCTGATCTAACAAAGCAAACCCCCCACATCTAAAGCACATACGAGTCACAGGAGGGGGACAGTAATGGGGGAGGTGGGGAGGGGGGGGGTCTCCAACACTAAAAGGTCAGGGATTTCTTTCTAGATCAGAGAGCGAGAGAGAGAGAGAGGGGTGAGTGAGCGAGGTATTGGACCCATTTAGCTAACAAGATTATTGAAAATGAAATGAGAACCCAGAAGAAACCATGTGTACTGAATTTTATGTGCAAAATCACAAGATAATGACGACATCCTATAAACTGTGATGATATAGGTACACTTACATGGAAGTATTTAATTATCCAGAGTGACTTACATTACATTCATACATATCATTCATTACATATTTACTGAAACAGTTCAGGTAAAGTAGCTTGCTCAAGGGTACAGTGGCTGTTCCCCACTCAGAGCCGTGGGTCGGACCCCATGTTGGGGCGCTCGATTTCGGGATGGGGTCGCCTGAAAATCTTTCATTTTTGTCTCTCTAAAATATGTGAATGTAGGCCACTACAAGATTAACATTACAACAACAACCCAGCTATAATAAAGCAATGAGGCAGGAAAGGTTGTGGTATATTTCCAGTATAGTCGTGGCTAAAGGCACGAGATGTGTGTGGGTGGGGTGCTGGGGTCGTGTAAGTTTGTGAACATTAATTTGGGGTCACATTAGGGAAATGTTTGGGAACCCCTACTCTAACCATTATACTCTACTGTGGCCTGGAAATGAAGTATTGCAGGACTGGGGCAGCAAATCTACTGTAGGTCATTTTTGGCTTGGCCTCACTCCATTCCCAGTAGCCCATATTTTGAAGCAGGCTTATCACTCTTCAACAACGGATGATAAACATCCAAGCCACTGTGAAATGAGGTGAAATGAGGAGTGACCTTATTTTCCCCTAACAGCCAACTTGAGACGGATTGTCTAGAGCTATAAAATGTGAAAATAAGTAGGGATGTTGTATGTTTTGCTGTATTTCAGCTCATGAGTTTTATGTGTGTACTGGGCGACCATTGGCTATTTTCCACAGAACGTCCTCTGAACATCAGGGAAATTCATGAATTTTATCTTATTTTTGATATGAATACATTTAAATACAAAATGTTGCCATTTAAATTTGTCAACACTTGCCTGTTTTATGTGTTTATTTGTGACTGTAAATGAAGACATAACATATAAACAGAGGGGACTGCCTCACTGTACATCCAGACTTTACTTGCTCCCTACACCCGAGCAAGACCTCTCCGGTCTGCCAGCTCTGGTCACCTTGTGCTCCACTCATAATGAGCACCAGGTGGTCGAGCTGCACATTCACGCCTGTTTTTCCGTTCTGGTTCCTCAGTGGTGGAATGACTTGCCTACCACTGTCAGAACAGCAGATCCCCTCCCCCTATTTCCCCAAATATCCATCTTGTATAATCTCTAAGAGAAAACGTGCACTTACAATGACTATTTTTTTGGTTACAAGTGCTCTACGTGTGTGTTTTGCTATTTATGGATTTGATACATTTCACTTGTTGTCCTCATGTTATGTGTACTTATGCACTTGTGAGTCGCTTTGGATTAAAAGCATCTGCTAAATAAGGTGTATAATCAGTCATGAATGTACTTACATTCTTTTGGGTATCCTAAAAAATGTTGAATGTAAAATAGTTTTTGTTGCTATAATAGTAATCCATAATGTACGCATGACTACCCCAGCTAGATATTAAGTATTGTGGTCATTAAATAAATAATAAACATAAACCCATTCATCTTTTTTCACTCATTTGGTTTTGCAATGTTTACACAGGCAAATACATACAGGCCTACACACAATACAGTTATGGCAGTTATCTAGTTCACACTAAAATACAATACAAAATGTAAATACAAACAGTAAACATAAAAATAACTACAGACTGTTTCCTTTTCAATTGTTTTAACTAGTTATTGTTACTTTTGTGAATGTTTAATGTTCTGCATTTAATTGGAAGAGGTCAAGTACAACGCTGCCCTCTTATGGATACTTCCAGAAGATTGCGTTGTGCTTGAGATGGGAGATGACAGCCAGTGGTGCCAGTCTATTCAACAGCATAACGTGTCTGCTCTTTCAGTCCGGGGGGACCAGCCCTGTGAGCTCAACTGCCGAGCCATTGGATTCCGTTTCTACGTGCGACAGGCAGAGAAAGTCATCGACGGGACGCCATGCGGAGACAACGAGACCTCTGTTTGTGTGGAGGGGACGTGTCAGGTAGGGCCCGTGTTAGAAGTCAAATATCTTCCCCAGAGAAAATAATCATGTGCTGCTCTGTATTCTACTTATGTATGAATTTACTGACATAGTAAACCCCTGTCTTCTATAAACATGAATACTTCATAAAAGCAATGTTTTTACTGCTTGGGTAGGCAATGTAAATATTTTCATGGGACCTTTTTCTTTATTGAGTATGAAGAGGCTAGTGGTTCCCATGCACCAGGCATAATCGTTTTCAGGGCAGATGGGATTGTATCTGTAAGATGTTTTTAAAATGATAGAATAATCCGTAATTGTCTCCCATAAACGTTCCACCAGTAGAGGGCAGCAGAAGATAACTGTGGCCACAGCGTATCGGGAAACTTTAAATACAGTATGTCAATGCACATTTTAAGGGGAGAGGGTTACATTTTGCATAATACTAACATAAATCTGACCTGCACATATTTGAGGGATATTGTGTTAAACTTGTTCAATCTATAAATCTATCTATCTATTGTAAATGGTTGGCATTTATATAGTGCCTTTATCCAAAATCCTGTACATTTGATGCCTCTTATTCACCCATTCATACACACACTCACACACCAACAGCGATTAGCTGCCATGCAAGACACCAACCAGCTCGTCAGGAGCATTTAGGGGTTAGGTGTCTTGCTCAGGAACACTTAGACACGTGCAGGGTGGAATTGAACTGGCAACCCTCCGACTGCTGCGTTCTATTGCAATTGCTTGTCTATGGTTAATTTGTTTTTAAACTGCAGATTCAAATATCGTAGTCTATCAATACCTCTGTTTTGCATGATACCGTAGTCATGTGCAGAAATCATTGATCACACCTAGCACTGTATGTTTGCAAGTACAGTGGGGAAACTCTCACCATGTTGTCCTTGGTCCCAGTAGTAAAGGTTTCTGCCAGTTCCATAATAGTTTGGGTGCATTTTTTTTACAGTTTGGGTGCACTCATAATGATTGTGAGTAATCACCTTCATCTGATGTTGTAGAATATACACTCGGTGAGCACTTTATTAGGTATTTATTAGACTTATTTTTTACACTTATTGGTCTTCTGCTGCTGTAGCCTACCCACTTAGAGGTTTGACACGTTTTGTGTTCCGAAATGCTTTTTTGGACCACTCTCTGCAGACTGTTGTGCGTGAAAATCCCTGGATATCAGCAGTTTCTGAGATACTCTAACCACCCTGTCTGGCACCAACAATCATTCCACAGTCAAAGTCACTTTAGACACATTTCTTCACCATTCTGACATTTGGTCTGTAAAACAGCTGAATCTGTTGACCAGGTCTGCATGCGTTTATGCATTTCGTTGCTGCCACATGATTGGCTGAATACATATTTGCATTGCCAAGCTGGTGTACAGGTCTACCTAATAAAGTGATCACTGAGTGTAATTTATTTCCTGCCGAGATGGGTGTCTTCTAGGAAGATGATCCTCCTATTCATAAAGCATGTGCGGTCACTTAGTGCCTGGATGAGCTGTACAGCAACGTTATCCATATGCCATGGCCCTGGCCGTCTCTACCACTGGATCTGAACCTGCTCGTGCATTATGGGATATTCTTTGGCCACGCCTGAGACATGTTTTCCACCTCCATCAACGAATCATTAGCTGTCTGACATTCCTGTGGTAGAATGGTGTTACATCACTCATGCTGGTAGATTCTGTGCCAAGCTGTTCTGGCAGCCTATGTTGGCGGAATTCCCTATTAAATGTCTTTATACTGATGTTTTCAGCTTTGTGGATAATACAATACTTCTGATATACACTCAGTGAGCATTTTATTGGGTATTTATTAAACTTATTTTTTAGATATATTGGTCTGCTGTAGCCTATCCACTTAAGAGATTTGTCGCTTTGTGTGTTCAGAGATGCTGTTCTGCATACCACCGTTTTAATATGTGGTTATTTGCGTTACTATCACCTTCCTGTCAGCTTCGACCAGTCTGGCCCTTCTCCTCTGACCTCTCTCATTAACGAGGCGTTTCTACCCACAGAACTGCTGCTCACTGGATGTTTTTTGATTTTCGCACCATTCTCTGCAAATTCTGTTGTGTTGATGACAAAATGACTGTTGTGTGTAAAAATCCCAGGAGATCAGTAGTTTCTGAGATACTCAAACCACCCTGTCTGACACCAACAATCATTCCATGTTCAAAGTCACTTAGATCACATTTCTTTCCCATTCTGACATTTGGTCTGAAAAACAGCTGAACCTCTTGACCATGTCTGAATGCTTGTATGTATTTAGTTGCTGCTACATGATTGGCTGATAAAAACTTTTGCATTAACAAGCTGGTGTACAGGTCTACCTAGTGCTCAGTGAGTGTACTATCTGTCAAGTTACAGTTTTGATAGTATTGGTGCACCCATTCCCTTAGAAGGGAATATCCAATGCCTACTGATACCCAATGCCTCTACAAGAGTTTGGCACTTTTTAAAGTTTCCCTCAGAAGCAGTCCACTTCACTTTTGGTAGTGGGCAGTGTGCCTCAGCAATAGGAGGTGCGTTCAAGATCACAAACGTTAGGTAACGTTAGCTAGCTATTTGAAAAGGTAGTGCGCCGTGAACAGTAATGGCTGCCGATGGGGGAGACACGGAGAGAACAACAGTTGACAATTATTTGGCTGTTATAATACACTTTAATCAATATAATATTTGTTCTTGCCTTAACCACAGATAAGCAATGAATCAGCTAGCTGGCATTGTTCTAAGTAGCATCCATTTGTTTTCAAAATGCGTTGGTGGCGAACTAAATGGAATGTTCATTTAAAATCGTTCAACAGTAACCATTTGCTGTTACTGTTTACTGTATATCATGCTAAATTCAAGCTACACAGTGAAAAAATTTCATTTTCAATGAAGCGGAGATTATTTGAGTCCAAGCGGAGTAGACGATAGAGACTGAGAAGATGTGGTACATAGCAGATGGTGAGAATGCACTCATATGACAGCAGGGATGACCTTGAAATACTCAAGATATTGAATGACAGCTGTCCTCTGAGTAACACGGTCAGGTATTTCAAGGAAATGCACACTGCTCCCTCCACTACACAGTCTGTGCTATGCCAGCAGAGATGAGGGCTACTGGGGTCAATCAGAGCTCTGGGGAGGGTAATGGAGATGCCCCGATACTCGGCTACACGTGCATTCATCCATTATTCATTTCACGAAATTATTTTTAATAAGTATCACATTACATTACCACCATTGGGAGCTTATTAGAAAGGAACAAAAACATTGGATATGACATCAAATTGTTTTCCGCACCACGTTTTTCTACCAGGGGCTAACTGTGGTCCCTTTCATGTTCGCCAGTGCCTGTACTTGCCACGAAACAGGCGGGCGACTTCCTGGATCCGGATGAGAGCCCCACGGCTCAAACAGTCGCCGTCTGTTCTCGTTCCTCGGCCCCCATTTGAGAAGTGAGCAAATTTGTTCAGCTTTTCTTTGAGGGCCTGTCTTCCTCCAGCTGTGCTTGCAGTGGCACAAGAGAGACAATTCACTGCGAGCTAAACGCTGTCCACAGTTGATTAAACAACGCAGGACGCTGAAATGGGCAAGCCCCAGTGAACAACCAGTGAAGGCCCATTCACAAAATAAGGGAGGGTTGCCAGGTTCTGAGGCCGTCTCTTGCATGCGCTGGAGTGGTGATACTCTGGAGGCCAGTGCAGCTCCCTTCCCCGGCCTGTAGGGGTCAGTAATGCTCCGGAGCCTTGACAGATACTGTGGTGTGATACACCCACGGCATCTCTGAAATCAACCCCGACATGTGGTGTAATATCATCCAGAATCTGTTTAGCCTCACATAGGCTTGAGGGGATGTATGTCTTCTTGTCTATGAAGCCATCAGTCACTCTGTAGGACTGTACGATAAGAGTATATACTGTACAATGCATAGCTTGGCTATTTCTTTGCTTATTTTGTGGATTCCTTCATGGCTTTTTAGGTTGTGTAGCCAGATGATGGTGAAAACACGCTGTGGAACAGTGGTGCGTGCTTGCTGTGGGTTCATTTAATGGTCCATTTTCAAAGAATGCAAGACAGAATTGTAGAATAAATGCTTATAAATCCCTCAAGGGGAAGTTGTTAGAAGTTGTTACTGAATTAGATTTTTTATATGGGATTCACCACTATTTTCCTCCTGATTCTATGCTGTGATCAAATTCCTGTCTCAAGCAACTAGATCTTGCTCCTCTAATCGCTGCAGTAATATAAGATGCCCACAGGGCAGTTTTATTCCATGAAAAGGTATTTGCAGTGCAGTAAAATCGAACAGTTGAGTTTGTGAGTGCATGTAACAGTTATGATAAATTAATGATAGATTTACATTTTGTTCTAATACTTTTATTCTGAAAGTCGACTTCAAGAGTCAGAAGAAGTGGAAAAAGAAGTGTTTTTTGGTCAGATCTGTGTTAAATACAACTGTATGTGCCTAGTTTGGGGACTTCTGCCCTCACCCCCACCTTTATTTAATTCAGACAAATACTCTTAATTCATACAAAGTTCCTTCTACCTCACTTTGAATGCATTCCAGTAGTGTCCACAGTTTTCCTAGAGTTTTCTCCTGACGATGACTACTCACAAATCACAGCTTTTCTTTTTGATCTTAACACGGATCAGGGAATGTAATGTGAATTGCACATTTGCCAGAAGCTTGGTATCGAGGAAAATCCTATACTGGACGTGACTGGGCATTTCAGATGGAGGTATAATACTTCCTTCATCAAGGGATGGTGTCGGGTTGGGAGCCTGTGTCTATGCCAGGAAGGTAGACTCCAGAAGAGTGTGTATATTTGTAAAGGCTGTTCGCTAACCGCACACATTTCTGGGGAGATTCTGGGCTCGGATGAGGCTGAAATCGATAGGGGCAGGTCTGTTATTTTGCCTATTGCATGTAACCAGTGTGCCTCCTGGAGATTCATTGAGGCATGGGGCTTCGCCCAATTCTTCGAGTGTAAGCAACCGAAAAGCCCAAACTAAACCCCTTAAATCCACCACTAAGCACACCAAGTTAAACTCATTCTTATTTATTGGAGGGCTAAGGAGTTATTATTCCGATGGAGCATCAAATGACTGGATGGCTCGTTGAGATCATTGTTGACCCACCCTTGCCTCCTGAAGTAATTACTAGTTGTGCTTCTTTGGGGAAAGAAGAACATGTTATACAGTTCCTTAACTGATGGAGGATGCACACTGCTGTCCTTCATTGGTTGCTGAATTCTCCTCTCCCTCTTGTCCGTCAGCCAGGACTTGGTTCATAACAGGAGTTAACCCTCCTATTATATTTGGGGTCAATTTGACCCCATTCAGTGTTTGACATCTCATAAAAACCAGTTCACCTTTTTTTCATCTTTTATTCAAGTCCTGTACCAACTTTGCATGTGTTGTATGGGCTTATTTTGACTGTATAAAATGTCAGAAAATATACAACCATTTTTATTTTTGTCTTCGATTCCTTTGTGGATTATTCTGGTGGCACTTTCCCATACAGGTGCCAAACTGTCACTTCCATGCTCTAAAATGAGATGTTTCTCACATTTCTGGCTAGTAATTTGGGAGACAATAAGAATTTGTCTTGTGCAGTAATTTTGTGTTTATTTAAACTGTCAATTTGACCCCAAACATAAAAGCAGTCATAAACTCTCAACATAATAGGAGGGTTAAAGTTTGGGTTCTCTCCCTTCCTGTCCTCCAGAAGCCGCCACACCCTGGATGTGCAGCATCCCAGCTCTTTCCACTGCCCTGCCCGTTCACCTCCATCGCTCTTATTCTTCTGGTAGCATCTGTTTTTCTGCCTTTTCCCACCAAGAGAGCTGACAGATTTGTTCAGGCATAAGAAGGAACAGAGAGACGAGAGAGCTCATCCATACAGCTGGCAGGGAGTTGGAGAGGTCACAACCTTTCTTCCTCTCCCACGGTATGCCCCAGATATAAGCCCTGTGCATGCCATTGGCTGTTCAAAGGAAATTTAGGCAATTATGTCATTTTACATTAACATTTTAAGACATTGTGCTGGATGTTACAAAAGAAGGGATGTTGTCACATTGATATATTACATGGGATTATATTCCTCCTGTATATACTATAATTTTACAGTACGTAAAGGTGAGTGGTTGATACACTGCTCTCATCTCTGGATAGGACATAGTCGACAGCACCGCAAGCATGTCCACTTAGTGCTGTGAGCTTTATTTTAACATTTCCTCAATCTATTGGTTCCCACCGTGAATCCTGATTTTTGGAAAAAGGATATTCCTTCTGTATTTGTGGTGAAGTTTGAAATGAGATTGTTATCGTTCCCTGAATATCCAGTATTGTTTTCAGCTCAATGAGTATTGTACATAATGGTTTGTTTTGAGTCGGGATCAAAAGAGACACATGGAGTTAGCATGGTGCCAAACCCCAGTAAGCATCACTACAAAGAAAATTAAGTTAAGAAAAAGGAAGAAACTCCAGGCAGAAATTAGATTAAAAATATGTGTGGTTTACAGCTTGGATTTCCAGAAGCCTGTTTGTGAATGTAACCAGGAAGCAAGCAACTGCAACATTGAAATTAGCTGGAGTAAGTATAAACAAAATCACAAAATCAGATAAAAATGGCTTTTCTTCCAATGTATTAAAAACTGTGTCCTTGTCTTTAACACTTGCCTTCTGTGGTTACACTGCTGATCTTTAAACTCACCATGCAATGGCATTGGTCACATATCTAGCCTGAGTGTCTTCTGTGACCCTGTGCATGTATGAAACAGCTGAGGCACAGGTCTGGCACAGCTCAGTAATGCAGGCAGAACTGTGGAATCTTTCTGTAGGGACTGCAAGCATCAGGGAGACACAAATATGTTTTTAAATGGTTGGTTGTCATAAGTGTCATTGGAATGAATCTGCATCCTTTTTCTGATGCTTCCCTCTTCTCTCTTGACTGTGTAACCTGGGTGACAGTGTGGGTGATGGATTGGACAAGTCCCTGACCCTCTTCCCCCTCTGTGTAGGGACAGTGGCAGCTTCACTGCGGAGTGCACCAGTGAATTTGGGGCTCATTTCAGTGAAGAACTGCTACAACGCTTTTCACTTTCTCTTTCAGCTGATTGTAAACAAGTTTTGTGCGTCCATGTTTTATTGTTTGGGCCGCATATTTGGTGTGTTAGTGGATGTAGTGCTACTGAGTGTATGTGTGTTTAGAGACGAGAGTGTCGAAGTGTCCCTGAGCAAGACACCTAACCCCCAAATGCTCCTGACGAGCTGATCGGGGCCTTGCATGGCAGCCAATCGCCGTCAGTGTGGGAGTGTGTGTATGAATGGGTGAATGGAGAAGCATCAATTGTACAGCGCTTTGGATAAAGGCGCTAGATAAATGCCTGCCATTTACCATTTGCCATTTTTTTATTTACAAGGCATTAATGGTTCCCCATCAGAGCAAGTGTGTAACTGAAAGTGAACTTTTTAGTGCCACTGACTGGACATTGACAGAGCGCTGCCCTTGGTGTGGAGCTGGTGTGATGCATTGAGCTATTGTCTCAACGCACTGTCTGTGTGCTGAGCTCCTCAGCAAATATGGCATGGGCTATTAGCCATCAGTTTGACTGTGAAGAGTGAAACAACCCCCCCCCCACACACACACGCACACTTCACGGTGCATTGTTTTAATGTGTTACCCCTGTACAGAGGATGACCCTTTCTCATTCTGGTGCCTCCTCCCCCTGTGTCAGCTGGGTTTATGGTCCGAAGAGGTCAAAGACAAATAGTAGCTCCCCTCCTACCCCCTCTCCCCACAACCAGCATCCAGCAATTCACCCTCCTGTTTTCTTCATTAACAGGCCTCTGCGCTGTCCTAATTCAAATGCATAGCTTGAAGGAAACAATCAAGGGACCTGCATGCCTAGCCTTGCTGCCGCTAATACGTATCCCAGATGCACAGAATATATGGCTTTTCTGTCTTTTTTTTTGCCTCCACTGCTTGAGCTCCTGACACAGAGAGGCTGCTGGGAATATTTCAAACAGGAAAAAGCAGGTTAAGCAAGTACTGAAAGTTTGATTGTGGAAAAAATGGCCCGGACGTCTCCGCTGATGGACTTCTGGCTCTGATGTAGGAATCCAGACGGGGGATTACACACTCTGTGATAATAGGCAGTTGGGGAGCGCACAGTTTGGCCGAACGATGATTTAAATGACAAAACCCTTGAGTCGTATATCAGAGGGGAGACGACCGATCTACTGTATGTGTGATTCATTCTCATTTTTAAATATAACGAATGTTTTCTTGCTTCTTTAAGTTTTGTAATCTGTCATGTACAAATGCATCAAAAACAGGCATGCATACAGACATACACATGTATACACTCAGTGAACACTTCATTAGGTAGACCTGTACACCAGGTTGTTAATGCAAATATTTATTCAACCAATCATTTGACTGAAACTAAATGCATAAAAGCATGCATTACATTACATTAATGGCATTTGGCAGACGCTCTTATCCAGAGTGACGTGCAACAAAGTGCAAAGTGCATACTTATACCCAAGGATGCAGACATGGTTAAGAGGTTCAACTATTTTTCAGACCAAATCAGAATGGGGAAGAAATGTGATCTAAGTGATTTTGACCGTGATTGGGTGGTTTGAGTATCTCAGAAACTGCTGATCACACGCAAAAGTCTCTAGAGTTTACAGAGAATGCGAACGTTATTTTCCATAAGCAGCAGTTCTGCGGGCAGAAACGCGTTGTTAATGAGAGAGGTCAGAGGAGAAGGGCCAGATTGGCCGAAGCTGACAGGAAGGTGACAGTAATACAAATAACCGCACATTGCAACAGTGGTATGCAGAAGAGCATCTCTGAACAAGTCATGAAATTTACTTTTTAATTTACTTTTTTAATTCCAATGTTTGCCAATGAATGCTGTTTGACATTGAAAATACTCTGACCTAGCTTTATGTTTGCAGTGAAATTTTTGACCCAAGCTAAAGTATCATCAAGCTAAATTGCTGTAGTATTGAAGATGACTCTGAGTTGTATGCACAGCTTTCGAAGCATAGATCTGCAGCCAGAGGTCTAATGTGTGGTCTACGTGTGTTCCTGCATGCATGTTTGTGTGTGTCCACGTGTCTGTGTGTGTGTGTGTGTGTGTGTGTGTGTGTGTGTGTGTGTGTGTGTGTGAAAGTGTGTGCGTGCACACGTGTATGTTTACTTGGGAATGTGTGCGCCTGTGTGCGTGTGTGTGTGTGTGTGTGTGTGTGTGTGTCTGTCTGTTACTAATCCAGTTCACACCCTGCCCTTGGGCTGTGACATTTGGATGAGCAATGTGCTGCTTTCCTAGATTTATTAAAAGCCATAATAGTTATTTCGAATGGTTATTATTCAGTGGAAAAATTGTGCAGAATCCAAATGTGTGCATCTTTGTGGAGTGCTGGAGCAGACCTCTCCTGTAAGAGACACAGACCCCAGTGGAGACGTGAGTGGGGGCTTCTTTCACCAGCACTCTGTGTAGGTGTGGAAATATGGAGGTTTGAGGACAATCTGGCGGTAACCTCAGTCCTGGCAGAACCTCTGCTCACACTGCCTATTGTCTAGTGGTCTTTGTGAAATATTTTGGCTGTAAGAATGATCTCCAATGTTGTACTCTGAAATGCTGTATAAATAATGGTCACATATATTAATAGACTCTGAGACTGGAATTACATTGGATGTGTAGAGTTCGCAGTACAGAGCCCCCAAGCTAGTGGATTATAGCTGTTACTCACCTGGTACCTGGGTCAAGCACCTAATTGTTTTGGATTAAAATAATTTTCTTTGCTTTACTGAGCTTGTCTGGTTTATTGGAACTTATTAAATACTCTCAAAAAGTGCAAACCCCACCTCTGTGTCCTCTTGGTTGGCAAAATTATACCGGGCAAGATCAGTCGAGCACAGAAAATGATTTGAATCCAAAACAATAATGTGTTTGGCCCAGGTCTGCAGCCCACATACTGCATCACCCTGTCTGTGGTTCACACGTGTGGTTTACTGCTGCTAGGTAAAGGGACTCACAGGGGAATCGGTGTCCATCTGAGGCATGATGTACAGCCATGGAACCCGACCTGTACCCCCACACCCTCCGTTTTGGTTTTCCAACATTCATCAGAAGTGGAAAATTATTCAGCAATCTTGTAATCGCTTCATGGACATGATTGGAAAAATGCACAGAGTTCCGGCCACGATACCCAGACTCATTCAGTGTGGTCATTTCAATTTTACGTGAAATTGCAACTTGAATATTATCCCGTGAAGAGAATTCTTTACCTCATCATGTCCTGGCCAATCAGGGATTAAGGGCATGGAAACGGTAGAGATGCTGCTGGAAAAATCATAATGTATGCGTTCAAGGCATTTGGCTCAGGCTTGCTGTTTCGAGCTTCCACTGCTTGTCCTGTAATTTAGTGCTTTAATGGGCTTTTGGCGAAGTACTGATTTGTGTTATGGAATCAGTGTATTTCTCAACAGTCCTGGGAGAATCCTGGTTTGAGAAAATATGAAATTTCCATCAGGCACAAGCTACTCAGGCCTTATCATCCCCTGATTTCATTGGCAAAATAATGTTTTCTCTCTCCACCTCGGCTGATGTGTGGTGAGCATTCTGGCATACATCTATCTGTCTATCTATCTATCTATCTATCTATCTATCTATCTATTGTTATCTTTCTATCTTATCTAGCTATATATCTATCTACTTGAGGGAACCCATGGCAGGTCTTCAGCCCTGAGTATACGGTTGTCGGTGTGAAAGGGCTACATTTGCAGTGCTTGCAGTGTAAGTACCCAGTGTTGGGTCTGTTTTATCCCAGGAGCAGCTCTCAACAAGCATTTTCAGTGGAGCTTTTCCAACACCTGCTCTTCGCTGACTGAGCATGTTTGAGCGTCGGTTCTGTGGCTGACGTCCGGGGAAGTTTGTAGTTCTTCTCCAGCTAAACCACCCCCCTTCAACATTCTGTCTCTTCCTCCCTCCTTCTCTCTTTCTCTCTCTCTCTCTCTCTCTCTCTCTCTCTCTCTCTCGCCTCGAAAATGCATAAGCACCCTTACACACCCCTTCCTACCCCCAGCTCATTTTACAAGTCTCTCCTCTGGAGTGATGCAGCGGTGCAGGCCTGGTCTTCAGCACAGACGCAAGGAAGAGGGAGAGAGTGAGGAGAGAGAGAGAAGAAGGGAGAGAGTGAGGAGAGAGAGAGAAGAGGGAGAGCCAATACAGGAGCCGGCAGGCTTGCCTCAATGTGCGAATGAACGCTGGCTTCTCGGCTGCAGGGGAGAATGCTATCCGCTCTTGCTCTTCTTGCGTTCCTTTGCCTCCAAGTGCGTGTCCTGGGGAAGCCGTGGTCACAGGTCAGGAGAGTCCTATATTACATCCATGTATGACCATGGTAGCTAGTGGTTTTGTAGGGTTTATTTTTTTGTTGGTGAACCCTTGTTAGAAGCAAATTATTTGCTGTAGATAGTTTTATTTGCAGTACCTGTCATCATATTACTACTTTTGAGTAATGTGATTTCTTTCTTTAAGAAATATGATGCTCATAACTTTCTGGGAATGAAATGCGTTCTGTGTGATGGAAGTATTGAAAATTTGGCATGGGTGTGGGTTTGACTACGTAAATTGGTTTCCTGGGTCTGGAATGGCTCTCCGCTTTTATTGTCCTCAGATGAGTCTGGCTTGTGCTGATTCTTCTCTCAGCTGCTCTTCTGTCTGTCCATCATATATCTTCCTTTGCATTTGTGCCCTACTGTACATGCGTAACGTGCTTCATCACCTTGCCTGGCTCTCACTCCACTGTGTCTATGACCAATCCTACCAATGTCCTACCAGACTGATAGATGTGCAGTAAACCCTGCAGCAGCCTGGCACAAATTGGTCTGTCCTACGGTCATTATAAATGGTGCTTAGGTTCAGAATTTGAAGGGATGTCTTGTTTGATGGGTGATGATTATCCTTGTGCATGCTTATGAGTGCACAGAGCGCAGGGGGAAGATTTCTGAATGGGAAGGTTTCTGTGCTCGGGATATTTACCAAATTAAATGAACGCAACCCTACCTCTGGGTCAACATGCCTGTTTAGGGCTTCCCAGAACAGGAGCAGCATATCCTGCCGACTGTTTCACCATTACATTTGTTCACACATAAGCTGCTGCCTTTACATATACTTTAAGCAGTTACACCTTTTGAGTTTCCAAACCGGACCGACAATATCTCACAGGAAATATATATGTATATATTTTTCATTAGCCTTGAGTAAGATTTGCCTTTTTCTCAAATGTATCATGAATTTGGAAGCTATAGTATTTTTCAATAGCTGTAGACCTGCAGAAAGGACACCGTTCACGTTTCAATCCGGTTCACAAATTCTGTGTGTTTACAGCTTAGTGTCGCTCTTTGCCACTGGCAGCGAGAGCAGGGTGGTGTATGTACTGTATACATGGAGCTTTTACTGCTGGGCTTAAGGGATCCGACTGCTTTCCTGTCAAACAACAGCACTATCCTCGCTAGGTTCGCATTCTTCTTTACCGTCTTTAACTACTACTCCGGCTCAGTTGAAATCCATTATCTCTATGGATGTTCTGATCGATTTGGGCAGAAATATTTAACACAGTCACAGTAATACAGTCTGGTGAGACATGGCAGATATACAGCAGATAACTGCTAAAAGTCCTACTTTTCTATAAATGGTTCTTCATCTGACACCTAAGAGAATCAGTTCAGTATATGCATCTAAACTGAGCTAAACCGACAGATTGAAGTAAAGGAAAACAGCAATAGCCATTGCACCATTATTACATTACATTACGTGGCATTTAGCAGACGCTCTTATCGAGAGCGACGTACAACAATTATGACTCACTAATGCAGTCCACATATCCCAAATGTCTCAAATATCCACAGACTACATTGTATACGTGTACCCATGATTTCGGCGCCATATACGACATAAATACTGCCAGTACATTGTAAAATCTCAACCATCTTAATGGTAGAAAATAGTTTTCAAAAGATATTCACAAAAAATATCAGTAGGCAGATACTGTTCAATAAAGTGGACCAATTGGAGAGTAAGTCATAATAATCTTTTTGAAATAAGTTTAAATCTGTTGTATAAGATTGACACAGCAGCAGGCATTCGGACCGTCCCTATTCCTGGTGGTGTGCGTGTGAGAAAAGAAATCAAATTTCCACCAACCAAAATCCTTTTGTGACTGAGTTGTTTTCAGAGCTTCTGACGGGGGGCTGTTTGTCAGGGCTGTAGAATGTGAAAACAGCAGCGTGGCTGTCTGAGCTTCATTAACTGCAGCCCTTATTAAAAGTCTTGCGGCGCTACGTTACGGCATGTGCGCTACACATGTCTGTGTAAACACGTGCGTCACATGAATTTGTGGGGGAGCTGTTGGTGACCATGCAGAGCCTTGACACGGCGGCCAGTGAGGATGACCAGGACACTGCACGGCCTTTCTGTCACGATGTTACTTCAAATTTAAATTGTGTGCGAGGGCCTGTCCTATTTCAACTTCTCATTTGTTACCTTGCTGCGAGAACTAATCTAAGATAAAGCGTGTGATAAACAGTACGAAACTAGACAATAGACAATAAAACGGTCAAAAAATTATTTGTTGTTACAGCACAGGGTGAATTTCCGGATTTTAAATAAATTTTTTCTGATAAAACTGAAAAGTTTTTGACAAAACAGTACCGTGCGACAATATAGAATTAACTGTATCTGTAATACGCACAGAAGCATTTGCTTGTCATCATGGTGGTTCTCATTCATACTAGATTCTGGTGCCTTGTTGATCAATGCAGAAAAGTATGGTGAAGTATTCCTATCCAACACTCCAGGGCAGATTCCTGTCACATTGCAGTATCGTATGCTACGTGCCAGCGCTGAAAGAGCCAAAACGTGTGATGGAAAGGTTATGAAAGGAATTTGAGGAACATTGTTGAGCTTTTCCTTTTCTCTTGTGCCAAACCTGGCTTCTTATTCACTTTATCTTCTTTAAGTCCCTTAGTTGCATGGTTACGCAGTGCGTACAGAGCGGTCTTCTGCTTGTGAGCCCATTTCCTGTCAACAGGAAAATGTCCAGCCATTTTCAGTCTGCTTAGCATTTTGTAGGATGTCAAAGCAAATTGCAAACGTCTAATAAGTGTCAGGATATGCAGTCGGTAGCAGTTTCAATGTCCATTGTTTCATTTGGCCAATAATTCCCTTCCTCTCCACCATAAGTAATGTGCTGTGACCCTTCTTTGCAAAATGGTAGCCAGGGGTAGCACATTAGTCATGGCTGAAATTAGTTTCTTCCATTTTGGGGTAAATGTGATCCATTTGTGTCATTATCCATTTCTAACACTTTGTGGCTGTGGAGTCTGTTTTTCAGATTAATGTACAGTATACCGTATTTTGCTAAATACTGTAACTTCTTGTTCTGTGTCGCACAATATGTCCAGTGGTAATGTCCAAGGTGCATGTACATGAGTCTCATGCCTCTCCAGTGTCCTAATAGACAATGGATGTAACCAAAGGATGCTGACAATGGACTCGCTGCAGCTAGGTTTTGAAACCGCTGGTAGCTGGTTGACCAGTTCAGTTCAGACCAGCTTCCAGCTCGACATGGTATAGCTGGTTGACCGCTTTGGGCCAGCTCCCAGCGTGACATGGTTTAACCAGCTCAAGCTATGTTTTGGAACAGCTAGTAGCTGGATTATACTGCAGGGTTGCCAAGGAAGAAGATTTATCTGAGTGCATCGCTCTTTATGATAGTTTAAGAGGTTCAAAAGCATCTGTGACATTTATGGTTTGCCAGAGAGCCCACTGGTACCTTTTATATCAAGTGGACAATCATTTTATATGCTTATGCTCTATGTTGTGCCCAGTGTTTGGGATCATGTTGTTTTCAGTAATATCATTTCCAGGCCATAGCCACTTTACTGTAAAGCCATCGCCATAGTAAATTATTGGCTGGGATGGACCTTGTCATGATGTTCTCAGGTTTGTGGCTCAGCAATGTAAATATAGCATTTCCAGATGAGTGTGTGTGTGACCGCCAGCCAAGTCATAATAATCAAAATGGAGGCATTCCAGAAGCCCCTAGTGGTGGGGAAGGGATGCTGATCCCACAGTGCTGGGGTGCGTCAGTTATAAACATGGCCGCATCTGCCAGCTTTCATGGTGAAATACATTTTTACTTGAAAAATAGAGCTGGGGACACAGAGCATCGCATCTCAAAGCTCAGTGGGCTGATGGGCAGGAGAAATGAGAGGTACATTGTATGTTTAGCCACGTTGTTTGTCTTATGGATTGTTATAGTCTAGTCAATCATTCTTGATTGTGGGGACTTTTGGGGCTTGGGCGGTTTTCTGTAGGATCTCAAGGCTCAAGACCACGTGGATCTCGTAACATATGTCAGGACAATGAGATGCAACTGCGGCCCCTGTGCCCGAATCGATCGGGAGAACCACATCTGCGTCTAGCTAGGCTAATTTGAAGTCCACACAATTAAGATGTTTTCACTCAGTAATGTCAATGTGCAACCTTTACACTGTATATACCTGCTATATGCACAGGTGTGGCTAGAATTCTGGGCTCCCAAAGAATATTGCTCTGAGCCCCCCATCCTACTGGAATTTTTGTGGGCCCTCTACAGATGTGGGCCCCTTGAATCTTCACCACTTTTCAGCTGACTAGCTATGGCTCTGGCTATGTGCACAGTTTTATTCTTCCAATACTATCATGGATAATGGGAGGGAAATGAACTTGCATGCCTGTTTATATGGACTTATAATATGTGTAATGTCATCTATCTGAATGGCCATTCTTCACCACATCTCTGTGTTCATGGTCCCAACTTGGAATGGAATGTGCTGTGCAGTGTCTATATGCTGTATGTTCTCTAACATTCCTCCTTAATATTGCCATAATTTCACCACTAATTTTGCAAATCTTCCCTCATTCTTCTCGGAGTGCCACAAACGACCATGTTTTCCAAAGTGCGACTTTGCCAAGCATGTGTGAAAAAGATTAAGACCCATTTTATAGAATGACTTATGGCTTGCAACTGTTTTTCCTTGACCGCATGTATGCTAATGTTTATAGTACAGGCTGCTTAATGTTATAGAAAAGGCTGCTTATTGCACCTCCCATCCATTCTGGTTTTCTCTTCTCTACCATTTATAAAATGTCCCATCATCTTGTCAGAAAATGTAAGCATGGCTAATGGTAATTTATTCATTTGACCATCCACAAAACCTCCCAAAAGGGGGTGGCGTGTGCTCCTCATGTCGTTGGGGCCATTAGTCTGTCCATGCAGCAAGATATGTCTTATTACCACTGTTATGTGATACATTCCCTTGCCTGCATTGTGATTTTGTTGGCAAATCCAGCCACTCTTCAGTTCTCTGAAAGGGCTGAGTGTTGAAGCTAGGTTTGGGAATTTAACAACGGGAACTAATTAAAATGGATACTACTGCTTCTCTGTACCTGTGCAATTCACAGTGGTCCGTGCTGCTGGCAAATCCTGTTGTCTGCTCCAGTAGGTCCATGCCCCTCACCACCTTGAGCCACCCTACCCACTATCAAAGGATTTATAAGTACACTGGTGCACAATGGTGTATAAGTCATTATTACTCATTAATGGATTGTGTGGAGTAACACTCTTTAACCATATTTCATACTTCAATAAACTCAATAAATCAAGGTTGCGCCATCACGATGTTGCGATGTAAAAAAAAAGTTGGCAATGGTAAAAACAGTTAGGCCGTCTTTCTTAGACTGTGCTTAATCCACACTGTTGAAAATTTCTGAACATTGCTAGTGGTTAAAATCTTGGTTGATGGAAGACTAAACATTTCTGTAGATCATCAAAATAGATCCATGCTGAAAATAAAATGGCTCAAGCTAGGTTTTGAAGCAGCTGGTAGCTGTTTGACCAGTTCAGACCAGCTCCCAGCTTGACATGGTTTGACCAGCTCAAGCTATGTTTTGAAACAGCTGGTAACTGGTTGACGAGTGGTTGACCAGCTCATACACAGTTAGACCAGCCAGCTTTATAACCAGCCTGCCATGCTGGTTGACCAGCTCATACTTTGCTTGGCCAGCTCAATTTTCAAGTTGGTCAAGCTGTCATAGCTGGATTTTGCAGCAGGGATACAAAATAGTCTTTCTTATGAGTCCATTGAGGCAAAGAAAAAACTGCACCACACAAGCTTTGTTACAGCAAAAAGCAGGATTCTGGCCCAACATTTTAAGAAATATGTACGAGAGCAATGCGAACAGATTTGAAACAAACACTGCTATCAGTGGCTCTGGTCAAGCTCTGTTATTGCGGTCTTCCCTTTTGTCTTCTCTACTTCTCTGCTTTGCTATATGGCTTTGGACACCTCTCCAAGCTCTGTGAAATAGTCTTAAGTGTCTGTCTTGCAGACAGAGGCTCCAGATGAGGTCTATTTCAGAACACAAACCCTTCAGGCCGTTCATTTGGTGAAGTGGACCATACAAAAATGTTGCTGGCTGCCCCATCCCACCCCCAGTAATCGAACGCACAGAGGCATGTGGTAATTATTGTCCATGTGCTATGGCAGGGGGGCTGCTTTTTCAACAGTCACCAGCCTCACTGGCAGTCATCAGGGAAAGTGATACCCTTTAATAAAGCCTTAGCAGTTAAGGGCACCCAGACTCAAGTATTCTTCTGAGATCCAGCTTGGTTTCAGGCTGCCCATGCAAATAATTTCAGGAGAAGGACTCTGGGGGTGGGGGTGGGGGTATGTCTGCTGGGGGAAGGTGACTGGTCCAGTATGCCCTTTTTGTACCAAATAAATTGCCCAAAAACAGTGCCCTGTTGAAGAAAACAGCTCAAGCTAGGTTTTGAAACAGGCTGACCAGTTCAGACCAACTGCCAGATTCACATGGTTTCACCAGCTCAAGCTGTGTTTTCAAACAGCTCGTAGGTGGTTGATAAGCACTACCAGCACTAGCTGGGTGACCAGCTCATACTCAGCTAGACCAACTTATGACCAGCATGACCAGCTCAATTTCCATGCTGGTCAAGCTGGCATAGCTGGATTTTACAGCTGGCTGAGCATACAGTGAGCAATCACTAACCTTCTGAAGGTAAAAAGGGGCGAGTCATGAACTGTGTTTATGTTATAAACTACTGGGTATTTGAAATAGTGTATTTAATTGGATGCTAATATAATTTTCAGTTATTTATTGAACTGTGGGAAATTCTGTACCACCCTGTAAAATGTAACTGTTTCCAGATGAAGGTGGTTTTTTATGGTATTTTAAGTCCCATTACAGTCTTACTGAAAGGGGATGTTGAATGGAACCAGACAGCATAAAATTAGCTGGCAAATTTGAGCTGGTGAGAATAGAGAAGCAGGGTGGTTAATGCCATAAAAACTTTTTTTGCCTTGGGATATCTGTCACTATCTTTAGCAGGCAGATCTTTTTGTGTTGCCCCTATATTGATGTATGCAATCATTTGCCTTTAATGGAGCGATGATCCCAGTGTGGATATGACTGAGGTTGGGAGGTTCAGGCAAAGCCCAGTGTCGGGGTTGGAAAAGCTACGCTTGGGGAATAGTTTTGTGGGTTCCACAGAAGAAGGATGCACATGATGTCATCTTTGACAGGTGACGGTTTGAGAAATACAGCAGGCATATCTGCGGCCATCCGTAAAAGCAACCAATGAAACTGTCAAGCAAACGTTGAGAATCCTCCCAGTGCCTGGGGGAGCAGAGGCTGGAGAGTGCCTGAGCCAGCAGCAGCTTCCCGGTCTCATGAAATAACATGCTAAGATCATTTGGATAGTGCTAATGAATTATGAGCCATCTCATTTTTTTAGATGAAGAAACTTTGATTCTGATCTTTTTCGCCTCAGGGTAGCAGCCAGAGATAACCCGCTCCGCTTGCCGGGCGTGAGGGGAAAATGTAACATTTTTCTTCTTGGCGGGTATAGACGGGACTTTGAAGTCATCTCTGCATTAATGTCCTGTTGAGAGGCCCCTTTTTCTGTTGGGGAAGTTTAAAAGAGGGGAAATGAGAGCTAATTGGCGAAACTTGTGAACAGCCCCCCTCCCCAGCTTTTGCCACGACCCCGGCCCTCCCAGTTGACACTGTGCCAAGATGGATGTGGGGTTAAAGATTGTTCCCGGTGAATTTAGTCAGTCTGTAAGCTCCGGAGGCTGACCTGACCCCCTTAGCTATGAGGAAATCACATGTTCACTCTGCCCACTTAGATCCTGTTTGACCCAACAGTAGGTAAGATCAGAAAACTGTGAGTAAAAGCAGTTTGGATAAAGTAGTCTGCAGCTGCCTGCCCGCTGATAAAGAATGTTCTAGAGATCACTTTTTTACACGGTCAAACCACATGACATGTTTCATGTGTCCCTTGTCTGGGGTCCTTTATATGACTGGTCTTCCACTCATACCAAATGTATGATGTTACTTTTCGTGCTTGCGCTATGGATCACATCTGGTAACATGCATTCAGTATCAACACTATGGCATGTGTCGTAAAAAGCCAGTCTTGCTGCCTTGGCTCTTTGGTCATCGTCATGTTCTGGTCGCGTTCTGACAGTGCACACAGCCTGTGATCTGTAATTGAATGACGCGGTGTGTGAATGAGCCATTCTCCTGTCACGGTAGGACAGCCACTGCAGATGCTGGAACTGTACTGTAGCGACCCACTCGTCAGGCCACATGGAGGGCATCTGTGATTTAATGGCTCTGAAACGTTAAAGATGAAAAGTCGGATATGAGGCCGGCTTTTGGGGGATAGAAAGGGGGTAATCTGGTTTTCATTGCATGCATTTTTTCCCTTTTGACTCAGTTCAGATGAACAAGTAACACAAGTGAGTGTTCACAATGCTGGCTGTTTAACTCCCCACTGTCATGGGGTGTTCATGCCCGTGGACCACCAAGCCCACTGCGCTTTCATGTGAACTGAGGTGATATGGACTTGCTTCGGACAACAGCTGCACACAGCGGTCTCCATAACGTTTGCTTGGACCGAGCTCCAGGCTCCCAGCTTGCCTCTCTGACTCCAAACAGAGCTAAGCCCCAAGAATTCTGGGGATATTACGCAGGAATCTATGATAAAACCATTTTAATTACTGTTTATGTGAGCCGCTTTTTATAAAATACATTTCACATGGTTTTTAGAGCAAAAGGAAAATCTTGTTTGTTTACCATGGAGAAAACATGTCTGCTCTGATGAGCAGGATCTTCGGAAATGCTCAACATGGATTACTGTTCTGGAATGTTGGAATGAATTAATGGGAACCTGTGTCGATGGAACTTCCCTGTAAGAGACATTTGACAAGTTGTTGTTGAGCTCTGGTGAAGCCCTATGTCATTATTTACACTGCGGTTTGCATAACCAGTGTGAAGTTTGCTGTCATAGGTCCCCTCTCATTCTGGCTATCCCATTGACTAATCCCTCTATTGCTTTCACATAGAGGGAATTCTCTGCTCTCATGCGTGTAAGCATTCCCGGGGTCTGCAAAATTAGTATGGTGATGTACGGTGTCCTGCTGTGTTCAGCTCCTCCAGAAACGTTTGACAAAGCTAGGCTTTTATGGATGCATGTCCTAGATTTATGGGCTGCTGATATGAGTGTCCTTTACTTAACAATCCTGCCTCTCAATGATTTATGGCTTCTCTGTCCCCTGCCGGTACCTGAAAACGCAAATGCCACCAGAAATGTGAGGACTTTACTGAGATAAGCCGAGAATTTTCTTTACTGAAGGAAATGAGTGTGGGACCTTGATTCCATGTTATGGAAAGGATTTGGGATATGCTGGGATCTGCCTTTTAAAATCGACAGTGACACCTGTGCTTAATGGACACCTGTGTTCATGAAGCATAAAACTTTGTCCAGTGAATGCTAAAGGTTAGTTTAAATCAGGGATCTCCAACCCTGGTGCTGGAGAGCTGCAGGGTGTGCTGGTTTTCATTGTTATCCAGCACTTAACTGATCACTGAAAGCACAGTTACCTCACCTCAACTTGTTTCTTTGGTTGGTCGGTTGCTGATTTTATGGTGAGAACAAAAACCAGCACACCTTTGCAGCTCTCCAGCGCCAGGGCTGCCAACCCCTGGTTTAAATGAATAAATCAACAACAACTGTCTCAAATCGAATTATGCCTATTAGAAAATAGTAGACATAACAATGATAAGGGAGGGTGGTTCAAAGGGAGGGTGGTTCTGATGTTCAGGTGCCTGGTGCCTCCTGGATGCTGCTGTGACCGACCGGTCTGTCTGTTCCTCTCTGACAGCGTATAGGCTGCGATGACTACCTGGGCTCCGGTAATGTGCTGGACAAATGCGGCGTGTGCGGTGGGGACAACTCCAGCTGCCAGGTGGTCTCCGGGCTCTTCCAGCACGCCCTCACCAAGGTGGGCTATCACAAGATCGTGGAGATCCCAGAGGGAGCCACCAGGATCAATGTCACCGAAATGATCAAGAGCCGGAACTACCTGGGTGAGTGGTTCAGGAGCCCGCGCCCATATCGCAGCTCTCCGTAAAACCCTTTTATATAACTCAAGATTTCAAGTTCATTGTCCTTCAGAGAAGGACAAGCAAGTAAGTACAATGTGGACACAGTCTTCTGGTCAAAGGGCAAAAGCCTAAACAATACATTATTATTGTGCCATGCAGGAATCATTTTGGGTTCTTAATTACAGCCAATTTTCTGTTGGATTGAATGAGCTTTGTGACAGACGACCGGGTCTTTCAGTGTGTGTATCACGAGCAGCCACACCGGGACCTTGCAGCGCCACTTACAAACAATCCTTTATTGGAGCTCCTCTGTCCTCCTCAGAGCAATCTTACAGTGTGGCAAAGATTATTTTTCATGAAATGTTAGGGTTGTGGTTTTCAGAGCAAGGGTTTAATTGGAGCTGTGCCTCAGAACCGGAGTGGGTCAGAGAAAGAAGGAGGGGTGCAACCCCACTTCCCCTCGCCCCCTGCCCTCCGGGACGGTGTATAAACAAGCTTTCGTTGGACTGCCTTTTCACTCTCTCGTCCTCATCCTTTTTAATTAAGGTGAGGAATTTTGCTGATTTCCTCCTCAACTGAACCCTGGTGGTGGGACCATGCGTAGGACCTTTTCAAGTCCAATTACCGGCATGTGCTATACGCCCCTTTTTCCTAGTGCGAGTCACCTCCACATAATACTTCCACACTAAAGGGGAGTAGGTGCCTGAACAATGTCCCCTTTCAGTGCCTGAATTGTGCCCTGGCTCTTGTTAGAATTGCACAGTCGACTATTAGGAGGGGTCAGAGGTCAGGTAGTTGTAAATGCCACCAAAACATTGGTGGGAGTCAAGCAATGCAAGGAGATTCGATGTGACAAACCAATGCCATTGACACTCTTAGAGACCTAAACTCTGCCTAATCGTGTCTGTGATGTGGCAGACACCAACCAGGTGGCCCCAGTCCTGTTTTGGACTATAGCCCAGATACCCACCCACTGAGCTTTCACATACAAACTCCCCTGTGATGTGGCTGTGGACTTTAAATCTGTCTACTATAAATTAGTCATTAGTCTTATGATCGTTTTTTCATTCAACTATCACTTGAATTGCCACTGTAATCCGGTAATGATTTTCACATTCAGTATTTTCATGATTTTTTCCATGTTATGATTATCTTGTAACAAGTTATGATTATCTTAGCTGAAGTTAGCACAGCTTAGAAGAAACATCATGCTTCTCATCATCCTGATTGCCCCTGCTAACAGTTACATTCCACTGTTCTTAAGCTATGGAATGTTATTTCAATTTCTGTCATAAACAATGACGTTTTTGGTAATCAGTGTTGGATTTATGAGGCTTTTGATGTGGTGAATTTTAATTTGTAAATAACGGTATGCAACTGATTTGCTCAGAAGCAGGAACAGTGGTCGCCCTAGCCCATGGAATGCTGAGTTTTTGGAATGGAGGACCTTTCAATATCTGTGTTTTACAATAATTTACCAACTTACAACAGAAGCACAATACATGTATATCATTTACCTTCATGTTTTGTGACAAGCGGAATGAAGATTAGTGGGGTGAAATACTGTAAGTAAGGGATACTGTAATGGATACTGGATACATTATCCCTACATTATTCCTGTCTGGCACTTATTTCCTCATAACTGACTTCTTCATAGGTTATTATCCCGCTTATACCACGGCTAACTTGCCAAAGTAATGTAGCTACGGACAATTTATTTTTAGTTTAGAAACAAATGTAAATGGTAAATGGTTGGAATTTATATTGCGCCTTTATCCAAAGCGCTGTACAATTGATGCTCATTCACCCAGTCATACATACACACACACCAACGTTGATTGGCTGCTATGCAAGGCACCGACCAGCTCGTTAGGTGCATTTGGGGGTTAGGTGTCAGGAGCATTTTGAAGGATTGAACCGGCAACCCTCCGACTTACCACCTGAGCCAATGTCGCCCCATTGAAAAAATTGTACCTGTTGACATGACACCCACGTGACATGTCTCGGCCAATCAGAATGCCATATTTGCCCTAGGTGGTCAGTTATTTTTCCATGCCATGGTATAAGATGCAATTTTTGCAATTATATATTTTTTAAACCTTTTTTAAAGCCGTCAAATGCATGCATCTATGAATATTAATGAAGGGAAATTAATGTTACAATGGTGTTATTTCTTTGTTCATACCTTTTCATTAATATTTATAAACTAGTGCATCACCAACACCTCCTGTATATGAAGATATTCATATTTGAATATCTCAGCTTTGTGTTTCAGCTTTCAGGCAGACGTTTTATTTTTAAACTTTTCATTCCAACCTATCTCTACGCCAGCTGTTTTCACTAATTAACACACCTTCAACCAGAGGGGAGGGAACTAATTAGTGAAATCAGCTGGTGTAGTGATAGGTTGGAATAGAAACATGCATACTCCTGGCCGTCCATGGCACAGGATTGTGCCACGCCTGGTCTGTAGAATCAGTGGCGACACTGCGATGTGGTTTATGTACAGACCGGTGATTGGGCGATGCTCTCTCTCGCAGCGCTGCGCAGTCGTTCCGGACGCTCCATTATCAACGGAAACTGGGCCATCGACAGACCGGGGATGTACGAGGGAGGGGGCACCATGTTCACATACCGCCGGCCCAATGAGATCAGCAACACGGCCGGGGAGTCCTTCCTGGCTGAAGGGCCGACCAATGAGATTCTGGATGTCTTTGTGAGTTAACCAATCACATCACAGATCTTGAGAGCAAAAGCTAGCCAAAGAACTTACCTGTTTGCTTAATCTGTTTGTTTCCAAAGTGGAAGTGCTATTTTAGCCTCTTATTTGACAGGACGTTCACCATCTTGTATGCAAAGAGGACTGCAACTTAAGCAAGTGCACTGCTTTGATGCAGTTTGCCAACTTTGCAGTTTGCTTGAACAGCTCAAACTAGGCTTTTAAACAGCTGGTAGTTGGTTCACCAGTTCAGACCAGCTCCCAGCTCTACATGGTTTAGCTGGTTGACCTGTTCAGACCAGCTCCCAGCTCTACATGGTTTGACCCAGCTCAAGCTATGTTTTGAAACAGCTGCTACCAAAACTAGCTGGTTGACCAGCTCATACTCAGCTAGACCAGTTTCACCAGCTCAATTTTCAAGCTGGTCAAGCTGGTATAGCTGGATTTTACAGCAGGGATGACAACTGGTCATCTGTGTAGCAATAACCCAAGAATTCCTGGCTAATAAACCCAGCTGTAACATCTGTGGGGCACAAATTCAACTGTGACCTGCTGCAATGGAATGCTTCCCCACGATTGGTATTATAAATTGTGTTCATAATTGTGTACACACATTAATGACCGCCTCTTTCTCCTCAGATGATCTATCAGCAGCCGAATCCTGGAGTGCATTACGAGTACGTTCTTCCTGCGGAGAATCCAGCCAATCCGCAGTTTCCTTCCGACACCAGGCCTGGTGGTGAGCGCCTACCCCCTCCTGCTGGAGACACAGCAGGCCGCACGTAAACAGAAAACACTGCGAGGCACCCGCCGACTCGGGATGCTGAGGGAGAATCACAGCGTGTATCTGTTTAATCTTCCGCTCACTCGTTTAAGGAGCCCCTTAAGAAATTCAGCCGTTCGCAGCAAGTAGGGAAATTAGACCCAGTAATCACTCGGTAATTACATTTAATGAGGTTTGCTGTACAAGTGTGGGAAATTATGGATGTAAACAATGTCTGTAATCGTTATGTAACAGAACGTGCTGCAAGGCAGCTGCCAGGACACGGGAGACGGTGGCTGTGTTCGAAACTTAGCACACTACTCATACCACATTTCAATGAAAATCAAGCTGAAATTTAATACGAGTAGTGTGCTTGCGTGCAGTTTCGAATGCAGGCAGCGTGAGCACGTGTGATTTCTCCTGACCGAGTAAGCCGTTTACTTTTCAGGGAACACTGTGAATGGCCGGGGCGGGTATATCCACCCCAGCCACCCCCGACAGATCCCCGACAACCAGGTGCCAGCACCTCAGCCGCCCAGACGCCAGCGCGAGCACAACTGGAAACTTGTGGGCATGACGGACTGCAGCTCCACGTGTGGCCGAGGCAAGCACTGCCGTTTCTGAACAACATCTCCCAGGCTTCTGTAGTTCAGTTGGAATACACGTCACTTCACACACAGCCCAGTGGAAACATCAGGGGGTTCGTGCCCTTTCTTCCCAAGGTCTCCGTGGCTGAGGACCTCTGTTGAGGGCGGCCTGTAGCGTAGTGGTTAAGGTACATGACTGGGACACGCAAGGTCGGTGGTTTGATCCCTAGTGTAGCCACAATAAGATCCCCACAGCCGTTGGGCCCTTGAGCAAGGCCCTTAACCCTGAATTGCTCCAGGGGAGGATTGTCTCCTGCTTAGTTTAAATCAACTGTAAGTCGCTTTGGATAAAAGTGTCTGCCAAATAACATGTAATGTAATGTAAATAAAATGACTGACTGTTGAGAAGTATATCCAGCAATTTATAGGATATGAAGCGGTAGCTACTGTACTTATTACACTTGTAAAAGGAAGCACGTCAAACACAGGATTTCACATCCCATGCATCTGTATCTAACGTGTATTTGGTAGAATTTAAATATGATATTAATTACAATGATTATAATATAACGGAGAAAGTACTCTATGCTTACTTGTAAACCAGGCTGATATTATCAGATATTATCAAAGTACATTGGTGGGAGTCCAGCAAGGTATGTTACTTATAAATTATGAACAAGGGGAGAATATTCACTCAGCTTCTTTCTTAGAGGTATCCCCGGGACTCAGATTTGTGCCGTGACAGTGTCGCTGGACCCCTCTGTCGCCCCCTGCAGGTACCAAGTACACGGTGTTCCGCTGTGTCCACAGGGTGACTCATGAGGAGGCGACAGATAGCCTGTGTGACAGTGCCACCCGGCCCAATCCACAGGAGGAGCCCTGCAACATGCACCCGTGCCCTGCATAGTGAGAACCGTCTGGACTTATCCCGTTTACTGTTCACAAGTTTATTCAGGTTTATTCAGGTTTATTCAGGTTTAAAAAAATAAGTTAGCCTTACTGAGCCGTGGTGGCGTAACAGGCTAAGACGCAGCGGACGTACGGTTGCAGTTAGTTACAGTTGCACACCAAGGACGGTTGTTCGATTCCCGGTCCTGCCAAAAAGCTAAGTTTGGCTGGCTCTCGTGGAGCGGCACAATTGGCTAGGGTTAGTGGATCGCTGCGTACGACAGCATCCCGGGAACCTCGGAATCATGGTCACGAGCGTGAGACGAAACGGCTTGAAGAAGGCGTGTGCTTCTCAGATTGCCAGATCCCTCCGGTCCGCTGAGGGATGGGGTGTGGGAGGTATATCCCCAGCTAACACTAATTGGATTAGATAGGGTACAATTGGCTAACAAATTGAGAGAAAAAGGGTAAAAGCTGAAATAATAATAAAAAAAAAAAAGTTAGCCTTAACAAGTATCTTAGTCTTATATTTCGACGTAAAATCCGTTATTCTTCTGCTAAATGAGACGAAGGAACTTCCAATTAGGTGAGAAAATGTCACTTGTCAAGCAAACTAACTAACTACCTAACTAACTTAAAATGAGCTAATACAGTGTGGGTAGTTTAGGCAGCCAGATCAGGTGTGATAATTGCATGATAATCATTTAATGAGAATAATCCCTCACTTGGATGAGACATAATGAATGAATAATGGAGTGAATATGTGATCTCTCCTCTGGCGTGTTTAGCTGGGACATTGGCGAATGGTCAGAGTGCAGTAAGACCTGTGGCCTGGGCATGCAGCACAGACAGGTTCTGTGCAGACAGGTGTATGCCAACCGCACCCTGAACGTACAGACCAGTCGCTGCAGGCACCTGGAGCGGCCCGAGACCACCAGCACCTGCCAGCTGAAGATCTGCAGCGAGTGGCAGATCCACACTGACTGGACCCCTGTGAGTGACGCCTGTCCATCACAGCTCTGGCAGGATACCGCATAGAATATGACCCGCAGTTACTGTTAACCAGACCTGGGTCAAATACTCACTGAAGTTACTGTTAACCAGACCTGGGTCAAATACTCACTGGAGTTACTGTTAACCAGACCCGGGTCAAATACTCACTGGAGTTACTGTTAACCAGACCCGGGTCAAATACTCACTGGAGTTACTGTTAACCAGATCTGGGTCAAGTACTCTCTGGAGTTACTGTTAACCAGACATGGGTCAAATACTCACTGGAGTTACTGTTAACCAGATCTGGGTCAAATACTCACTGGAGTTACTGTTAACCAGACCTGGGTCAAATACTCACTGGAGTTACTGTTAACCAGATCTGGGTCAAATACTCACTGGAGTTACTGTTAACCGTATTATTGGAGTTCTCTATTGTGTCTCTATTTTGTGAGTGGAGTCAGTGAATGCTTGCTTTGTAGCATCAGGTCTTTTACCACTTCCGTGTGAATGGGGTAAGCGTGTGCTTGTGTGCTTTAAGGCCTGTGTCTCTGTTTTGTGAATGTCGCTGGTGTGTACATGTTGTATGGTATAAGGCCTGTATTGTTGGTAGTTAACAGGTCATTGTTTTGGACTCAAGTACTTTTCTGTGCTCGACTGATCTCGCCTGGTGCAATTGAGCCAAACAAGAAGACCAGAAGGCGGGGCTTGCAGGTTTTTTGTATTTCATAGATTCCAATACACCAGGCAGGCTCAGTAAAGCATAGAAAAGTATTTTAATCCAAAACAGGTCTGGTTTTTAGGTACGTGAATGATCGCCCCTGGCGTTGCCTGTGTGTCCCCAGTGCTCTGTCCCATGTGGGGTGGGGCAGAAGTCCCGGGAGGTGCGCTGTGTCAGTAACGTGGGAGACGCCGTGTCGGACGAGGAGTGCAACATGAAGCTGCGCCCAAACGACGTGGAGAACTGCGACATGGGCCCCTGCGCCAAGAGCTGGTTCTTCACAGAGTGGGGTAACCAGGTAAAGACGTGCCGTTTCTAAACCACTGAGGAAGCGGGGGTACTCAGGAGTACATATAATGCAGTCTGTAAGTATTTGGACAGTGGCAAACACTGGTCAAAGTTTTGTTCTTTTGCCTCTGTACTCCAGCACATTGCGTTTGAAATTAAACAATGACTATAATGTTAGCGTGCAGACTGTCACCTTTAATTTAAGAGTATGTACATCCATATCAAGTGATCCCTGTAGGAATTACATGCTTTTTTATACATAGTATACTTCTCCTGGATAGTTGGCTTCTCAGCTCTTTCTGATGAGTCAGGTGTATTCAGAGCAGGTTTAAGAAAGCTTTCAGTATCTAGTCTTGATTCTAGGCTTTTCATTGCCTTTGATGTCTGTTATTTGTATTTGTCAACATGAGGACCATACTTGTGTCAATGAAAGTCAAAGAAGCCATTATAAGACTGAGAAATAAGAAGATAACAGAGACATAGGCCAAACAATACTTACTGAATGAAATGGTTTGAGACATAATTAAGAAGAAAGAGAGCACTGGCATATGTTTGGGATCATTGCCTTGCTGTGGGATGAAAGACCATCCAATGAGTTTGATTCAACTTGAGCAGATACAATGATTCTGTATACTTCAAAATTCATTCCACTTCAGCTATCAGCTGTTACATTAAAATCTAAAGAATGTCTAAAAAGATTTTGCTGCCATCTTATCTATTTTATATAATCATAACGATGCTGTAACTGCAACTTCTTTGTACACTCTGATATCTGATATATTTTCCATAGTTAACTATTTTATGAATGTTTTAATTGTGTGCATATAATTCATACTCCAGTAGTTGTTTGTGTTAAAGGGCAGTGACATCACCTGTGTGTGTGTGTGTGTATGTGTGTGTGTGTGTGTGTGTGGGCGTGTGCATGTGTGGGTGCGTGTGCGTGTGTGTGTGTGTGTGTGTGTGTGTGTGTGTGTGTGTGTGTGTATGCGTGCGTGTGTGTGTGTGTGTGTGTGTGTATGTGTATGTGTGTGTGTGTGTGCGTGTGCATGTGTGGGTGCGTGTGCGTGCATGTGTGTGTGTGCGTGTGTGTGTGTGTACCTGCAGTGCTCAGTGGAGTGTGGTTTGGGAGTGAGAACCCGGAGCGTGCTGTGTCTCAACAATCACATCAGCAGCCTGCCTCTGGAGGGCTGTGGGCCGGAGCGCCCCCAGGAGACCCAAGTGTGTAACAGCGGCCCCTGCGACACTCGCATAGAGTGGTTCACAGGAGAGTGGAGCCAGGTGAGTGACACGTCCCTGTCCTACACCTGTCCCAGTAACCCCGCTCTTCCCTCTTACATTCTTCATCACGTTCAACTCGACAGAGCTCTGCAGCACCCGGTTATCTCAACACCAGTGCATATCGCCAAGTGACCTGTATTTGATTTTACCAAATCATGGCTGGACAATTGCCTGAGTTTTGGAACTTGGAGTTTGGCAAAATTAAAAAGACATATTTTTAGGACAAAATTCTAAAAGGGTTTGGATACTCAAGCGATCGGTGTGACCTCAGGAAGAGGGTGTAATACAGCTTTAGGTGGGGTGGTTTCGGCTGTGTTACATGTGTGAGTGACAATATGGGTATTGTGTGCACAGTGTGTATGCATACAGTGAGGTCCGTAAGTATTTGGACAGTGACACAGTTTTAAAGGGCTGTAATTCCTACACTCAATATAGATGTGCATATGACAGCCTGCACTTTAATTTGAGGGTATTCACATCCGGACACGCGTGTGTTTCTGACGCCGTTGTTCCAGTGCTCTGCGGAGTGTGGGGCGGGCACTCAGCAGAGGGAGGTGGTGTGCCTGATGAAGTCGGACGGGGGCTTCTCGGTGCTGCCGCCCTACGAGTGCTCGTCCCTGAACCGCCCGCTGAGCCAGCAGACATGCCTCCTCAAGCCCTGCGGTGCCAAGTGGTACCACACCGACTGGAGCGCCGTGAGTTACCGCCCAGCTTGTTATTTACACCTGCTTATTCATGCGATTATCTAATCAGCCAGCCGATTGTCTGGCAGCAGGGCAATGCGTAAAATCGTGCAGATATTGGTCAGGGGCGTCAGGAACTATGCATTGGGTACAATTTAGTGGTTGGGAAAGGTGAGAATTGCTGGGCTGAATGGTCTGTTTTCATCATTATGTTATGCTGTGTTATGTTATGTTATGTGCTCCTTGAAAAAGAGATGGGATCCCTAATAGGGCTTTCTCCTACATGAATAATATATATAAATACAAATTTCTTCCAAGTGTTGTGCACTGCTTACCAGCAGGATATTTTGAGGACTGACTTGTTACCTCGTCTAGACTTTCAGGTTTTTATGTCCAGTTGAAAATGGTTTTGCATTTTAAATGAAAATGATTTAGTGCATTTTTTCAATCTAGTTCTGGTTCTAGTTATTGTTCTAGTCATTGTTCTTGGTGTGGGTGGGCCTTAACTCCTTAACGCTTTGCTGCTCCTCCACAGTGCTCGAAGACGTGCGAGGGAGGGTTCCGGGTTCGGGAGGTGCGCTGTCTCTCAGACGACAGGCTGGCCAGCGAGGCCTGCGAGGCACAGGCTAGGCCAGAAGAGCGGGAGGTCTGCAGCCCAGAGCCCTGCACGCCACAGATAGGTGAGCGACCCACTGCCCGTTTGCACATGGAAAATCCAGTTATGCCAGCTTGGACATTGGTCATATGCTGGTCTAGCTGGGTATGGGCTGGTCAACCATCATGGCCAAGCTGGTCATAAAGCTTGTCTTGCTGGATATGAGCTGGTCAACCAGCTAGTGCTGGTACATTGTCTGAGCTGATCAACTACCAGCTGTTTCAAAATATAGCTGGGACCTGGTCTGAACTGTTCAACAGAAACCTAGCTTGAGCTGTTTTTTCAGCAGGGTGGTCCTTCTATTGGGGCGGCACGACTGTTGGCTCTGCGCCTCAACGCCGTGTCATTTCTGGGTCGACAGCGATCAGTTTGCTTTCATTCTCACTGCTGTTCTCAAGTTCCACCTGTATGGAACACACCTGTACAGCATGCACACACTCGCTCACACCGCAAATATTTTCTGCACTCACGAACATGTCAGTTAAACATCACTGTAAACCATCAAAACTTATTTTGCTTAATGTGGATTCCTAGTAATCTGTCTTGACAAGTAAGTGTAAATGGATATTTTTTTCTTGGAGAGTTTTTCCCGTGACACAAAGCTGTAATGTGGAGAAATTGTTTTTTTTAATTTTTTTGCAGATGAGAACTGTCGAGACAAGTACTTCAACTGCAACGTGGTGGTCCAAGCACGCCTGTGCGTGTACAATTACTACAAGGCGGCGTGCTGCGCATCCTGTTCCCGCATGTCCCAGCGACAGCCAGGACTCCGGGGGGCCAGATAGCACCATCTCCTTGGCTTCTCCACCAGTGGGCGCTAACTTGTTTCCAGAGCTGGCCCTGCTGACCCAGGCAGGCAAGCTATGGCGTGGGGATAACATTGACTGTGGATGGACACTGTGGATATTCAACAGAGCACAGACAAATTTTAAAAGACTAGGACTAGTTTGGATATACATGTGACCTCATTCTTATGCTGGAGGCCCCTTGCACAGCATTCGGTGTGGATGGCTCTCTCTGATTGGATAAGAGGGGCCAACCCAGGAGACTCCTAAACTCATTTTTGGATTTTGATTGGAAAGGTTAGATTCATCCACGTTCTCTGTACTGAAGGAATACCAGGTTGTGCTGTCGCTCTCCTGTTTTCGAAATCAGCTGTGAATGGACTCTGATTCACAATGGTGCTTCAACATTCAAAATTCACTCCTCTGAAATTCTGGTCATGGACAATGTGGAGTATTTTTCCACAGTTTCACTGGAAAGATTGTGTAAGGTTCTGTTATTGGGACTGTATACTTGTTTTTTTACATACATAATGTACATATGATGTATACTTCAAAATACATGTATTTATGATGAGATGATGAACATTAAATGGGATCTACCTTGTTTTACCACTTGTTAATAAGACTGAATAGTGTTCCTAACCTATAACATGCTCAGATTTTTGCCAGTAATTGGTGCTTCTAAAGACACTGCAGATTACTGTGTTCATCCTGCCAGCAACCTCAAAATAAACCTGAAAGTTTAGGAAATTATGCTTTAACCACAACCATTTCAATTAAGTTCTGGATTTATGTAGGCCGCTTGCAGTAATATAACTTACTCAAGAGAGAGATTTGTTGTGTCTCATATCTTCAACACTCTGAACCTCATTTGAGTTTTCCCTGTATGTACAGTAAGGATAATTATAACTTTTCTTGTATGTAAGGTATTAAGGTGTTAAATTCAGGTCCAGAAAGTAAAAGTCATCCCCAGTATGTTCTTCCAATCACCTTGGTTTGCTAATTATCACAATTATTCAGCCAGAACCAGAACCAATTAGTGAAATCAGTTGGCTGAGATAGTGGGTGGAAGAAACTTTTGGCAGGACTTTTACTTTCTGAACCCTGGACTTTCCACCTCATTCTGGGCCTGGTATAGAAGGTTAAAACCAACATAATGGCAATATGCACATGGATATTAGAAATTAAAAATCAGAGAAAGAAGGAAAAAAAGTTTCAAATTCCAAGTAAAATAAAAAAAGTCATAAGATAGCCAATGGTCTATATAGTATATGTAATCAAAAACTTTGTGATCTAAGGTATCAGTCATTTTCTGACTGATACCTGAAATCTTGGTTGTTGTTAATTGAATCTGCTTAAGGCAGGGGTGCACAACTCTGGTCCTGGAGGGCTGATCTACGTGCTGGTTTTTGTTCCAACCAGTTACCTTAATTTTAATTGTCTGACCACTCTCTAAACCACACTGGTTCACTCCTGTACTCCAGCACAGTAACATCGTTAGGATGCACCTGCAGTCTGTCACTGTAGCTGGCGCTTATACACATATCAGATTTGGACATGATTGAGCTAATTAAATAATTAAGTTGCCACAAAATGTTGAAACAGATCAGCCCTGGCTGTGCACCCCTGGCTTATGGACGAGATACATTTTACAGTTGAGTTAAATCAAGTTATGTTTAATGTATTAGCGCTGATCGGAATGTTTACTGCCTTGCCAGCTGTCTTGTGGTAGTTATTTATACATTCTCACATTTCATGTCTCACACACAGATTAAATTTATGTGATTATTTACCCTTCCATGTAACATACCACTTTTCATGTCTAGTATTACGTTTATGTTGAAAAAATGAAAAGTCATGGGCGGCAAATATTAAAGTATTTCATGAACGATATAAAACAAAAGAAAACATTTTGTGAATAATATCTGAGTGATGGAAGGTTGGTACTGCTGTCTTTTTGCTGCTAGTCCTGCTCAGCAGTAATTATTTTGCTAGACCTGCATGCAGGCTTTGCTTATCAAGTTATTGATGAACTATTTTTCTGTAATTGGTAGCTGCATCAGAATCACAGCGATTTATTTTCATATCTAACAGTAATTTTTTTTTTATCATAGAACAATACCCACAATGCATGGATACTGAAATCTCCAAGGTAATTAACTGACCAATTACTGCTACTGATTGGCCAGACTGTCTTCACACCTGACTCCTTGGAAAAGAGAGGGTGGAAAACGCTAGTTGTGGATATAAATCCCGGATGATGGATGCAGGTTGGGAATTAGAAAAACAACCAATGTCATCACATGACATATGACATGGTACGTCCTGAATCAACTACTGCTGTCATACAACAATCTGTTGGATGACTCATACCCACAAGGTCACAATCCTCAGCTCGGTAGGAAAAGAAACTTAAATAATAATGCTTCTCTCGATGGAGAATGTTGTATAATGTTGAGATCGGATATTGGTGTTGTTAGCACAGAAGGTTATGACTAGTTTGAATAGAAACAAGCTCCACCAATCATATAGTAAATGTATGCTCATTCTGCAGGGCTGCAGACCATGGTCAGCACTGGCATTTTCCACGTTCCATACAAAACTGAGGGGCTAATCCATGCACTGGAACAGTTCTTCAAGAGGATGAGCCACTCCGCAGTCCCCCAAATTTAATTTTATCCTAAAAGTATATCAAGTATATATTATAATAAATATATTAAATTCCAAGGCATAGAAATGGTATATACTGCCTTTTTCTGTTGAAATGGCACTTTAGCTGACAAGCTAAATAATATGGGCCAGTGAGTAGCCTGGAGTTAAGAAGCTTAGACATTTTGAAAACTAAAGCATAAGCTGAAGGCTTAGGCCCTACTATTAGACCTATTTATTATATTAGACCATACCAATTAATTAGTTGGCTTGCAAGAGGTGGAGCCAACCATTCATTGAATTCAGAATTGAAATTGGCTGCATTTGCAGCTTTAAATTAAACTTGCCACCTTTTTCCCTCACTCCATAATTTAGAGAGGACTCTGCTGTGCAGTAATGAAATGGTGTGACAAATATGTTTCATTAAAATGCAGTTAATTAAAAAACAATCATGGTTCCCATTGGCTTTATTTGAGAAATGACTCCCAATAACAAAGTGTCAAATGTATAAATAATCTGCTCTTACAGTGTTTAAACTAGATTTAGGCCTTCCAAACTTTTTTCAATAGCTCTGACTAAGTCCCAATAAATTTATTTTTTTATTTTTTTATATAATATGATGCAAGCAAAAACGTGCAGCCCTGGAGTGCAATATACAAGCACACAATAATATTCTAACATTTGATGCCCATATTAAATGTTAGCATTGCAAAGTTGATATGATATGCATTTAAGCCACTGTTTTATATGTTGTATGTTTTGTATGCTGTGTCTGTGTCTCAGGGTTAGAAGTGTATGTTTTTGCATTTTTGTGTTTTGCACTTCAGAACAACTGGGGATGTACAGTATGAATACAGTTTTAGATTTGGTAAAGTCAGTATCCTTATGTTCCAAGAATTTATTACAATTATTCAATGATTTAATGATGTATTGTACAGTAGGAAACAACTGTGGCTAACAATACAGGACTGGCCCTGTATATCGAACTAATCATGTTATTACTTAGTCGCAGTGCACTTATATATACATAACCCATGGTAGTAAAAATAATTACTGTATCACAAGTTAGAAATATCCAATCAAAGTTCCAGTCAAGCCAAGACACAAATACACTATCATTTGCACAAGCTATTTATATGATCTCATAAACAGAACAGCATAACTGCATAATCCAAGGAACAGCCCTGATTCCAAAACTAGAAGCCACTATTTACTAAATAGTCATGTCATTGTCATGTTTGCCATTCATGAAGTGATATTTTAAGGGATTACAATTAGCCTTTCAATCTCATTTGAAGTCAACTATGAAGCAGTATTAAGTGCTAAAAAGATTATTAGAGTTTGGTAGACAGCTTGATAATGGTTATACAATGTTTAATCATTATCAAGCATAAATATTCAGGCATTTTCGTTTACTGTGAACACACGTGCTCACACATGCATATTTATTTCACATTTTTCCACCAACATTAATTTGCACCTGGTTATAAATAAAAATAATGATTTATACTGTGTTTCTATGAAACAACCACCAGAGGGGAATGTAACACTGCAGTACATTGTCATCGTAAGTTAGCAGATGGTCTTATCTGGAGTGACTTACAGTATAGGAGAAACAATGACTGCATTTGCCTTATTCCTAGAAACAGTTGCCAGACCAGGCTAATCACATTCACAGGCTAGTGAGTAAAGGCGCAATATCATGAAGGCACTAGTGTAATTCATCTATGCTAACCAAGAACCAAAGTACAAATTATAAACTCACACAGATTATATCCATAACATCCCCCAATAAAAGCATTAAACCATAAAAACCTGAATAACAGTATAGGGTCAGGATGGTAGGGGAGCAAATATGCAGTCTGAAGAGGTGAAGAGGTTAGAGCCAAAAGGATTTCTTGGATTTCATAGGCTGATAAGTGATAATGCTTGTGAAAATATTACATTATTACATTAGCGCAGCGGAAAATAGAGGGTTATATCACAAGATGCATGGATCTATTTTAAAGAGCTTAGAGCATGGTCTAAAGCATAGTACCTATGTGCATTCAGGGTATGGACACATTAAAATGGTCTTAGTCCATTAAAATTGTCTGGATTCATGTGGTGCAAATTCATTTTAACAGGCGACGGTAAGCACAGAGGGTACAAATGAACGAAAATGCTAAGGACTAAGACAAAAACAGATACAGAAACACAGAACCTGACACTTTGTGGCATATCTATGTACTTATTTGTATGCAGGTATATTTTCTGAACTCCCTTTGATGAGATTGTGTTTGCCTAATTATTCCCCCACTGTCTACACACATAGTGCTTAGAGGAGCTTGGCTGCTGTGTTATGGTGCATAATTCAGTTTTTATATTTTTATCCAGCTCTGAATATCAATGCAGAAAGGCAGAAGGAACTTCAGCATGTCCAAAGCCGTTAATATCATTTTAATAGGAAATAGGGCTGTGGTGCAGGTCATTAGTGTGAGAGACTGCTGTGAATGTAGCTGTGTCCCTGGTCTAGACAGAGCATGGAGCTGTTCTCGGCACAGATCACACTATAATCACTGTCAAGAGCCATTTGGCTTTGTTCTTTCGCAGGTATACTAATTTTTATACACTGCTAGTTGTTTTAAGCATTCTCTGTTGGTGTGAAGTTTTGACACATTGACTGACATGATTTGCCTTTTTTTTCTGCTCAGTTTTATGTTAGAAGTTGTTAATGCTACGACTATTTAGCAAAATACCCATTAACCGACTTCTATCACCTCTCAAATTAAAGGCATGCTTTGAAGGTGGCTATGAAGTTGAAGTGTTATGAGGATATTATGTCAGGTCACAAGCTGGGAATATTAAACAAGGCAATGTTTCTTCTTTTCTTTCAAGCTTGTGAAGCCTAGTTGCTATGCATATTTACATTCATATAGAACATTAAAATACCACATTAATGGGAGTGTTTTCATGCAAAGAATAAAATTGTACATAACGATGGATGCATGTTGCACTTTATTGAACATGTTGCCTAATTGCCTTTTAAATGGTATTTATAAACTGACGATTTCCCACTCTCTCTGTGGGCTGGAGCGATGTTTAACCATAGTTCTTTCTTTGTTTTGTCAGACACTCTAGACTAGTGTGCATGAAAATCCCGGGATACTTAAACTACCCTGTCTGCCACCAACAATCTTTCCACTGTCAAAGTCACTTCACTGAAGCCCATGACCCGTATCTACATGATTGTATGCATTGCACTGCTGCCACACAATTGGCTGATTTTATAATAGCATAAATAAGTAGGTGTGATGAAGTGTGAAATGTTCCTAATAAAGTGCTTGTTGGGTGTATGTTAATGCCTTGGTTCTCTGTGATCTTGCATTGGAGTGTTTGAGTTGCCAACATTAAAGCTCTGAACTGTTTTTTGAAGCAATTAATGAATTGGTTCCAGAATGGCCATTGTGCCTTCAAGAAGACTTACTTTATTAGTATTGCATCTTCAAAGTGCATTCTTTCCACACGGGTTTCAGTGCTTTTCAGATCTGGAATCCCAGAGTTCTTTGTTAAACGACTCCTTTTTGGTGTGTTCTTACTGCTCCTGTTTATTACTGAATGCAGTAGCTCCGTAGAGGCTGATCAGTAGATCTGCAGCTCTGACACGTGTTAGTGGGAAGGACCGTGGTTATAATCCTAACTGTGCACACAGCGCACCTTGAAAGCTCTTCCATCCCTCCAGCCCTGCTGAGCTCCTTTTCCAGTGCAGTTGGCTGCAGACTGCAGTATGTATGTGATACCTGCATAATCAGAAATCACTCGTGTGACATATCTTGGCATAAGGTCACCCTGTGCACAATCTTACAAACTAATGAGGGCAACAAAACCACAACATGACATGTAGCTGTTTTAAACAAAGTCAGAAGATCCAAACCTTCTGACTGAAAGATAAAGGAAAAGGAAAAAGTATTGATTATGCCAGCATTGACGCCCACATGTGGATAACAGGAGTTTTGGCACGTATATGACTTGAATAATATATGTTCTGGTAACTGCTGCAAAAAGTGATTTTGAATGTTAAGTCCACTGGATTTGCTTCTGCTCACAGGCATTTTAAACCAATCAATGGTTAAACAATGGCAGTTAATCAATGACATCTCTTTCCCCCCTGTTTCTCTCGAGTTTGTTTTTACTCTTGATATTTCCACTCGATTGTTTCTTTCACTGCCACTGTCTTATTAGTTCAGTGTTTTTGGTGTCTTAATTTAGCATGGAATGCAATCTGTCTGTAGCAGTAGCACTAAGTGACGCCCCTGAAGCCTTAACAACAATATTTGAAAAAGCCATTCGTGTAAGGTATGGCCATAACACCATTTTACTAAAGCTGACACTGTTATGAAGCATTCTCTCCCCACTATTTCATCTGTAGATTGTATTCTTCTACATTTCATCTCTCTCCAGACTGCAGGTCTTCACAAACAGATTTTTCACAAACAAAATATATTTGCTCCTTGTAACAGATCCAAAATCTCTGTAAACTGCAGAAAATGTGGACTTCAGAAGGGGACAGGGAGTGTGACAATGTAAAATGATTCAGTCCAAAAAAGGGACTTTGTTAGCCATTTCCCCCAGGCTGCAACATGCTCATAGGCGAGTTACAAATACATGACTTTGTATGGCATCAGGCCTTTCATCTCTGTATTCAAATGAACCACCCTCGAAACAATGCTATATGCTAACCACAAAGAGCTGGCCTGTATTATATTAGGTATAGTATTCGTTTTCATTTCAGTTTCATTTGTTCTTATGTGACTGTAAGATATTTTAATAATTTCTGTTTTGTCAATTTCATAAAAGTTTTTCCTCAACACCGCATCATGTAAAGGTGGCCAAAATTACTCTAAAATTCCGCATTTGTGGGTAATTGGAGTCTCTAGACACCTCTTGAAATGCCACCAGGGTGTCTTCTCCGCTAGGTGTGTAATTAGAGTCATCTCCAGAGGCAACTGTCTTTCTGATTGGACAGAAAAGATGAGAGGGGCCGGGATTGGCCAGGCCTGGACTGGACCACTGGGGGGCCTTGTTGAGGGTCGGAGGCCTGGACATGCTTTCCGCCCCCCAGTGGGGCTTTGAAGGTCGGCCGCGTGTGTGATCTCCTGGAGGCCAGGCTCTGTGTTCTGCCTAGCGACAGCACCGTCACACTGGCATGCTCTTACCCCACCATGGTTAGATCGCATCATACTTCATTAATCCCAAACTTACCTTCAGCCTTGGCCTTGACCATTATTACACTAATGCAGCACCCAAAAGAGGCAGTTTCACAATGCAGAATTTGACATGAAGTCATTATTGAGATATAGATTTAAAAATACAAAAACAGCACAGTTGGAAAACCAAGTGGCAGAAACATCATCTTTCACCCTCTTGCTCGCCAGACTAGGCAGGGGGGTTTGTGTTACACTTATTATTATTATTTTTTCTTGAATTTATCTTAAAAAAATCAAGTTGTAGTTTGTGAAGATAAACCTTTGCTTATTTGTAAGGTATAATCGCACTTGTGTTGATTTAATCAAAGCCAGGATTACATCGCAACAGTAAAATGGATTTACAAATTAAATTTAAAAAAATATTTATGCATCTCTTAATTCACTTGGGGTGCATAAGCCAAGTCTGCAAATATTTTAAAAGTAATTGCTCAGGTCACATTGGTAAATGCATGACTGAAACATGGATTTGATTCCTGTCACCGCAGAAGGGCTTTACAGAGGTAGCAATTAATTTGGAATTAGGCCTTGTTGATGCTGTCACCACTGTTGACCTCTACCTTTATTCTTATTTTTAAATTTTAAAACTATTTAGTTACGAAGCTTGTTCGATTGAAAGCGCAAATCCATTTTTACAGAACAGGTAAGGATAAACCCAGATGAAATATGAACAATTGTAAGAATCTTCACAATCTGTAATAAACGGCTTTCCTGGGTCATTGATGCTGCTGCTCTTTAACCTGTCTGAAACGGAGGCTTTGACCAGGATTTCAGCCATTGAGATTGCAGTCCCTGTCAAAATCCCTTTCTCCACCTGTCATCTATTAATCCGTTTTAAAGTACATATGAGTTAACCACACTATTAGACAGGAGACCATGAAGTTGCAGGATTTTTCTTCCAGATTGGCATGAATATACCAATCTGTCCATAGATTGCTAAAAAGAATAATTATCATTTGGCAGATGCTCTTATCCAGAGCGACGTACAGTTGATTAGACTAAGCAGGAGACAATCCTCCCCTGGAGCAATTAAGGGTTAAGGGACTTGCTCAAGGGCCCAGCGGCTGTGCGGATCTTATTATGGGTACACCGGGATTCAAACCACCGACCTTGCAGGTCCCAGTTATGTGCCTTAACCACTACGCTACAGGCCACCCCAGAATCCATCCACCCATCCATCCATTATCTTAACCCGCTTATCCTGAATAGGGTCGCAGGGAGGCTGGAGCCTATCCCAGCATACATTGGGCGAAAGGCAGGAATACACCCTGGACAGGTCGCCAGTCCATCACAGGGCACACACACCATTCACTCACACACTCATACACTCATACACTTATACACTCATACACTCATACCGATGGGCAATTTAGACTCTCCAATCAGCCTAACGTGCATGTCTTTGGACTGTAGGAGGAAACCGGAGTACCCGGAGGAAACCCACGCAAACACGGGGAGAACATGCAAACTCCACACAGAGAGGCTCCGGCCGACAGGGATTCGAACCCAGGACCTCCTTGCTGTGAGGCAGCAGTGCTACCCACTGCACCATCCGTGCCGCCCACCCCAGAATCATTGATCATAATTCAATACATTCCTGCTGGTCGTTAAAAAAAATGAATGAATGCTCAGACTTTTGTGTTTAATTTGGCACTGAGGTTGGTACCTACAACTGTTCTTTACGGAAATATATTTCTCCATCCTACTTTGTACAAAGATGCACCTATTCAGAGCCACTGAACGAGACGTCCCCCGAGTCAGAGGTGACAGGGAAGGGTGATCATGTTAACAGTTGGCAGAGCTTAATATGTGCCTGCCAAACAGCAGGGGTGCTGATGGAATTATAGCGGTTGAGTTTGATGCCGTACGCATACCTGGACTGTACAGTGTACCCTAGATTGAATGGTACACATTGTATTACGAATCTGATCTTGATTAATTTGTCTTGTAAATGAGTTGTGTCAGGATCACATTAGCTAGATAGAAATGGGAATGGTGAAATATGTAGAAGTTCTACGGTATGTTTATGTAAACAACAGAACGCGTTTCAACACTGACAAAAAATGAGTTCCAATGCCATAAAATTCACTGTCTGCTGCTGAACAGATAACATTCAGAGAATAACATCAGAATGTGTTATGTTGGCCATTTAGCAAATTTGCAGCTTTGCTCATTACATTTGAGTGCATTTGAGGAAAGATTTTTCAATAACTAATAGCAGAGAAGAATGAGTTATTTTTCCACCAGAGGCTCACGGCTTGGGTTTTTAATTAAAACTCTTATCTAAGAGGCTGAGAAGTGTAGACAATCAGAGCTGGTATGGCTCTGTTTGACATCCCACCCGTCTTTGCTAATTGATTGTGGCACTTCAAATTGAGATACTTCAGGCTGGTTCTTGGAAGCTTGAAGCTGCCATGTCAGCCTTTGTTATCTCTTCTCTCTGATCTTCGCATATGGGTGGTTCTAAGTGTATTATTTGCCACATTGTGACAGGCTTATGCTGCCTAGTCCTGCCTTGCATGCAGGTCTCTGTGTGTAGTTATATTGGGCCTAGCGATTGTGGGAAAGCGATCACGCTGAACGTGCTGTTAGTGTTGTACAAATTGGTGAGCAGGGCCCTGCTACAGTGATGCCGGTTAGCTTTTGCTTTGAGTTTTAATCCTTTAGTTTAATCATTTGAGTTTGAAATGATCATTTGAAAAAAGACTATGTTAGCCTACTGCACAAAAAAAATTAAAAGGCAGTTGCCAGAGGCCTTCTTTTATTTTTCTGTTGTTTAAATCACTGGCAAAGTCATGTAAAAGTAAGGCAATAGGCCTAACTCATTGTCTAATCCAATAAAATGTCATAGTTTTTCTACTGGCAGTATAGATTTTCACTGGCAACCTTGCATCTTTTCACCTTTTTCTAATGGATCATATTTCCACAGGGCATGGTCAATTCACCTGCTAAACAACCTAATGAATCTCACCCATCCCAATAATCCCGGTTTCTGGAATGGATGCAGGGCGTGGTCAGTCCCACAAAAATGTAAAAAAAAATGCTGTTCTCATCATTCACATTTTTGTGTGTGTTGGCAGAGCGCCACGTCTGTTTCTATATCTACGAGTGCATGCTAAGGAAGTGCCAAAACCGGTGCTTGTAATGGGAAAATTACATAGGAGCATAACATTTAGCTTTCCACAAGCATCACCCTCTGGTCGTAGTCAGCCCAGTGCTGTCTTTTGTTTTTGTAAGGTGAAACCTTACTAAACAAGAGACCAGTTGAAGCATTGCCTTGGGGGATGGGAACATGAAAGAGATACTAAAGATACAAAAGAAGATACAATCATTTGCATGTCATGATTTCTATGAAAAACATTAAAATATTCTTTCTGACATTTACAATTCATGTACAGCTTGGGTCATCTGTCTCAACAAGGAGAACTGTTCCCAGTGATGTAGAGTATCACGCACACACACACAGACACTCACTGACACTCACACACACACACACACACACACACTGACATACACATACAAATACTCACTGGCACACGCACACACACATACACATTCACACACAGACACTCACTGACACACACACAACCACACACACACTCACTGACATACACACACAGACACTCACTGGCACACACACACACAGACACACACACACACACACCTACACAGACACTCACTCACACACACACACACACACACACACACACTGACATACACATACAAATACTCACTGGCACATGCGCACACACATACACACTCACACACAGACACTCACTGACACACACACACACACACACACACAGACACACACACCTACACAGACACTCACTGACACACACACACACACACACACACACTCACACACAGACACTCACTGACACACACACACACACACCTACACAGACACTCACTGACACACACACACACACACACACACACAGATGATGAAGCTGACTGAACTCACTTCAGCAGAGGTGTCTGTAAAGATGGAGCTGATGAAAGGTCACCCTCTGTCCCAATGGCAATCATTATGCATGTGGAACATTATCACCTCAGTCACAGGCTAAAGGCTGGAGTACATAGAGCCTGAATCCCAATGAAGTGCATACTGCTTCATCTGTAAATATCTTCTCTCAGTGGTTATGATAACTTTTCATGCCAGAGCCTAGTCTTCTTTATCACTGAGGATTTAGTTCAAATCTACAGTATTTTATGAATAAAATAAAAAAATAATCTGAGCAATATGCTAAATTATGCAATGCTGTATTTAATGGTTTAGGTCATAATAACTACTGATGTTGACAGTGTCAAGCGTAATGTTGAAAACTGATTATATATGTCATAACCCGAAACAGCTACACCCCCCCTCTCCACCCCCAACCCCATGATTGAGCACCTCATGACTTCCCTCGATGCTGTAAAACTAAACTTACAGTACGTCTTACATTACGTCTTACTGTGCAGTTCTGTACAGAGCTTTGTGAGCTTTTGTCTCTGAGTGTTTTTTCTTTTCCTTTTTCTCAGCCTTGGCTGTCATTGACACAACTCTGGCTCTTATGTTGACAAACACAATTACAGACTCCAAAGGCAACCAAAATCCGAGAATCAAGACTAGATACTCAAAGTTTTCTCATACCTGCACTATAGAAGTGATTGAATACACCTAACTAATCAGAAAGAAGCAACGGTCCCATTACTTTTGGACCCATAAAATAGCGGGACTCAAAAATATAAAACAGGACGTAATTCCTATGTGGATTGCCCAATATGGCTGTAAATACCTCATACTTTTACTTCATATTCATAGTTTAATTTCAAATCCAATTTGCTGGAGTACAGAGCCAAAATAACAGAAATTGGACCATTGTCCTTATAGTGTGTACTGCAGTGTATGTATTGGTTTTTAATTTATTGTATTTGTTAAACCATCATGAAGCAGGTTCCTGGCACAGTTAAATTTCTGTTGTTTCTGTTGTCTCTGCTCTTTGGAATCAATTTCTAACATGAAAAAAAATCTAGTTTGAGTCAAATGTCAAACTTGCTCAATTTCTAGATAAAAACAAACAAACATTGTGCACTATAATAGAGCCATTGTATTTTCACCTGCATGCATGCATAGATCTTTGCCTTTGTTGCATGTGCACTACTCCAATGAACTCCAGTCAGTGACTCTCTACTTCTCTGTAGGTAATAGAGTAAAGGCCTATCTGTCACCTGTTGCCTGTTGTTGCCTGACATATACAGCAGTTGGAATGAGTTAAAACAGAGGTTGCCCCTGAAGTTGCCCTTGTCATGTGAAACTCAGCCTATCCATACAGGATGATGAAGTCAGTTGTGTGTCGTAACTGTGGAAATAGCAGTGGACACTCGCCCACCCAGCATTTCTGGACACTGTCCTGGCGACTAAACCATTCAGGGGCCTGCAGTCCTTTGTATTTGAAACCCCATGAGGATCATCTTGGACATAGACCTAAGGCAGCTGCATTCCAATTAAATTTGTTCAGAGACAGTACATCAGACAGGGTCCAATTACATGAACGTACTGATGTTTTGCAGAACTAGCTGCAAGGATACACTGTGGGGTTTAATTTGTGATTCCTGAAAAGGAATTATTTTGGGTTTCATGATGCAGGGGTTGAGTGAAGACTGTAGTTGACATTTTATAACCGCAGGTGACAACTGAGGCAAAGTGCTGCAGGCTGTTTTATTCATGAATTAATTTCCACTAAATCCAAATTTACCTTTGATAAAATGTCATTAGTGTGATTAAATGAAAACAATGTAGGACTCTTTCCAGCAATAAGGCTGGAGTGCTGTGTTGGTGTCTATGTATTAAATGTCTGTCTATATTGAAGGATTTGCTGAGTGTGTTTTTAATTAATCGTTTTTTGTTCTTTGTGATTCATGAATGATTTCTGGCCAGTACATATCATTTAACAGTGGGAAGTAACTGGCAAACACAGTTTCTTCCTCAAAACAGTTTATACTGATATGAAGACTGTGTTCAGGTGATAAGTTGATATAGAAATTACATCTGAAACCACTCAGAGAGGGGTATTCTAGTTTAGAAATGTTTTATTTTTATTTTTTTAAAGCAGTCACGGGGGCCCCCAAGGGGATTTATAATTAGAAAAACAGAGTCTGGATTGAGGTGGTCGCAGGGGTAATTCTCTGGGTTTCACTTCCTGTCTGAATAGTTTGTGGAAATTAGGACACCTGAGAAAAATGTTAGTGTCTGGTGGGCTTTAGTCACGCTGTAGTTGAACAATTTAGGCTAAAAAAGCGTAAAAAATAAAACATATAGCCTTGTACTATATAATGAATTACCAACAGTCAGGCTTGTACCAAGATAATGAAGGTCAGTAGTTAATAAGGCAAAGTAATTAATGCGAATAACTTATGTGTAACTTCAGATAAATAACTGTCCCAATATTAAATAGTTTATACTGTGATTTAAAAAGCAAATACAGATTTACAAATTGGTATGGTTTCATCATTATATACAATTAAGTGAACATATTCATCACTGGAGAATTACTAGGAGCCAGTTTCCAAACATTAGCAACTATTTCAATAACATTTTCAATTATGTACTGCTTTCTATATTGTGCCCTTTATATAATACCGGTTAATTACTTTTTCATTTTGTTGGTTCACTACGGATTTTTTTAATGAATTTTTTTGTAGACTTGTCTCAATCTAATTACATATTAGTGTGACTGAATTTATGTGTATCTGTTATTTTTTAGATTTGTAGAGTAAGTGATTCAGATCCTTGAATTCTTGTCACAACTCTTGTTTCAAAGTATTTATTCGACAGCGAGTAAGAAGCATAGTACCCTTCAAAGCAACTTTTTTCCAAAGCAGTAAGACAGAGGATTAACTAGACAGGATTACAGTTCCTTGTGTGTGTTACTTAATAAGTGAGAAATTGAGGATCATAAATTGATGTTGTTGAATCTCCTCTACCATTGACGTGAGATATTTGACAATACACATGCACCGCGCCATGTGTAAAATTGCTAATACACATGAGATAATAGACATGCTTACCCACCAAGGTTTCAGAATGGAGTGATATATGATCTGATTATATCGATAGAATGATCATCCATTTAATACATATTTCTCATTTAAATAGGCACATTATCAACCCTGTTTGAATAGTGTTTCCTTTGGTACTTCGCTTTGTTTTCAGTCAGGCTTGAATTTGTAGACTGCACTGCTCAACCATTACCAGCTCAAAAAGCAAGTGGAAGGATTTTTCTGTCTGCATCTTGTCCACTTGTTTTTTTAATCATTCATTGGGAATATTGTACAACAGGAAATGTTTCCATATATGATTTTTTCCATTTACAATTTTTAAATCTCTGATTAACATGGCATTACAATACGGGTATGTGGCAGACATTCTTATCCAGAGACATGTTGGAGATATTACCATTTCATTACAGAGACATGAGAGCTGAAGTCCATGGGAATACTTAAATATTCATAGATTTGTAAATATTCACTTTCCGAAGCAAAAGAGCTTCTGAAAGTGTCTTCAATCTTTCATAAGAAGTGCACGCTTTTAAATGAAAACTGAAAACTTGTTAAATTGTTAAATTGCTTTAAACAGAGTTTTAAGGGTCTATTTTGTATCACAAATGAACTGTTAATAATACTGGCCTGGCTGGAGATGCGGTTAGTGAAGCGCAGGGCCTCCAGCTCCATATCGGTCAGGCGGCTACAGGAAGAGAGCAAAACAAGAGTCAAGGGCGTCACTACTCTCTGTAGATTACAGAGTCACTGCTCTCTGTAGATTATAGAGTCACTCCTCTCTGTGTAGATTATAGAGTCACTGCTCTCTGTAGATTATAGAGTCACTGCTCTCTGTAGATTATAGTCACTGCTAACTCTGCCAGGTGTGTGTGACTGTTTCCCTATGAACACACACTGTGCAGTCTGCTGAAGGAGTAAGAAGGAAGAAGGAAGAGAGCTGGGAGATTAGGAGTGTCCTTAGTCACTCAGCCTTAATCATTCAGATGTATGGCCAGGAGCCACAGCAGGACACATTACATTACAGTGATCACTCAGCAGATGTTCTTATCCAGTGTGACAAGTGGAGAACATCATCTTTGCATTTATCCAAGTCCATTATAATGAATGAATGTGGAAGTCTTGTAAATTGCCTATTTTTTTCTAGATATATAAATTACGATTAAAAGCAAACTGTGCCTCCACAACACAAACCCACTCTCTTATTCCAGTGGACATCAACATGCACTTCACCCATGCTCTGCCTTTGTTAAGGAGAGATTTAATTTAAATTCTGTTTCTCTGTAAGTAGACAACATGTTAGTGATGGAAATTCCTACCAGCTCAAAGTGCCTTGTTAAGCTAACGTTAATGAGGTTAGAACTCCCAGAGGAAAACAGTATCGCATGCACAGCTTGAAATTAGCTGTTACCATTGGTAACCCGTAATTAAAATAATTTCTATGGAGTAAAACTCATTTATGCAATGTATACCGTTGTTATGCTAGCCAGTATACCGGTGAACATACTTGGTTGTACATGTTCACTCATACATGGTTACCTGTTTCAGTGAAATAAACTTAACATAGCCTGACCTCCACAACACAACAGTCTTGACAGGAAGCATTTAGAATTCATGGCTTAGCGACCACATGTTTGTTTGCTTTACGTTCTACCTTGTTTCTATCGTATATGCGTCTTCAAATGATCTGTTTGCGTAAAGCTAAGTGCACCTTGAGAGATGTCTGATTTCATCTTGTCAGCCGAGAGTGAAGCAAACACTGTTGCTTTACTTTCATCTCAAGTGCGTTCTGTTATGTGTGCATTCAAACTGATGAGACACAAAGGCATCTGAACATAGGACTGAATACCCCAGCCACGTCTCAAGGCTGCTAGCTTTTATTTAAATGGTAAAGAAAAACCATAAAAGCAAATCTCCTGCCTATTTTTTTCCTGCCTTTTATTTTTTTCTGATTTTCCCCATTTTCTCCCAATTTAGTAACCGATTGTACCCTATCTATCCCAAATGTCTGTGTGTTAGCTATTGATACACCGCCTACACCTCGTCCCTCGGTGGCCCGGATGGATCAGGTGATCCTGAGAACGACGCACCTTCTCCATCGTACCGCCTACGACCCCAAGGCACCTGGGGAGCTGTTGTATGCGGCAATCTCACTAATCCCCCTTACTGAGTCCTCCCCCCGCCCTCAGATTGGCAATGTAGCAATGTGAATGTCTGCAATATTAATGGATTATTGCAAAAGTAATATTTTTCATATTGACTAATTATTTGTAAATGGTAAATGGTCTGCATTTATATATATATATATATATATATATATATATATATATATATATATATATATATATATATAGCGCCTTTATCGAAAGCACTGTGCAATTGATGCTTCTCATTCACCCATTCACACACACACACTCACAGTCATGCATCAATGGTGATTGACTGTTAGGGTTAGGTGTCTTGCTCAGGGACACTTCAACCCTTTTGTGGAGGGCACAGAATATTAATAAGTGTAGTTTTAGCAATGTTTTAAAATGTAATTTTTCTGTACATTTTCTACCAAGTGAAATATTTGGGGCCCTAGCTGTCAAAGATTGGTAACTGATGCTAAACCATTAAATAAAGCACAGGCAAGCTTGGGATAGGGGTTGTGGTTCATTATACAGTAGGTCTACCAGTTAGTACAGATGTGAAGCTTGTGCAAATTGTATGTATTTTTATCTTGAGTTGACTGGAATTATTACAGGAATTATTTAGTTGATTGGAACTTGCTAATGGCAATTCCTACCAACCAAGATGCAAATAAATACAATTTTCACAAGCTGCAAATGCACTAAGTACATTCACACATTCCAATGGACCGTCCATATTCCAAATCCAAAAGTTAAATTAAGTTATGACTAAAGTGCCACCAACCGCTAAAAGGGTGGGTCTGAGGGTATAAAAGCAATGGTGCACTATTACATAATAACCACCAGAGGGGGGTGTAACACTAAATACATCACTCCGAATAAAATATGATCAGGAGGTATGTGTTCATATTGTATAAGGTCAGGACATGTATATGAAATTGGAGCACATCATTACGTGTTATTTTCTCATGAAAAGTGGTTATAAATGTGGCACAAGGATTTCCACAGCACAAAATCATAGGCTGTCAAACCCTTTGACTTTTTTTTTTTTGTAGGTTTTCCTTAAGTGTTGCCATGACTATACAACCAATAAGTAGAATCGAAAGTTACATTTGTCTTCATTAGTGTTATTGTTTTGGACGACTTTAGGTGACTTTAATTAGAATGTTATGTTCCATGTACACTGTTACTGCAGACACAGTGGGATGTGAAGACGATCTCCTGTTCAGCTCTCTGTGCCGTTTGAGAGTCCTATCCATCAGAATAATTTTAAAATCAAACAAGTCGCATATTTACTGTAAATTAGACGACCCTAGTCTGCGAAAAACAAATCGGTATCATCATCTAAAAAGTATCACCTTCAAATATTTTCGCTAGGCAACCACTGTAGATTACGCCAATTGCGTGGATTTAAAATTGAACTCAGGAAAGCACTTTCTCGTAAGGGGCTTAATGCCGCTAATATGCTGAAAATGAACCTCGATGAGCACAGTGACTGTGGCGAAGCCGGCGTTACTTCCTGCTGTCTGTTAGGATGAGTCTTACCTTCCGCAGATGCAGGAGTGGGAGGTGTGATGCCAGCCTTCAGGAGCGGTAGTGCTGGAGCGGGAAGTGGCGAGTGTTGCTGATGGCTGTCAGGCAAGGCCCAAGCTGCCAGCCGGGAGTTTATTATTTAAATGTGGAGTCGGCAATTGTGCGTTTCATCAACGTGTCACAATAAAGGAACTCATCCATATGGCAAATAGCCAACTGCTCCCATTTAGTCCCTGTTAAAAAAACCAGCTCATGCTAGGTTTTCAAACAGTTGGTAGTTGGTAGTTGGTAACAGTCGGATCAGTTCCGACTAGCTCCCAGCTCAAGCTATGTATTGTTTGTTTATGTTCAGACAAGCTACCAGCACAAGCTGGTTGACCAGCTCATACCCATCTAGACTAAGTTATGACATTTTTAAATTCAGCTTTGCATTGAACTGGTCAAGATGCCATAGCTGGGTTTTAGAACAGGGATACGAAGCATCTATACATCTTTTTCTACACAGACAAAGTGCAATTGACCCATAGTTCAAGCTGAGTGGTCACATGAGTATGTGTTGTTTTTGACATTGTATCTTTTATATGCTGTTTTTGCGTACGCATACACTGTTTAAATAAAAGTCAATAGATCCAAGCTCCCGCAGTATAACCTGATTTGTGTGCACTCCCAGAATGACATCATATCTGTATGTAGTTCATAGCAAACCGAAGGTTTAGGTTGGATGTGCTTGCCCCTGACACCCTGTGAAGACAGGGTCAGGTGTCACGTCCTGTTCCAGAATATTCCTCAGCGCCAGAGAGCAGCAGCCTGCTGTGACCTCCCACCCAGCCCCTGGGCCTCGCTCAGCTGCCACACACAATCTCACAACACACCTGCACCTGCCCTGCCACATCCACTCTCCTTCCTCATTACCGCACATCAGTGAGGGAGGCAGTCCTTCATCTAGTCACGGCAACGCGGCAAAGGGGATGCTCTCGAGACATCATCACAGCCTTCTAAAAATCCGGCTGCCCCCAAGAACTATACCAAAAATGGCTCAGTCGCTCCCAATCGCTTTTCTCTGAAGCACACAGAAACACAGAGAAATGTTGTTGTACAGCTGAAGGAATATGTTTTTCCTCACTTCATTGCAGAAGGACAACATCCTATATTAGCCTTTCAGCACTGAGGGCGAGGGTGTTTTCACACAGGCTGGAGTCAGAGTCAGCTCATTGCATTGTACTTCATTAGATTAGATCCACAGTCAGCAGGGTGAATATCACTCAGCGGGTTTGAGGAAGAGTACATATATGCCCCAAAATCAAGCATAGGTTTACACTCAGTGGTCACTTTATTAGGTACACCAGCGTGTTAATGCAAATATTTAATCAGCCAATCATGTGGCAGCAGCAAAATGCATAAAAGCATGCAGACATGGTCAAGAGGTTCAGCTGTTGTTCGGACCAAATGCCAGAATGGGGAAGAAATGTGATCTAAGTGACTTTGACCATGGAATTATTGTTGGTGCCAGACAGGGTGACTGGTCGTAACTGACAGGTAGGTGACAGTAAGGCAAATAACCACGGATACAGGGCTGGGGTTAGCCACTGCGCACACGGTTAACAGACAAAGGGATGGCTTAAAGCCTTCTATTTCTCAAAATAGAACAAAGGTTTATAAACCAAAACAGGGCAAAAACAAGGTAATTGCCACAGCTACGGTGATTACAATCAATCACAGCTGTGGCCATACCTGTCTGTAGGCACCTGCTGGACAGCACCTTACTATTCCCATCCTGGTGCCACACAGTGGTGTGCAGAAGAGCTTCTCTGAACACACAATGCATCAAACCTCTAAGTGGATAGGCTACAGCAGCAGAAGACCAAGAAGTTATTTTTTGACAAGCTAAATTCAGACAAGCTACCAGCACAATCTGGTTGACCGGCTCATACCCAGCCAGACCAAGTTTTCCTCTTGGATCAGTGTACATACAAGCTCTATCACTTGAAGGTCATGTTTTAGAGAGGAATGCCTGTTTCTGGCACACAAAAAATACTTCCAAAATTCCATTGAAAGTGCTTACATTTCTGATGGAAACAGGTTAAATGCAGTTGTGAAATGAAGGGAACACACATTTGGTAGAAACAAATATCGTTCAGCATCTCAAATGTAATATATCGACTTGAGACTATTTTCAAAAGCAACACAGTTGCCATTGAGTCAATAAATAATTTCATATTTAATTCCAACAGTTTCATAGCTGTCCTTATAAAGCAAGTACACAGAACTTGAAAGTATTTTACTGCTTTCAATAATTCATGAAAAATTGACGTGGAAATTCCAAAAAGAATTGCGCTTTCATGGAGCAAATCTCACAGTAAATGAAATGAATGTAAATGAATGTGAGTACAGTATTTCAGACATGCAATATCATGCTTTTTTGACCTATTACAGCTGATTTCCCAGGTGCATTATCGATTACAGTATTTACCGTGTGCTAAGGCAGAACTGTATCTCTTGTATTTCTACTGGCTTTATTATTTATTATTACAATGAAGTATTGTAAGTGTAATGTAAAGTAAATGATAGGTAAGATTGTTAAAACATTTTTACAAAACCATTCCTGTCATTGAAAAAGGGTCATTGACATGTTGACCCTCTGCCTCTGTTTAATGTCCGGTTCAGGTTTCAAAATATAGTTGACCTGAACTTTCCCAACCCTCACTCAATACCAAAACATTGAACAGCTGTACAATAATTCAAGCTCGCTAGTTAAAAATAGGTTCTAATTGCCACAGCCAATGGTGTGGAGGGTTTCCGTGTCAGTGCGTTCACAGAGGGATGGATAAAAAGTATTGTGGTTTGAGGGTGTTTGTTGCTGCAATTCCTCTCTTGACCATGAAATCCTATTGTACCTAATTACACCATTCTGACAAACCTGACACTCATTCTAGGATCAATGTTGGGCTGAGACAGAAGTCATACCATAGAGAATAATGATGACCTATGGTTAACACTGGTTTCTGTTGAGGGCCACTAGCCTACTATGTAGGGGTGTGTCTAAGGAGCCTACTATTGCCAACATTGTGTAGGTGAGGAAGGTGGTCTGTACGTACATGACACTCAACAAAAATGACTTAGTTTAGAAAGGCTAATATGTCTTTTTGACTCTATTCTATTGTCCATCTCAGAGATCTCAAGTTCAATAGCTGTAAACGGGATTTCATGATGATATTCATCATCTTCAGTCTTGGGCAATACAAATCTACTCAGATCTGTGTGCCTGTTACAGCAGCTTTAATGATTTATTTGTTGCAATCTTGCACCAATGCAAAATCAAAACATAAATCAAAAAATGATGCAGGTCCTATCTAACAAACATAAATTCCTTGTGGTTTACGGCAAGCAATCAGAATACATAATGTCTGGTTCATATTCATCCCTATGCGATAGACCTGAGTTCCTAGTCTGAGGGTTAAACACATTCTGAGGGTTAAACACATTCAATGAAATTTGATAAGATACCATTCCTTTCTAAAGAACTGATTACTTCTAAATAAATATAAAATGTTGCACTGAGCATGTGTATAACATTTTGAGAGAAACTATTTTCAAAGAAAATAAAGCATTAGTTCATCTGAGTGGTTTGAGGTCCAGCTATGGGAATATGGGACTTTGAATCTTCATGGCATGCATGGCTATTTCTGACATCATTTGCCCTTGTAAGTAGTGCTTCAGTGGAAATTAAAAGAAGAATTAACCTGCTGCAATTTGAAGGTTGCTGCATACAATACAGGCCCCCAGTTTCAAGATCGCAAAACCCCGACTTTAATAACTGCGCCAAATGGTTCATAGTGTCAGTGTTGAATTTACACTTGCCTCTACTTCTGTAGACAGTAGAGAAAGGCCATTCATTCAACACACAATGATAAGAGTGCGCAAAGTTGGTAAATACTTACCCCGAAAAGCCTCAAAGCTATAATTGCAGGAAAAGGTGCCTCTATAAAATCTCTTCATAGATTCGGATTTGTATTCTTGCTCAGCTCTTTATTTTTTATATAGCTAATATTATATTCTGTATTTTTGCCAAAGCTGTTGCCGAAGCTGAACACAATATTATGAATGGTATACAAGATACTATAAATCAAAACATATGAAATGTATAATATTTTAGTTATAAACCCTTTGTAGAACACCCAAAGCTAACTATTACATCATGTTTGCTTTTCTTAATTATTCTCAGCAGAATGCCACATTCTTTAAATAGTTGAAATCATAATTATTATCTTGTGTACCCCCATTAAATACTGAATTACATTTTTAATGCTAATTCGTTATAAACTTTGTTAATGTCATTTTAATGTTTTCTTGTATGTAACTGCATATTTATTGGTTTTGGGTTTATCACATGAACCTTGCAGCCATGAGACATGGCTGGGGTATTCAGCGCTATCTTCATATAGGCCTTTGCGTGTCAGTTTGAACAGAATGCACTTGAGATAGTGGTAAAGCAACAGTGTTCGCTTCACTCCGAGCTGACAAGATGAAATCAAAGACGTCTCTCAAGGTGTGCTAAGCCTTACTGGAACAAATCATTTGAAGGTGCAAATACAACAGAAAACAAGACAGGAAGTAAATCAAACAAACGTGCGGTGACTGAGCGATGAAAGCTAAATCCTTCCTGTCAACATAGTGTTCTCCATCATTTTTAGGACAAAGACGTCTTAGGGACGTCTCAGCTTTTATTAAAGAGCACATTTATATTTGGTTTAAGCACAGCACTGTTTATACATAGCCCCCCATTTCAGGGAACTAGAACATTTGATCTTCACAGGTGTTTCTGATTAGTCAGGTGTGATCAATTGCTTCCTTAGTGCAAGTGTAACAGAGATTTTAGCATCTAGTCTTGATTCTAGGCTTTCGAGGCTGTTATTGTGTTTGTCAACATGAGGATCAGAGTTGTGCCAATGAAAGTCAAAGAAGCCATTGTGAAGTTGAGAAATAAAAAAATAACAAGACATTGGCCAAAACTTTATCTTAACAAAATCATCTGTTTGTAACATCATTAAGAAGAAAGAAAGCACTCATGACACATCTACAGTTGATGACCAAAGAATTCTCACCCTAATGAAGAAAACACCTGTCCAACAGATCAGAAACGCTCACTTCCCGAGGCAGGCGTGTCTCCATCTGCCGAAGAATTCACAAACACTATAGACCACACTGCAAGATGCAAACCACAAGTTCACCACAAAAACAGGAAGGGGAATTTACAGTTTGCAAGAAAGTATCTAAAAGTTCTGGAAAAAGGTCTTGAAAACAGATGAGAAATGGTGTATTTTATTTTTAGTCAGTAATCTCATTCGTAGTTCATAATAGCCTTGTTCTATTATTTAGGCTTTTGTGTGACTTTGAGATTTTTGACCCTTATGCAGCAATTGGGTTTGGTTAGTTGCCAGTGACTACAATAAGAATTTTCTTTGGGGGTTTAAGATAATGAATGACCACACTGCCTACCCTTGGCTTTTTAATTCTCATCTGCTTTGTAATGGAAAAATATTGATGAAGTCATATCAGCGTGGCATGTCTTCACTGGTTGATAAATGTATTGTGCAGAGAGTGCAGCGGTCCCAGGAACAGTTTACAGTATTGATATGACGTGGTGTAGTGTTCATAATTACTGCCGATTGGATTTGTGGGTTCAGAAAGAAGTCCCAGTTTGTTTTAAATGAGGCCATTTCTCAGTCAGCCAATTTTTCCCAGAGTTTTTCAAGAGACACATAAATTATTAGTCTGAAATATCGATTTATATAAAACAAATAAATAAAAAACACTAACAAAAAAACGCAAGTCAGCCAAGCACAAAATATATCAACCCCATGGCCAAAACACAATCATTAAAAGGAGCTGTCTGCAAAAAAGTAGTGTATGCATATTTAGATTTGTCAATAAAGTGAACTTCGAAGGTCAATGTGTAAATACATTTCTCACAAAACAAGGGCATATGAGCCAACACTCACACCCACAGAGAGAGAGAGAGAGAGAGAGAGAGAGAGAGAGAGAGAGAGAGAGAGAGCGAGAGAGAGAGAGAGAGAGAGCAATAGAGAAAGAGAGAGAGTGAGAGTGAGAGTGAGAGTGAGAGAAAGAGAGAGAGAGAGAGAGTGAGAGAGAGAGAGAGAGAGAGAGAGAGTGAGAGAGAGAGAGAGAGAGAGAGAGAGAGAGAGAACCTGTGACTAAATGCTCTATCAGCTTGACATGCTTGGATACTGAACTGGCTCCAGAACTGTCTTCTGGAGGATGCACTCTGAAACTGAACAATGACTTAATTTCATATCAGCTACCCAGAGAAACCATTCCGACAGCTCATTTGCTATTCGCTGCTGAAGGGCTGCCTCGTAAAGTTTTAGCAATCCAGTAATTGGGTTTAAGAGATATTCATCCAAAATACCACAACATGTATCATCAGAATGAGACAATGGCTTTTCAATTTGGGTGCAAGGGGATGAAATGGACTTAAAAAACTTTAAAATGAATGATGCTGTTACAGTTCCAAATCAAAATTAGCCATTAGTAATGTAGGCTACAAACAGGGCATTTATAAAATATGAAGTGACTATTTTTCTTGAATTATGTTGCAGTGGAAAAGATTGGTATTCTTAAATATTAGCAGAAGGCTGAGAGCACATCCAAAAATAATAGCCACATTATATCTCGGGCACCACTGTATAGTTCCTACTTCACCTTGGTGGCATGAGATGTAAAAATAACATCAATATAAAAATAATATTTTGCACATATTTACGAAAAAAATAAAGATGTAAAAAACGCTATTACAATATTATCATTTTCACAATATGAAAATGTACCTAATGAAGCTATTTCAGCTTTGTGCTGTCGGATCCAGCAGTGAGATGCTGTGGCCATAATTGCTGGCCACTCACAGAAGCCAAGTTCTCTGTGCTGTATCTAACCTCCCAGGCAGCACCCTAAGCCAGCCCACTCAGCTGTAATGGTGTTCGTGCTCGCCAGGCAGCTCTGGGCATTAGGCTCAGACGTGTGTAGCTCTGTGGGAAGCCAGTTCATTGCGGTTACACTGCACTCCGCGACAAACTTTGTGTATTTTCCCCACTGTTGTCTCATTACCGGAGATTACCAAAGGGGGTGCAGGAGCAGGTTCGTGAACAAATAGGAAACCCCAACGCTTGGGCACATCTGGCGTTTGAAATCGAGCACAGACTTCAATAAAATGCATTTCATTTCAGATAACCGTGCACATTCAGAGGTTTATTGAGAGGCGTAACTCGAGAAGCATGCGTGATCAATTAGTCAGGCGGGTTTCTAGATTTTTGGAGGCCCAATGTAAAATCTTGTCTGAGGGCCCAACCTGTCCCTTTCCTCAAGCACTGAACACATGCCGAATCTGTAATGAAACACCTGACTATAATAAAACATTATATCAAATAATATTGATTTTGTAGAAATATTCTACCCACATGAATAGTAAATAGTAGTCATGGTCAGGTCATGATCAATAATACCATGACTTAGCATTAGACTGCTTGATAAATAACCAGTTCACCCATGATGAATAATGTTCAAACCAAAATAGAGATTACTATGGAAATTAAGCTCAGAGGAAAAAGTTCCATCAACTTAAATTTTAAACTCACTCTTTTAATGCGTTAAGACTTCTATGACATTAGTGAGGTAGTGGACAGCTAATTTGTAAAAATCATTATTGAATTCATTTGCTAACACAATACCCATCCGGATGATATGACAGAGCTGAATGGCTTTTTAAAAAAGCAACCGCCAAAACTATGAAAACCAAAATATCTGTCTGACCACTCCAGGTGGATACCATTCAAATTAATGAGTAGATAAAGTACTGTACCTTTCAAAAGGATTGGTGTTGGCTGTTTTCTGATGGTGCCAGCCAATAGTTGTCTTTGATTTGAATAGCAAAGCGGCAATACTATGTGGTAAATCTGAATAATAACATTTCAGATAAGGATAACTTCCAGCAGGCTTTAGGTGGTTGACCTAGTCCACCAGTCTGGCCACCAATTTACTTTATCAGCTATGACCAGCTAGAACAGTTGAAAACAGTCAAAAATGAGTTTTGGTCAGAATGGTTCATTTTGGTTTATTCATAACAATCATTCATTATCCTAACCCGCTTATCCTGAACAGGGTCGCAGGGGGGCTGGAGCCTATCCCAGCATACATTGAGCGAAAGGCAGGAATATACCCTGGACAGGTCGCCAGTCCATCGCAGGGCACACACACCATTCACTCACACACTCATACACTCATACCTACGGGCAATTTAGACTCTCCAATCAGCCTGACCTGCATGTCTTTGGACTGTGGGAGGAAACCAGAGTGCCCAAAAGTAACCCACACAAAGACGGGGAGAACATGCAAACTCTGCACAGAGAGGCCCAGGCCGATGGGGATTCGAACCCAGGACCTCCTTGCTGTGAGGCGGCAGTGCTACCCACTGCACCATCCGTGCCGCCTATTCATAACATGACATAATATAATGACAAAAACAGGCCATTTAGCCCAACAATGCTCACCATATTGCTACCATCCATCCAGCTAATCCCGCTATTTCATCCCACTTATATTGCAAGTGTCATCATAAAAATACGAATGACACACATATATTGTGTTTTCATTGTCAGTTGGCATAGATTATGGCAAAAATATTTATGTTTCTCAGAATGCGAATTAAGTTGGCCTAGTGGAAAATGCAACGTTGAAATGCACTGGTGTCATAGACTGGAGGACATTCATCCATGTCCCTGCAGAGATTTTGGTAGAAAAAGTGTAGGCAGTAACAGTTGAAATTTATTGTAAGGTGATTTTTGGCCACCTAGAAAGGTTGAATTTTATGCAGGTTATTGGTGGTTGTTATACTTTCTACCTAGCTAGCCAGCAGGTGAACATTGAGTTGAGTTGGGAAATCTGTAAATTAATAACATAGCTAGCCATCATCAAATCTGGCCCAAGTTTTCTTTTCTCCCAGGTGATTATTGAATCCAAAAAAAAAAGCATTTTTTCCCAATAGCATACAACCAAATACATACTGTAAAAAATCTATTCCTTATGGTTTGTTGCCACTGTTGGTTATGAGGGTTATGTCACTATAACCAACTTCTGCCACTGTTGGTCATGAGGGTTATGTTGTCATAACCAATTTCTGCCACTGTTTGTTATGAGGGTTATGTTGTCATAACCAATTTCTGCCACTGTTGGTTATGAGGGTTATGTTGTCATAACCAACTTCTGCCACTGTTGGTTATGTCGACAGAACCAACTTCTGCCAATGTTGGTTATGTCGACAGAACCAACTTCTGCCACTGTTGGTTATGTCATCAGAACCAACTTCTGCCACTGCATCACAGTCTAATTGCACTGCTGACTGATTAACTCAAAAGCTCAATTGTAGTTTAGCAATCAGTAGCATCACTTATGGATGACTGCCCTTTAATGTGCTTTATTGGCATCAAATACTGTAAATAGTTATGTTATAAAGTAAATAGTTAAATAGTTCTAATACATTGGCCAATGCATGCTGGGATAGGCTCTAGCCACCCCCACACAATCCTGACTAGGAATAAGCAGGTTAGATAATGGACGGATGGGTGGAAGAAATGTCTGTTCATCTGTGAGCTAGTTACAGCTAATGTCAGTTACCCTAGTCTTCCTCCCTTTATATGTTTGTGTGAAAATGGAGCTATACAGTACATTTTGGAGGTAAAACAAAAACAGAGGCTCAACATTAGCTCCTAGTACTCTCCTGGGCCCCATGCAACCACATAGTCCACCTTTAGTATGAAACAGCTTTTAATGCAGCACTCAATAAAAATCTGTCTAATGTTGTTCAGTCCAAAGAAGTGGCCGTTGATAAAGTGCTGATTGCAGCTTATTGAGATTTCAGTTTGTGCTGTTTTTTTCCAGGGTAAGTTTAAAAAAGCTGCATTTACAATTTGTGTGAAGAACTAAATCCTTTGAGCAACTGGAAAATGATCTCTTGCGTTTTCTTAATCATGAGGAAACATATGATGAGTTCTGTGAGGAGGTGTCTGTGAGCCATTTTGAATGCAGTGATCGACGGAACATTAGCTTGATGATGGAGACGAAGGTTTGCGGGAAACACACCATCAACGTGTGATGATCTCCACAGGGGGCCACACAGAGCAGCGTTCTCTTAAATTTAAAGAACTTATTTGTGGAATGAGCACACATGAAAATACATAAAGACATCCTGGTACACTCAGATACAGTATGTCTCCTGCTGTAGCTCCTGGCCATAAATCTGAGTGACTAAGGACACCCCTAATCTCCCAGCTCTCTTACTTCTTCCTTCTTACTCCTTCAGCAGACTGCACAGTGTGTGTTCAACAGTCACACACACCTGCCAGAGTTAGCAGTAACCATAATCTACACAGAGAGGAGTGACTCTATAATCTACACAGAGAGGAGTGACTCTATAATCTACACAGAGAGGAGTGACTCTATAATCTACAAAGAGAGCAGTGACTCTATAATCTACACAGAGAGCACTGAGTCTATAAGCTACACAGAGAGTAGTGATGCCCTTGACTCTTGTTTTACTCTCTTCCTGTAGCCACCTGACTAAGACCGATATGGAGCTGGAGGTTCTGTGCTTCACTAACCACATCTCCAGTGAAGCCCACAAAGAGGTGCAATCCTGCCAGAGCATAAACTACTTTTCCCACCTCATCTCATTCTTCAAACAGTGACCTGTGCATCACAGAAAGTAGCCTACAGTATCTATGATGATAGGACATAGTGACTTTAAGACCAGAGAATTAAAAAATACTTTACTAAGAATCAACATGCCAGAAATTTTCTAAACTCAACAGCAATGTTTTCACCAAAGAACACCTGTATTCTGGGGCAAACAGTTTTGATCAACATTTTCATATAGTTTGATGATGTCTCAGTGTTGCAAAAGGAATCTTGAGTTTCTTATTATTTCCTCTTAGTCCACATTTCTTAATATTTTCCATACCCCATTCATCCAGTTCATCCATCTATATTTGAAGACAGTGCTAGATGGTCCTTTGGAACTCAGCATGACATTATTATTCTTGTATTTAGAATAAAATCATGCTATAGAAAGACTTGGCAGATGAAGCCGAGCATAGGGAGCTGGTTTCTTAATCATTTCCTAATGACAAAGTCAACAATCCCTGACAAAATATGTATGTAATTCACAGCTTGTATAGTGTATGGGATTCATTTCACTCCCCAGCTTATAGAGGCTGGTACAAATCTATTTCTGTTTGCTTTCAGAGGCCTGCAGCTGTAGTCAACAGACAGAAAGAAGGGTCTTTAGACAGAAGCCGTTCATCTCTATCTCCAGAGACATAATCCATTCTCGGCACCTCGCTGCAGCTTGCCAGGGACCAAGATTTACACACCAGTAAATATTTCACAAGCGATTAAGCACTGAGTAAGGTAATATTTAAACCGAGCCTCTTTAAACAATATCTGTACATTTTCATGACAGTCATTCAGTTCTGTTCAATGCCTGTGTCACATAATGCCTTAATTTACATGCAGCTTTCAAACAGCCCATCATTTTACTTCTCAACATTCAAGTCTCATCATGCTGTTTGTTTAACTTGCGTAATGTTAACTTGTAATGACTACAAACACCAATACAGTATTTCAAACAAAAATGAATGTTTGTTTTGCCACTGTACCACGATTAGCCTTCTGTATATTATACGTACACTCAGTGAGCAGTTTATTAGGTATTATTTTTGGTATTTACAAGACTAACTGGTCTTCTGCTGCTGTAGCCAGTTAGAGGTTTGACGCATTGTGTGTTCAGAGATGCTCTTCAGCATAGTACTGTTGTAATGTGTGATTATTTGCACTACTGTCACCGTTCTGCCAGCTGTGACCAGTCTGGCCCTTCTTCTCTGACTTCTTATTGACAATGTGTTTTTGCCTGCAGAACTGCTGCTCACTGGATGTTTTTAGTTTTTTGCACCATTATCCGCAAACTCTTGAGACTGCTGTGCATGAAAATCCCAGGAGATCAGCAGTTTCCGAGATACTCAAACCACCCTGTGTGGCACCAACAATCATTCCACAGTCAAAGTCACTTACATCACTTTTCTTCCACATTCTGACATTTGGTCTGAAAAACAGCTGAACCTTTTGATGATGTCAGCATGTTTTTATGCATTTAGTTACTGCCACATGATTGGCTGATATTTGCATTAACAAGCAGGTGTACAGGTCTTCCTAATAAAGTGCTCACTGAGTGTATGTATGTGTGTCCTCTGGAGTGCAATGTAAAGTGGAAAAAATGTTCAACTGAAAATGTGGAAGTGTGTAGCCAGTGAAGAGGAAGACGTAAATGGCAGGGTTAGTTAGTCAGTTTATTCATGATTGTTTTGACCTCAAGTGGTTCAAGAGATGACCAAATGGTCAGAACATGGGGAAGATTCTTGGATTTCAACGTGAAAATTTGTAAAATCTTTTTCAAATTGTGCTTCTGGCTGAATGAATGAATAAATAGGTGTACAAGTGCTCAGTGAGTGTATAAATCTGTGCTATATAAATCTTAAATTTGAACTGAAATCTTAAATGATCAAAATCTATTTCAACCCAAATGAACATGCTTTACACTTACCCGGCCTGGTGAATGCAGCCAATAACAACCATTTTCCTCAAAATAAGGTTGCATTTCAATATTACTTACACTCATCATGCCTAAAATTGCATAAAGCCCACTTAGGGGATTTGCAAGCTTGCCCTCAAATGTGCAGCACCTCCACATAACCAGCAGGTAATTAACTTACATCTCATATAACATATTTACATAAAGTTAGGATCATATCCAGGTCAGAGTGGGATTTTACAATTTAGAATTTTACTACTTCGTCATGGTTTTCTGCTTAAACGACTATTAAAGAGCAAAGACGTATGTAGCACAGACTGGTCAGAAGCTCAGGTCAAGTTCTAATGCTTTTGTCTAGTATTGCCTTACTTTTCAAAAATCTATTTTTCTGATACAGTAGTTAATTATATAATTTGATTAAATCAAAGGAAGTTTAAAAACCAAGGGGGTCCGAAGTTCAATCTTCCATGTGTCCCTCATCGTCTGTTAGTAATACATGCCTGCCATTGAAATGGCAGGTGCTTATTAATCATAACCAGTTTATGTTGGGTGAATAGGGAGGTCAGTCAGACATTCAGAAAGTCTGAGAAATTCAATGCTGCTTTCAGTACATTTTGCATACCTGAAATACATCTATAAATAAAATAAATGGCAATTTTTTCACCATGCATCAGAAATACACATTAAAATGTATCTGAAATGTATTTCTTTTCTGTTTTGGTGTAACTTACTGTACCATCCTAGGAGATTTGACACTGTGTATAAATTGAATAAGCATTACCACTTTGCACTGCATGGCAGAAAGATGGGGAAATAACTTTGAGGAATTTTCTGGCTATTTAAAATTCTATGATCCTCTGGAGGCAAGTGTCAACTGCTGTCCAATCTCAAGAAAACACAATCTGACATAGTTTTAGCCACTTCACATGATGGCTGAATTGGATCACAGCAGACTGGTCCTGTTGTTCCTGTATTGTAATGCAAAATACATTTTAGAAAGGGATTGCGGCCTGCTGAAATAGAAAGTAAGCTAATACCAATGAAATCTCAAAAATATGTATGCAACAGAACAATCTGAAGAAGCTTGTAGCTGTACAATCTAAAACAATGGCTATATTCTCTTCTATGTACCAATGTGATGCTAGAGCTGTAGCCTAAAAGGCCATCTATGGCGTTCAATATCTAGTGTTTAGAGTACGAACTTTCAGATCTAGGGATCCCTGATCTAGTGAGTTTACCTCCCAAGTGACACAACTGAACAGAAAGCTCATTATGAAGACTAGACAATTTGGTTCAAAACTTCATTTATACTTCTGCATTGAATCTACGCAGAGCCTACGCTGTAGGTAGCGCGTAGCCGCGTTCCCTACTCCGCAGCCACGTTCCCCACTCCGCAGCCACGTTCCCTACTCCGCAGCCACGTTCCCCACTCCGCAGCCACGTTCCCTACTCCGCAGCCACGTTCCCTACTCCGCAGCCACGTTCCCTACTCCGCAGCCACGTTCCCTACTCCGCAGCCACATTCTCCACTCCGCAGCCACGTTCCCCACTCCGCAGCCACGTTCCCTACTCCGCTGCCACATTTCCTACTCCGTAGCCTACGGTGTAGCCTGACGTGCACCTCCCCAGGAATGTAACTACACGTTGCAGCGGTGCGACAACTGGCGATGGTGTGTGCGATCGGTTCAACCGTCGCACACACCATCTCCTCCGAGGTCTTCTCTCTTTCAGTTTCAGTTAAAGTAACTAGTCACCGTTTATTAGCTCCAACTCGCTCAGATTCAGTCGCCATTGTCTGAAGTACACAAAGAAATCCGATGAACACAGTGGCATAGAAATCCCACCAACGGGTTATCGGTTAATGCGCACAGTGGCATAGGCTCTGTGTAGATTCAAAACCGAAAACTCAAATTATGGAAACACTGCGCAGTTTAGTACACTGTGACAACTAGGCACGGTTTGTGGGAAGGAAGCAGGGCAATCTGAGGACCACGCCTACTGGTTATGTAGGCACACCTGTGGACTATGTTACAAATGAGTCCAGGATTTTAAGAGGTCATCCTTAATAATGAAATAAATTACATAAAACATTTTAAAAATAGATAGAAGAGGTGGGTTTTAGCAACCAATTCTGTACCTTGACTGTTGGAATTGGTTGATTCAGAAATTAAACATTTTACTTAATCCTCATTTCCTTGACAGTGGCATGGAGACAAAAAACAATGGATTTAATGCTATAGAAAGTTTATTTGTAAATGCGGTTAGAAAAATCATGCATATAATAGAATAAAAGATTCAATGTTATACCAAACTTGCATAAAGCAAATTGCTATGCATTGATGCAAGAAAAAATATTTAATGCTGATTCTGTGTGGAACTGTGTTGCATTGATATGATGTTCCTCTTTAAAAATGTATACAGTACATGTGCAAAAGACTTGGTCACATGAAAAAAAAAAAGTCTTATGCTTTCAAAAGGGTGAAAGAGTGAAATATTAAATGAAATATTTAAATGAAATGAAAACTAAATCGAGACAATATTTGTTGTGACCACCCTTCAGATTTAAAACCGTATCAATTCTCTTGGGTACACTGTCCTGCAGTTTTATAAGAAAATCAGCTGGTAGATTGTTTCAAACATATTGGAGAACTTGCCACAGTTGTTCTGAAGACTTTGGCTGTCTCACGTGCTTCTCTTTTTATCTGAAAAGGGGTCTATTATGTAATATGTTACTCTATTTTATGAAACATATCTCTTAACATAATCTTTCTTTGGAAACGTTTGGAATCTCTAATTAGCTCTTTTCTACTGCCACACTTAATGCAGAAAAAAGAACATTTAAGACGAACTGTATATAAAAGAAATCTAGGGTGCCTAACTTTTGCACAGTACTGTATACCCAATACTACTGTTATCACTTCAAGTGGATTACTGGCCAAGACAGCTTATAATCATGCAAATGATGAAAGCAGCATTTATGCATGACATTTTCATAGTATGTTTTTTCAGTTGCTTTTAAAGGTGACAATTGTTTATTGCAGTCGTTCGTAGATTTTATCGTTGATTATGCTCACAGACTTATGTTCCATGCAAACTATGGTGTCGCAGAAACCAGCGGCAGGATTGCGAAAATGGAGGGCCTGAAGTTGAGGTTCTCAGAAATTCTGGCTGACCATAGGATTGAAGGACTTGGAGCAGTCATGGTCGCCGGCCATGAACTGCTCAATCTCTTCAACAGTGCGAGGCACGCAGGTGAGCAGCTCAACACCATTCGCGGTCACCGCAATGTCGTCCTCGATGCGCACCTGGACATGAGACAAAACATAGCACAGGCACAACGTCAGCATTCACATCCAGCCAGGAGGAATAAGCAGGCAAAATGTTCATATTCACATCAATTTTTTGGGGGGGGTCTAACCATAAGTTTAACTCCTGGATTGAAAAATCCTCATGGAGCATTAAAGTTCTTTTTTCCAGTTGATTAAATGTATTTACAAAATTACATGAATGGAAATGGAATTTATCCTAATAGCAAGAATGTTGCAAAAGCAAAGATTCTTTACTTCCAGGTTATTTTCACATATTAATATTCATATATAAATTTACTACTGAATGCAACAAATGGCATCTCTGACTCAAATAAAACAGAATGCAGAATTAAATGCCCTAATTTCTACATCTGTAACACGGGAACATGAAAGGTAATAGGGTTTTGGAACACAAGCCAAAGCAAGGCATGTTTCACCCTGGCAGAAATGTGAATTAAGATTCCCAGAGTATTATTCTATTTATTTTACCTTTGCCAAATTGGGTCTTCTGACAAAGAGAGGATTCATAATAGCACTTGGCAGGCAGTTCAACATAAGGCAGTAAAATACAAATGCGTAACAATGCCCAAACTGTCTGAAGTCAACATCTGGCTTCAAGGCATAAAGCAGAGGCAATAAAATAACCCAAACAACTCCTATACTCATAACAAAAATCATATTCTACTCCCGTTAAGGGATACCATTATTTCCTTACTGACATTGACTAAACCATGAAAGTAGCTTACATACATTTTCAAGAACAATGGGAAATGCAAAGGGTTTCCTTTGTGGAGAGCACTACTTACTACTTTCAATATCCAAATGTCTCATTTTACTGTAGGCTTTTGCAGGCTCTTTCTTCTTCATCATGTTCTGTGCAGTTTATTTTCATAAATGTACACTTTGGCTGATGTCTCTGCCTTTTTATTTTTTCTTTGTCAGACTCATAATGGCTTCCTTGACTTTCATTAGCGCAGCAAAAGCCAATAACAGACCCCAAAAGCAATCAAAAGCCAGTATCTAGTAAAATTGAGACTGGATATTGAAAGCTCTCTTATCCCTGCACTAAGGAAGCAATTGAAAACACCTGAGAAGCCATTTGTCCCAAACAGTTTGGTGCTGTGAAATGGGGGGTTACTATGTATAAGAAGTGCTGTCATTTCCGCATGGTGAAAGCAAAATGTATAAAATACCCTCTATAAAAGCCAAGAATCTGCACTTTAACCACATGTGAATCTGTTCTCTAACAAATTGTTTGATCACAAATCTAATATTGTGGAGTGCAGAGCCAAATCAAGAAACAATATGTACAGTATTTGTCACAGAAATTATGCAGCGTTACTATATATTATGGAGCCCACTGTATACTTTGATGTTTATTATATGCAGCCTTTTTTCTTCATTTTTATTAAGGGTGCCATTCATTCTGGATCCCACTGATAATTCTGGAGCCCACTGTATGTTTGTGTGCATGGGGAGGGGGCTGCATAGTGCACAGTGTGTGTGTGTGTGTGTGTGTGTGTGTATCTACGTGTGTGAGTGTGTATGTATGTGTGTGTGTGTATGTTTGTGTGTGTGCGTGCGCGAGTGAGTGTGTGTATGTGTGTGCGTGTGTGTGTGTGTATGTGTGTGTGTGTGTGCGTGCGTGCGTGAGTGAGTGAGTGTGTATGTGTGTGTGCGTGAGTGTGTGTGTGTATGTGTGTGTGAGTGTGTGTGTGCGTGTGTGTATGTGCGTGCGTGCGTGAGTGAGTGTGTCTGTGTATGTGTGTGCGTGTGAGTGTGTGTGCGTGTGTGTGTGTGTGTGTGTGTGTGTGTGTATGTGTGTGTGTGTGTGTGCGTGCACACGTGCATGTGAACTGACCCCTCCAAAGCTGCGGAAGCGAGCCAGCGTGTCGCGGTTGATGAAGCAGCTTTGGGCAGGAGAGAGCAGGGCCTGGTCCAGCAGGTGGTCGATGAAGTAGATCCCCGGCTCCACCGTCAGCACCATGCGCTCCTGCACTGGCCGGTTCATTCTGAGGCTCTTCAGGCCTGGCTCATCCACGCGGTCTGCACCCTGACCCCCACAGACAGCTGTGATTATTCATATTCATATTATTATTATTAACTGCCAAATATTCATCGATGTGTCTTCACTCATTGTTTGGACAGTTGAAAAGATGATTACATTTTAAACCGAGAAGCTAATGTTTCAAGATTAATTCAAATAATAATAACGTGATATGCATGTGTTGCTGTATCTCCAGAGAATGAGTTCCATCTCTCAGGGATGTTCAAAAACCCAAACATAATGAAGCTAACACCAATTATCACAACTGAGTAAACCATTAGCGGACTGATTCTTAGGTTGGTGGGGCTTCTTAGGATGGGAAGCATGGCATTAGAAAGAACTGGATGGCAAGAAGCCTCAAACCAAGACTTATGTTTAAGTGTCTGTACTGCCAAGTAAGATAAGATAAGATAAGATATACTTTATTGAACCCTGTGGGTTAATTTGTCCTCTGCATTTGACCCATCCTAGTTACCTAGGAGCAGTGGGCAGCCACAGTGCAGCACCCGGGGAGCAATGTGGGGTTAAGGGCCTTGCTCAAGGGCCCAACGGCTGTGCGGATCATTTATTGTGGCTCGACCGGGATTCGAACCACTGACGTTGTGGCTCCCAGTCATGTACCTTAACCACTACGCTACAAGCCGCAAGTAGATGGTTAATGGTTCTGCCAAGCAGACTTTAGCGATGAAATCTCCATCCAGAGGCTGAAGACCAATACACCAATACACCAATACACAAATGCAAACTCTTTCTCCTCACACGCTTACACACACAGTCTGGATCTGGAAGTGCATTTTTTCCACTAGCCGTGTGTAGTTGAAGACCTCCAGGGAACTTAAGTATTGTTTCTGTGTTTTTTTGCGCGTGAGCATTAGGTAAAAAGGAAACCTTGTTCGTCTATCAGCTGTTGTAGATTTGTTCGTCAAATTGCCGTGTTCGTTAGACCAGGTGTGTCGCATTTTGTTATTAGTTAGAGAATCTAGTGTGTTTTTCACCAGCCGCCGGCAGTTTCGCTTGGTTCTATTATTCTGATTAGGTGATCAGAATCAGTTAGATACTTTGAGAAACCCACTCTAGACCCCTCCTGCTGCCTCCAACCAACTCTCTTCCTCCCTCTCACAGAATAACCCCCACCAGTCCGACTTCAGACCTGACCACTTGACGGAGACCATACTCCTCTCCGTCAATGAGTCCCTTCAGGCTGCACGAGCAACCTCTCTCTCCTCTGTCCTGATCCTTCTTGACCTCTCTGCGGCATTCGACACAGTCAACCACTCCATCCTCTTAGCCTCCCTGGAATCTACAGGGATCTGTGGCACAGCCTTAGAGTGGATTAAATCTTATCTCTCTGGCCGGTCCTCCCCTCCCAGGTGTCCTGGGCTGGAGGAGTGTCAACCCCTCGCCCCCTTGTTACAGGAGTCCCCCAGGGCTCAGTCCTCGGACCCCTCCTCTTCTCCATTTACACGAGATCCCCTGGCCCTGTTATCTCTGCTCATGGCATCTCATATCATTGTTATGCCGATGACACCCAACTCTTTCTCTCCTTCCCCCCATCAGACACACAGGTCTCTACCCGTATCCCCGCCTGACGCCTGACCCTTTCTCACCACCTACTCCACTCAGCTCCTTGTTCAAGCGATGGTCCTGTCCCGCCTGGACTATTGCAATTCTCTGCTGGCTGGCCTTCCAGCATCTGCCATCAGACCCCTACAACTCATCCAGAATGCTGCAGCCCATCTGGTATTCAATGTTCCCAGACATTCACATGTCACCCCCCTGCTCAGCAACCTCCACTGGCTGCCTGTTATGGCTCGCATCAAATTAAAAACTTTGGTGCTCGCATACCAGGTAGTTAAAGGATCAGCCCCTGTATATATTCAATCCTATATCAAGACCTATACACCAACAAGACCCCTCCGTTCTGCCACTTCGTGCTGTCTGGCGCCTCCCCCTCGCCAAACCTGCACTTCACGCTCACGACTGCTGTCTGTCCTGGTCCCACGGTGGTGGAATGACCTCCCGGTGGATGTCAGAATGGCAGAGTCTCTGACCTCCTTCAAGCGCAGACTGAAGACCCATCTCTTCAGGCTATACCTTTCCCTCCCCAACTCACCACCATGATTAGCCTTAGACTGTAATGGCACTTATGTATAGATTGTATAGGCACTGTTACTTGTATAGGTATTGTTGTTTTTATTGGCTGTTGTATTGTTGTATTCTAGCTGCCAACTGTGGTATGCTAGTTTGAAAGTTGATTGTACTCTTCAAGGGTTCTGATTAGGGCGGCCTGTAGCGTAGTGGTCAAGGTAAACGACTGGGACACGCAAGGTCGGTGGTTCTAATCCCGGTGAAGCCACAATAAGATCCGCACAGCCGTTGGGCCCTTGAGCAAGGCCCTTAGCCCTGCATTGCTCCAGGGGAGGATTGTCTCCTGCTTAGTCTAATCAACTGTACGTCGCTCTGGATAAGAGCGTCTGCCAAATGCCAATAATGTAAAATGTAATGTAATGATTATCTGTATGTTTACACTAGTTCTCGGAACTGTACTGTCCTCTCAGGTCCTCTTAGCACTCATACTTTTGATTTGCACTTCATTGTACGTCGCTCTGGATAAGAGCGTCTGCTAAATGCCATGTAATGTAATGTAATAGATCTCTCCCTCACTTACACAAAGAAGCACCCTCTATCTGCTTGAAAATAAGAACCTGTGTCAAATTCCATGGGACAGTCCCACATCTTGACCCTTTGCCCCAAATCCCCTCGAAAAATGTCCCGTATTTTGTCAAGAAAAAAAAAAGAAAACTGTAAATAAGCTGGTCCCTTATATGAAAGTAATTAGCGGTCTGCTACACAAAATCATCAAATTTGGGCTAGTCTACGGTGGTCACTGACCAAAGCCGTCCGTGATGCACACTTACCTCTGGGTACCCGCCCACGTCGTGCACGTCGAGGCCCAGGAGGTGGCCTAATCCGTGGGGCATGAAGACAGCGCCCACGTGGGCCTTGAGCATGTCGTCCACATCGCCATGCAGGATGCCTACTTTCACCAGCTCCTCCAGGTGGACCCGATCAGCCAGACGATGCATTGCTGTCCACTGCACCCCTGAGGACGTGAGACACAACCGGACGTCATCAGCTATCTATTTACACATTACGCAATGGCAACCGCCCATCTGCTGTGGCTTTCAGAATTAGGAGCAACATCTCACACTGCACAACGGCCAAGCATGTTCCTTTGTCTTGGGTAAGAAGCAGGAGGAGGGAGTACTGCATCAGTAAATCAGAACAAATTATGTATTTGAGAGACGTCTTTAGGTGATTTCTGAGAGAAATCACCCCACACGCTTAATCTTAATAACAGGAACCTTAATATGGGAGAGTGAGAAATGACAGTACATTTGTATTCATAACTTGCAGATCACAACTTTGAATCCAGGATGTCTGTCACTGGCAGGTTTTTATTTTTTGCTCAACGCCCATAAGGGATTTATTTTCTTTGCTAACTTATTCAAAAAGATTGTGTAGAAATATTATTTCCTTGCTCCCCCGTGAAATTCCAAGAAGGCGTGTTTTGAAGCTCGGTGTTCTTTTTAAATTTAGTGGGTGAGGACTGGCTGTTTGAAACAGGCTACAGTTGAGAGTGAGGGATATCTGTTGACAGCCCGCCTACACGCCAGCTCTGAAGCAGCGCAACACTGATCTTCACAGCCGCTAAATCTCCTGTGGAGCTCTGGTGGTGCTGCCCTCGGATGCTGTGGAGAGAGATCTGGAGATACTGAGGTGCCCAAGTGGGAGAACCCAAGCTGCCGGCCTGGAGGTCACCGTGTACAATTGGGAGGTGTGCGCGGACACTGCGGCTGGTGTCACAGAGATGACCTTGGTTGTTATTTTTGATATGAGCCCGATTTGCAGGGAGGAAAATAAAAATACCTTTTTCTGTTGGTTTTGCACAGAGATTACCTGCTGGGCCATGTGATGTGAGGTGAATCAAGATTTCTGAACTTATATATGGAGAAGCTTCTAGAGAATTATGGCTGTCGTGAATACAAATAATCTGTCAAAGGAAAGAAACCAGGAATAAAGCGCGAAATAAATATGTTTTAATGGAAATGAAAGGCATGTCATGAAGGGCCACCAAATTTACAAATATGTTCGGAGCTTCCTTCTAACCTTTTAATGGATGTCTCCTCGAAGGGAGGGGAACTGCTTGTGCTGTAAACCGCATAAGATCTAGAAAATGTACTGTAGGTAAACCAGGGATTTATGGAGAAAAAAAACTTGGATGTGGAAGAATTGGAGAAGTTTCTCATTTCCGTGCCTCACGCTGTTCATTCTTCATTTCATGACAAAGAAAAGCCTTTTACTCCTGCCAGAGATGTTAGGCAACTATAGGGAACTAATTAAAAAATTCTCACATACCTAAAAGTGTTCCATGAAGGGAGAAGAACATTCCGGACTATAAACATGAGTTTCTAGCCAATCAGGCCACTCCAACCTCAGTGAAACCTGCAGTGGAACCACAGACAGGGAAGGAGGCGGGGCCTATACCTGGTTTGATGGCCGCCATGACAGCGCGAGAAGACTTCAGCACAGCCTTATAGATGGCCTTCTGGTCATCCGTGAACTTGCCATTGGCAGGAAAGGAGCAGGTGATGTCAGAGGTGTAGCAGTAATACTCTCCGCCCATGTCGAACAGGCTGCAAGAAACAACAAATCCACCAGTGTTGAAACAGTACTGCGCTATGCCCAGAAATGCGGATTTCATTTTTTTTTTTTCTCAACATTTTTTTCTTTGTTCCACAATGATCATGATTATCACTAAACTAATTCAGGAGAGCACTGGTCGAGTATCAAAGTCTATGCAGGAATGGACAGCCCTCTCGACACAGCTTGGCAAGCATATATCAGGTAACAATTATGTACTGTACTGTATCATGATGTACAATAATTCTGAGCAAAATGAAGGCTTGAAGCTTGACTGGCCAACTTCACCAAGTTTTCCATGGGGTCTAAAGGGATTACGATTGAGCCTATAAACATGTAGCTGATCACAAAGCAATGGCCTGCAGGGAAGACTCACCACATGTCTCCATCTTCGATGGTCTTATCATTGGGGGCTCCAGCATGGCCGTAGTGCAGGACTGAGCTGTTGTGTCCACTGTTGGAACGGGCAATGTTGTTAAAACACACTTCACATCTCCGGTTTTTAGCCCCATTGTTCTCTTTAATCTCCCGCTTGGTCGGTCATCCTTCAGCTGGGCGACTGCAGCTGTGTCTTCACAGCCAGCACTTCCTCTCACTCGTTAATCTAGCAGATGAGCTAGGCTGCCACCGTGCTGGAGCGCTACAAAGCTCATGTAGCAGAGGCTAGCAGATGACCCAACTGACCATAAAAATCTACTGTCCGCAGCATGCCCATAGTGATTCCAGCCTCCAGCTCAATAAACCCCCCACCCCCCCACCACCCCACCTCCCGCATGGTACTCCAGGCCACGGTCGACATTGACACAGTCAGGGCTTCATTCCAGATTGTGGGGCGTATCTATGTGCCACAGCTAGATATACCGTGCATTCCGTAAGTATTTGGACAGTGGTACAATTTCTGTTCTGTACTCCAGTGCATTGGATTCAAGATGAAACTATGAATATGATGTTAAAGTGCAGACCTGTCACCTTTAATTTGAGGGCATTCACATGCATATTGGGTGATCCGTGAAGAAATTATCTGCCTTTTCATACATTTCAAATCCATTGTGGTGGACTACAGAGCCAAAAGAACAGAAATTGTACTAACTGTCCAAATACATATAGACTGCACTGTAGCCCAAACATGAATATATAAGCAAATGCACTAATCTCTTCAAAGCTAATGAGACTCCATGCTTTTCAGAGGATCTAAATATGAACAGATTTATCTTGTAGCATTTATTCACAATGACAAATATAATCAGTTTTAATATAGTGTTACGACTTCCTTCCTTGAGCTGACATGAAACATAAATACAAAAAGAACATACAATACACATATAAAGAAATGTATACATACATAAAGAAATAGTTTGACACAACAAATTATTGTTTTTGAAGACAAATTAAGTAATATACTATTAATCAATTAACATATAAATGTGCAACCACTGGAGTCATTACATTACTGTATAACCTGCTTTGAAGGTACAAGTGTATTCTTATTTATCTAGAGCGTTTATAAATAAAGTTGGATGCACTTCATTGGGATTCAGGCTCTATGTACTCCAGCCTTTAGCGTGTGACTGAGGTGATAATGTTCCACATGCATAATGATTGCCATTGGGACAGAGGGTGACCTTTCATCAGCTCCATCTTTACAGACACCTCTGTGCTGAAGTGAGTTCAGTCAGCTTCATCATCTGTGTGTGTGTGTGTGTGTGTGTGTGTGTGTGTGTGTCAGTGAGTGTCTGTGCAGGTGTCTGTGTGTGTTTATGTCAGCGAGTGTCTGTGTAGGTGTGTGTGTGTGTGTGTGTGTCAGTGAGTGTCTGTGTAGGTGTGTGTGTGTGTGTGTGTGTGTGTGTGAGTGTCTGCGTGTGTGTGTGTGTGTGTCAGTGAGTGTCTGTGTAGGTGTCTGTGTGTCAGTGTGTGTGTGTGTGTGTGTGTCAGTGAGTGTGTCAGTGAGTGTCTGTGTAGGTGTGTATGTGTCAGTGAGTGTCTGTGTAGGTGTGTGTGTCAGTGAGTGTGTGTCAGTAAGTGTTTACAGACACCTCTGTGCTAAAGTGAGTTCAGTCCGCTTCATCATCTGTGTGTCTGTGTGTGTGTGTGTCAGTGAGTGTCTGTGCAGGTGTCTGTGTGTGTTTATGTCAGCGAGTGTCTGTGTAGGTGTGTGTGTGTGTGTGTGTGTGGGTGTGTCTGTGTGTCAGTGAGTGTGTGTGTAGGTGTGTGTGTGTCTGTGTGTGTGTGTGAGAGTGAGTGTCTGTGTGTGTGTGTGTGTGTCAGTGAGTGTCTGTGCAGGTGTGTGTGTGTCAGTGTGTGTGTGTGTAGGTGTGTGTGTCAGTGAGTGTGTGTCAGTAAGTGTTTACAGACACCTCTGTGCTAAAGTGAGTTCAGTCCGCTTCATTCATCTGTGTGTCTGTGTGTGTGTGCGTGTGTGTTTGCGTGTGTCAAATGAGTCGGAAAGGCTCTTCTCGTTGAGAAAAATGACCCATGAATTGTACACATTTTGATGTCTCTAATACAAATCATTACATGCAAATGATAGTGATTGTATCCCTTCCCCGGCTCCCTCTCCTAGACCAGGAGGTGATGCTTGAGGCGGTCTCTCATAAGAGGCTTCATCTCGCTGCAACAGAAGACAGCACTGAACCGACCATGACCAGTGTGAACACTGGGGCGAGATCTGAACCAGCGGGTTACCATGGGCGATCTCCACAGTGTCACTCATCCCCTGGGCTGGTGGAGGGGGGGGGGGGGGTTTCCTAATGACAGACTGTTGTAACCCTGACTGTGACAAACACATATCGTGTGACATCTTGAGTGTTATCTCCTGGGCCAGCTGCATGTACCAGTGACACCGTAGAACTGCTTGAACTGAAATTCTCCTATGCTCAGACATCTGACACTGAGTAGTATACAAAATGGGAAACACTGGAAATGCAAGTTTAAAAAAATAAAAATAAAAATGTAATGGGAATATACATGCAGTGACCACTTTATTAGGTATTTATTACACTTATTTAATTTAGACTTATCTTCTGCTGCAGTAGCCCATCCACTGTCATGTGTGTTAGAGAGGCTCTTCTGTATACCACTGTTATAATGTTAAAGTGTGGTTATACGAAGTTACTCCTGCCTTAGTCACCTTAAACCAGTCTGGTCATTCTCCTCTGACCTTTTTGTTTTTCGCACCATTCTCTGTCAACTCTAGAAACTGTTGGATGTGAAAATCCCAGGCGATGAGCGGTTTCTGAGATACTCAAACCAACTCATCTGGCACCAACAATGAATCCACAGACAAAGTCACATAGATCACATTTCTTCTCCTCATTCTGATGTTTGGTCTGAACAACAACAGAACCTCTTGACCATGTCCTACATGCTTTCATGCATTGAGTTGCTGCCATATGATTGGCTGATAAGATATTCATATTAATGTGTACACAGGTCTACAACAAGCGATAACTGAGTGTAGTATACTGTCTAATGTATTATAGTTTCTTAAAGGTGGCCTTTTCTTGCTCACAGTTATAAAAACTCCCTCCACACAGTTGCCCATTAAACGCTGGTCTGCCTATCAGGTGTTGTGCAGGGCTGGGATGAGTCTTACCTTCCACAGATGCAGGTGTAGGAGGTGTGTCGCATGCCCCCGCGTGTGTAGCAGTAGTGTCGGAACAGACTGGAACAGAGAACATTGCACCTTCACTGACGGCTGACAGGCATGTCTGTACAACGGCTTAGTGCGAATGTAAGGTCTGTTATTGGACAAAGATGTAACGGTGATCTTTCTCCCGCAGCCCAACAGCAAAGGAAATCAATGGTTTCGGTGGAGAGACTAATCTCCAAAAACTACAAGAACCCCTCTTTAACACGGCTACGATCGTGATTTACATTGCATTTGTGTAATGTGAGAAACCGGTTCATTAGGTGTCTGAAATTGAAGCATTAAACATCAATTACGTGTGGAGGCCAGCATTCCTATTTCTTGTGAAGGAAAGATTTTCAGCCGCTGAGCTCTTCAATCACCTCACTGTGAATTTATATGGTGTGAGAGAAATAGGGGTCATGAAGAGTGGCGATATATATTGCAGGGCTTATTGAATGATTCTTCATGGGCGCAGAAGTTATTCATGTCACAGGCCATATCTCTCAATTACGCACCAGTCCTCTGCTGTTCGAGCCACATACATCCCACAGCATTTCACACAAATGAATGAAAAGAGTGAAGCCATTGTTATGTGACTTAAAGCATAATTCCAAGGCCAGTAAAAATCACTTTATGCCATATAGCAAGTTTCACCACACTATTACGTTTTACTGCTTTCCTTTCAATCGGGGCATTTTCGCATTTCCAAACTACTACATTTGAGAATTTATCTTATTTAATCTTTTACATCTTAAGGAAGGGATTGACAGCAGGATTTGACACCGTACAGTACCTGAAATTAAGCAGATCTGTTGATTTATTTACTCACAAGGCAAGTTGCATATTCACGAACACCCAACATTCCGCCGTTTATATAATTTGTTTTGAGGTCACTGCGATGAGTACAAGAAGGCCCATTCCCAGGGAATGTCTTCTTGCTCTGGCACTGTTTCGAGCCACTTCCAGAAGCTTCTGACCCAGCCTCCCAGAACCCTTCAATCAATCTTGAGCTTTGGCTGTTGAATTGATCCATCGCCTGTTGTAAATCGGGGGACTGCTTTGTGCTGTGGCCCAAGGTGAGAATGTGTCTCTTTGTTCTCAAAAATAAATGGCCATTGATTTCAAATTCCATGCTTTATCTAGTCTGTATCTACGAGCCTTTGTTCGGCCAGCCCACAAGATGCAGATCTTTCCTTTTCTTGCCTTAAAACAAAGGGGTACATTTTGCTTGGGCACTCTCCTCCTGGGTACATCTTGTGTCAAATATTCAAAGCAGTTTACAGGTAATACTTAATGACAAAGCCATAAAGAGGTGTCTCTCGTAAAAATCATAACTGGCTATAGAGGGAGTTGTACCCATAAAATAAAGAGGCATCTTGGCCACAGATACATCCTCCATCGCACGCAAAGAAATTCAGAACCAATCTTATAAGTGCTCACAAAGCCAAAGATTCAACACCATCATAAAATGTTCGGAAATGAGTGTCTCAAATTAACATTTGAGCACAATGCAGAAAATCGTGTTGTGCCAAGAATACCTATAGCAGTGGCCTGTAGGTATTCTTGGCACACCTGGTCCTCGAGTGTGTGTGGGTGTGTGCTGGCTTCCGTTGTTACTAGCACTTACTGTAATTGATCAATGAAAGCGGAGTAACAACGAAGTTGATTAGACCGTTAACTCAGCTCACCTGGTTTCTTGGGTCTGAATTGGTTGCTGCTATTAAGGCAAAAACTAAAACCAGCTCTCCAGGACCAGGAGTGACGATCAATGACTGACCTACAGTATATTCAACAATGAACCTATATTTGAAGTCAATGGAGTAGCTTAAGCCTCTACTCTTAGATTCTTTGGAGTGGAGTTTCTGTAGGGCTATTCAAACACTGAAATGTATAAAAAATGTTGTATTGCTACATGGTAAAAATGTGTAAATGTATAAAAAAAACTCTTTATAAAAGCGTCGTATATGTGAATTGCTTGATGAAAGAGAGAAAATAAAACATTAATCAGAAAAATAACAAAAAAAGGGTTGAAAAGGTGTCCAAACTTTTGACTGGTTCTGTAAATACCAAAAACCGATGATAACCATAGTACACTCAGGTACAGCTGGAATACGGTTAATACTAACACAGTATAAGTCTCTGTGGAAGAGCATGCTTCATCGAAACTAAAAGCAAAACCTCTCTGTCATCTCTGGAGCAGGGCCCTCGTAACAAATGTGTGCTCAACTAAGCGCATATTCAGGGTGATTACTTTTCCCCCGAATCTCGAGGTTGACATAAACTTCAGCAAAGCGACACGCATGAAACTCCAGGACCAGGCCGCGTAAGCCCTTCAGGCGTAGAAGTGCGTCACTTCGATCGCGGGGGAGAATTCGCCGAGAAGTGAGCCACCCGCAAGTGAAGAGGTAATGGAGACCGAGATCACAGCTCCGAGAGCCAGCGAGAGAGTTTAACTCGGCAAAGTGGCACAGTTAATTAGCGAGGATGGGGGGGAGGTGAGCCAGCCAAGTTCTGATTATTTATACTTCTCAGCCCGCGAGATGAAAGTTTATATTTAAAAACACAAGCCAGTATCTCCCATTCCCCATGTGGGAGAAAGTGTATTCTTCTGTGCTGTTGCTTACGGACAGAAAGGTCTCTTTCACAAATACATTCCAATATCATATCAACTAGTATTAAATCGTGAACATAATATATTCTGACATTCTTATCAAATTTTTATCTTTTAGCCGCACACAGTGATTTAAATTTTTTATGGCACGGGAATGGAATTCTGTGTTCACGTTCCCTCTGCTCCTTACTCAAATGTCCGCCACACTCCGATTTCTACACACCAAGCTATAAGACATTCCGACAACCTACTAACAAGATGAAATAATCAGGATCAAGTTAATACTAATGCATTACGCTATTTGATGCTCTGTGTGTGCATACAGTATCAAACACAATGATGCCAGGTTTCCGTCAGCTTCTCAGTTGTTTGCTGGATGCATAATAATCAATGGCAGCCATGAACATTATCGCTCCCTGTTGCTTCCATCCCAGAATATTATATGGGCAATTGCATGGTAGCAGATGTTACAACTGCCAGACATTTGAGTGAAACATTTCTATAGAGCTACATAATAGAGTCTGCTACCCTGAAAATAGCCCTGTCAGTCTCTTACATAGCTCATTCTTCTCCAGACTGGCGAAACATAAGTGCATGCACGTTATTAATGTGAGCAACAGTATCAAACCTGGATACCTACATTTCTAGACCAGTACAAATGCTGGGTATATATACATTAGGCGGGAGTGCTAGAGGGCTAGAGGGATGGGAGGGACTCCAAGATGCTGTCTCTGAAGTTGGTTGGTTTTCAGTCTATGTTTGAAGATGGCTGACAATTGTGCATAGGCTGATGAAGGTATGGTAGAGAAGGTATGATATGAGCCTGTTTGGAGAGACTATAGACCGGTTGTGCAGCTGCAGTCTGTATTACTGTAGCTGCATGGGTTTAATGGCATTAGTTTGCAGGCCAGACGGGAATTGTAGGAGTGTTCAGGAGTGAGAGTGTCAGGGGTTGGACAAGGAGAAGTGTAGAATAAGTGATAGGGAAGGGGTGGATTCCGCACCCAACTCACTGACACTACATGGAAAGAGAAGGTAATATTACAGAGAAATATTAGGCAAAATACCAAAACCGGTTTCCTTCCGAATACTTAAATTCTCATACTTCCCTCTTGTGCCTTGGTAGCCATCATCATGTTGTAAGATTAGGTATCGACTACCACTATTGGTTGCGACCATGAGTTAATTGCCTAAACGTGTAAGTAAGTTTCTCTGGATAAGAGTATGCTGAATGTAAATGCAAATATAGGATTACTCCAGACTTCTTGCATACGAGAGTTCTGAGCAAGCTTCTCCTGTAGCATTTACACTGAGGGAGCAGTCTTGCAGTGGAGATGTCTCGGAGGTAATATAGAGCACCTCGGTCTGAGCCAGGTTGGGCTTAAGATAGTCTGCCATCCAGCACAAGCTTTCTCTCAGGCAAGCACCCGAGTTGTCAGATGGAGGGGAAGCGAGGAAAAGCGGAATATTATCAGAATATAGACGTATGAGAGACCGTGGGAGGAGATGACAGGCTCCAGAGCTTGCATGTAAAGGGAAAAGAGGATTTTACACCAGACTACACCAGGAGCGGACACATCGCTGATGGTGCGCCGCGTTTGCACCCATGCCCGTGGATTACATGTTTGACAGCAGCTACGGTCAGGCACGGAGTGTGGCTAGGCTGCTATAAAAGCGTTAATCCACTAGCAATTTAGGTAGTCGGTACATTCAGGGGTAGGAAAAGGCGAGCATTGCTGGGCTGAATGGCCTGTTCTCGCAATTACATGTCATGTCATGTCATGTCAAGGAACGCGGCAGAGTCCGCTCCTGGTGTTAATCAGGCCTAGGGAACCCCTGTAGGACGGTCAGTCCGGACAGTTAAACAAAAGCTGAAATTGAAAAGCTTTATCGCCATGAATGGAATTTTTGTGTTGCACACAATGAGCAATACAATAAACATATAACAATATAATCAGACAATAATCACAAATAAGTCCCTCCATCCATTATCTTAACCCGCTTATCCTGAACAGGGTCGCAGGGGGGGCAGGGGCCTATCCCAGCATACATTGGGCGAAAGGCAGGAATACACCCTGGACAGGTCGGCAGTCCATCGCAGGGCACACACACCATTCACTCACACACTCATACCGATGGGCAATTTAGACTCTCCAATCAGCCTAAAGTGCATGTCTTTGGACTGTGGGAGGAAACCGGAGTACCCAGAGGAAACCTACACAAACACAGGGAGAACATACAAACTCCACACAGAGAGGCTCCGGCCAACCGGGATTCGAACCCAGGACCTCCTTGCTGTGAGGCTACCCACTGCACCATCCATGCCGCCCAATCACAAACAAGTAATACATGAAAACATACAAGGGGGGGGGGAAAGATACAAACTGAAAGCACTCAAAGGTAGAACCAGCAGTCACATTAGGGACATTGCACTAAGAGACATGACACTCTGAGGAACGAAGGAGGTAAGTGCTCGTTTTGCTTTTGTCAGTGGCATCTTATATTTTGGTCCAGTCTGTAATGATGTGGGATTAGAGCACAAGAATGATTTACAAATGCATTAATTAAGCATGAATTAAGCCAATTCTTCCCTTTAGACTGATCGTGATTGGCCTAACCCTATTTTCATTCATGGTCTTTGTTTAAAGGAGTAACATGCTGGTTGGTCACACTTTCTAGCTTTTCATATGCAATTTGCACAAGAGGGCATTGGAGAAACACGATTAAAGTATTAAATATGTCTGTTCTTTAGTTTTGGAGCAGTAAGCTTTTTAAATGTATAGTCCTTACACAAATTATTTCCTTTTACTTTAATTAGACTGCCTTTTAAGAACTGTTAAGAGTATTTCTGGTTATATCCATTCAGCTAGCTTGCTAGTTTGCTTTCATATGGTGATGTTATTGATAACATCACCAAGCTAGCAAGCTAGCTAGCAAAAAATGATCATTGGATAAGTCAGCATCCTTACCTTAGCTATCGATAGTTGATATACTAAGTTAGCTAGCTTGTGAAAATTCAACAAACAACAATGTGTGTAAAGTGGGAGCACGGTCTGTCAATCATAGCTACTTGACGACACCCAGACAGTTTGGGTGAAATTTTATAGTGGAAAATTTTGGCTTATAAAAATACGTGTTAAAATACATTTTAATGACTGAATAGTAAAAAAAAATTATGCACATCGTTGCCTAAAGACAACTGCCAAGTGTCACATTCAACCACCATATTACTCCTTTAAGTGTGCCAATGATCTGACTAATCCAAAAAAGAAGCTCCACTCTGTTAACATTAGCTTTCAGCACAACCTGAAATAAAGGCCAGATTATACACAAATAGTGGTCTGAACATGCTCATTTCTTAACAATAAGAAAGTAGAAATTGCAATGTCATTTTCCTCTGTACAACAACAATATCTCTGCAAACTGCAACTTTCCTTCTTTGAAGAAAAGTTAGATGTGTGCCAAATAATTGGACGTCAGAAAATGCACATTTCCAGCTTCATTTTTTAAGAATGAGCAGGAATATACAGAATCATGAGTAACACCTCAGTTTGAATGCCCACGGGCTTTACCAAGTCCATGGATTGGATGATTATTCTCCTTAGCAATCTATAGACTGACAGGCTTAGGACATGGATCATCAAAGGCAGGAATATGACCATTCCCTGAGTGCACACACTGGAATACTGCTCCGGACATTAAACAGAATGATGATGAGTTTACTGAAGTACACTGACAGCAGTGAAGCGAAATATAGGCAAACTACGTAGCATTGAAGCCTGGTTCAATGTATGTGTTTAACGGTTTAAGCACATAGCTATATGCTGAATCCGAAGGGATTTCAATTGATAAAAAGTCCTGTTTTCAGTTTTTTAGATGGCCAAGATGGTCTCCCATAACGCTTTCCCTTTGATAGAGACAAAAGGTCCTGAATTAGACAATCCTAATGCCACCGACATCTGTATTAATTTATGGGCGCAAATGATTTGGTACGTCTCATGACTGGGCAGCAGGATAGAAAACGTCGCCTTTGTGCGTTTGGTACACAAATCTGACCATTCACGCATAGCTACAATATTTAAGTAATGAAAAGCTGCATGTCGATCATTTGCTGATGATATGGAGCATGGTAATTTTGTGGTTGCAGCACAATTTAATTACCTTTTAAACACGCTGGGTAGTAGTTAACAGTAATTACAAATTGACTCAGAATTGACTCATCAAGTAGAATATTGCAATATTCTCATCAAGTAGAAATGCAGCTGTTCTGTTCTGTACTTTCACAGTGCATGGGGGCAGGGGCCATTGCGGTGTGCTGTTGCTGCAGGCTGGAATCATACTATAGGAGAGTAGTAAGATATTGATGTGTGCAACAGTTTGTGTTTAAAATTTACTACCTAGAACCAAGTGGAAAAAGCCGAAGGAAAGAAAATGCACATATCTTAAAATCTACACTTACAAGGGCTAAGCAGAGATAAAGGAGGCGGGGTGTGGATTTGTAATGCCCAGTACCTAATGCTTTCCAATCCTGCTTAAATGCATTCATCCTGGAGTTTAACCAATACCATCAATGCTCAGTGTACCCACCGGGCACCTGGTCTGTCTGCATCGATACCAACTGTCAGTTCCGATCAGTCATGGAGGGGGCGAGCGGGAGGAGGAAATGGATTTTCCACACAAGGCCAAAGAACCTTACTCTCCATTTTATTAATGCCCCTTGGGAACCTGCGTGCCATGCGCACTCGGAAGGCCAGGTGTGGGCAGCTCCAGTGACCCGGACAGGAGAGAAATCCTGCGAGTAAATAACATGGAAAATTCCAGAGGCTAGGCTGCATTTTACCGCCAGTCTAACTAGTGTTGCACAGCAACTGATTAATGGTCTAACCTTCTCTGCCATTGTTTTTCCCTCCACTGACTTTCGCACAGTGGTCTACGTGCCCATGTATATTAAGGTGTGGGTAAAATGTTGCACTGCTCAATACGGCGGATTCTTGGACAGACCAGGTTCATAATGAGGGCGGATTTCAGTAGACAGAGCCTCATTAAAAAAGGAAATGCAGGCTGATGCCCCCCCCCCCTCCTCTTCAAACATGATCACTTTGAAAAGGCAGCATTCTTGCTCTATAACTGACTGCAGAAATGATACCTTAAAGCAAATACAACCCAAAAGCAAGCAAACACATCAGACAGTTTCCTCCTACAGATGTGTGGCAAATGAGTCTCTGCTTTGTGTCTGACCACTAACTAAGATGAAGAGGAAAACTTTTATTTTGGCAAATAATGACAGTTTTTCAAACACATCAAATGTAATTGTTGGCCAAATTTCACAGATGAATAAACAAACTAAGATATGCAGTACAAACTTTTTATAGTATAAATTTTATTTTATCCTCAGAAAAATGACCTTTAATAAAATTGGACATCATCTTAACATATTTCTGATTGTAGCTTGAAATGATTTTTATTTTCTGTGAATGTGAAAGAAGAGGGATCCCATAGATGGTGTTCACATGAACGGATTATGCCAGCAGAATGCAAATGCAGGTTAGTGTGTGTGTAGCCACCCCCCGACATTCCCCCCACGTGCACTGCCCAGTGCGCACCTCGCAGTGTATCCGCTGACACACAGTAGCTACCCTGCATGCCCCGTCCAATGCATAACAACGAGGCGTAGAGGAAAAACGCAACACCAGCACTGTTTCTAATACAAATGACCAATCCCGAGGGACACAAATGCATGCATACCAGGACTTTCCAAGTGCACGGAAACTGGAAATGAAGAGCTTGTAGCTCCTTATAATGGCTCCTGGTACACTGTGCATTACAATGAATGTGTCAGCATTTGAGAAAAAAAAACAATACACATGCTTTTCCTCACCACAGCGGTTAATGTAGGCACCAAAGTTAACAAATCAAAGCTTTTCATTCAAAAGGTTTTTCAACCACCATTTTGGAGGTTATGAATTTGCTTGTCCAACCGGTAATGGGTTTCAGTGTAGTGACACACCACAATCAGAATAACATCGTATCACCCATGCGGGGAGTGTTAGGGTTGGCTGGGCTGGCCCTGTATCATACAAATTCAGATCCTCAGGTCAACTGGGCTCCTGCAGTCCTGCATTCAACGCAATCCCTCCACAGCTTAACCTGAGGACTATGGAGAGAAAAGAAGTGGATGGCAGAACACACTTTGGAGATGACCATCTGTGCGCTTATTAAAACATTTATCTCGCTTGCAAATTAGGTTTTCAATGTTCTCTGCAACTTTGGGACGTTATGTTTCTGATATGCAGAGAAATTAAATTTTGTGGTTAATGTAAACTAATGCAGAACTGCACTAATGTACATGCAGTGGTTGTATGTGGTTAATGTAAACTAATGCAGAACGGTACTAATGTACATGCAGTGGTTGCATGTGGTTAATGTAAACTAATGCAGAACGGCACTAATGTACATGCAGTGGCTGTGTCTCAAACTTCAGTATTTATATTCTGTAGCCACTGACTCCACATTCACATTATTGTATGCTACACGGCTTTCAGGCGTGAAGCTTCCACTTCCAATTGGAACTCAATTCCTGTCGACAAGGACACTGAAAGTTGTATGAGGACACAGCATTCAAAGTAAAAATACAAATTGTCTTTGGAGATGCAGTTGCACAACTGACCAATGCCGTAACACAAAATGACCTTGGGAGGTACATTCAAGCCAGAATGTAAATCCTACAAGTTCACGGTCTCCTGTCTAATACTGTGCTTAAACTCATATGTACTTTAAAACGGATGAATAGATGATGGGTGGAGAAAGAGATTATGACAGGGACTGCAATCTCAGTGGCTGAAATCCTGGTGAAAGCCTCCGTTTCTGACAGGTTAAAGCAGCAGCATCAATTACATTACATTACTTGGCATTTAGCAGACGCTCTTATCCAGAGCGACGTACAACAAAGTGCAAATCAAACACAAGAACAAGTGCAAAAGTGGACCCAAGAGGACAGTACAGTTCCGAGTCCTTGTGTAAACATACAGAAATTCAGAACCCTTGAAGAGTACAATCAACTTTCAAACTAGCATACCACAGTTGGCAGCTAGAATACAACAATACAACAGCCAATAAAAACAACAATACCTATACAAGTACAAATATCTATACATAAGTGCCATTACGGTCTAAGGCAAATCACGGTGATTGTGAGTTGGGCGAGGGAAAGGTGTAGCCTGAAGAGATGGGTCTTCAGTCTGCGCTTGAAGGAGGTCAGAGACTCTGCCGTTCTGACATCCACCGGGAGGTCATTCCACCACCGTGGGACCAGAACAGACAGCAGTCGTGAGTGTGAAGTGCAGGTGTGGCGAGGGGGAGGCGCCAGACAGCACAAAGTGGCAGAACGGAGGGGTCTTGTTGGTGTATAGGTCTTGATAAGGGATTGAATGTATACAGGGGCTGATCCTTTAACTGCCTGGTATGCGAGCACCAAAGTTTTAAATTTGATGCGAGTCATAACAGGCAGCCAGTGGAGGTTGCTGAGCAGGGGGGTGACATGTGAATGTCTGGGAACATTGAATACCAGACGGGCTGCAGCATTCTGGATGAGTTGTAGGGGTCTGATGGCAGATGCTGGAAGGCCAGCCAGCAGAGAATTGCAATAGTCCAGGCGGGACAGGACCATTGCTTGAACAAGGAGCTGAGAGGAGTAGGTGGTGAGAAAGGGTCGGATTCTCCGGATGTTGTACAGGAAGAACCTGCACGCCCGGGTCACTGTATGTGATGTTCTTGGAGAAGGATAGCCTGTTGTCCATCACCACTCCAAGGTTTCTTGCACTAGGGGATGAGGTCACTGTCACAATGATCCAGGAAAGCCGTTTATTACAGAAAGGATATTGTGGGAAGATTCTTACAATTGTTCACATTTCATCTGGGTTTATCCTTACCTGTTCTGTAAAAATGGATTTGCGTTTTCAATCGAACAAGCCTCGTAACTAAATAGTTTTGATTTCATAAAAAAATAATAAGAATAAAGGTAGAGGTCAACAGTGGTGACAGCATCAACAAGGCCTAATTCCAAATTAATTGCTACCTCTGTAAAGCCCTTCTGAGGTGACAGGAATCAAATCCATGTGACCCGAGCAATTACTTTTCAAATATTTGTAGACTTGGCTTATGCACCCCAAGTTAATCAAGAGATACATGATATAATCTTACAGTAGAGGATACAGAGGTCTTTTTTTTTTTAAATTACATTTGTAACTCCATTTTAATGTTGTGATGTAATCCTGGCTTTGATTAAATCAACACAAGTGTGATTATACCTTACAAATAAGCAAAAGTTTATCTTCACAAACTATAAATTAATTTTTTTTTGACATAAAATAAAATAAATAAATAAAAACTTGGTTTTCCAACTGTGCTGTTTTTGTATTTTTAATCTATATCTCAATAATGACTTCATGTCAAATTCTGCATTGTGAAACTGCCTCTTTTGGGTGCTGCATTAGTGTAATAATGGTCAAGGCCAAGGCTGAAGGTAAGTTTGGGATTAATGAAGTATGAGGCGATCTAACCATGGTGGGGTAAAAGCATGCCAGTGTGACGGTGCTGTCGCTAGGCAGAACACAGAGCCTGGCCTCCAGGAGATCACACACGCGGCCGGCCTTCAAAGCCCCACCGGGGGGCGGAAAGCATGTCCAGGCCTCCGACCCTCAACAAGGCCCCCCAGTGGTCCAGTCCAGGCCTGGCCAATCCCGGCCCCTCTCATCTTTTCTGTCCAATCAGAAAAACAGTTGCCTCTGGAGATGACTCTAATTACACACCTAGCAGAGAGGACACCCTGGTGGCATTTCAAGAAGTGTCTAGAGACTCCAATTACCCACAAATGTGTACTTTTAGAATAATGTATTTTAGAGGCCACCTTTACATGATGTGGTGTTGAGGAAAAACTTTAATGAAATTGATAGAACAGAAATTAAGAGATTTCACAGTGGACAAAGATACACAACGTCACTCCTCATTCAGCAATGAAAGTAGGAAAATAATAAATGAAACTGGCTGGTATAAGAGGTCAGCTTTTCCTTGGTAACATATAGCTGTTTCCAGGTGAGGTAACCTGAATATAGAAATGCTAGTCCTGACATCAAGCAAAAGGATGCATCCATAACTTGTAAGGGAACATCTTGCAGCCAGGAAGAAATGGCTAAAAAAAGGATTTTCCGTGGTGTTTCTGTGAATTAATTTGCAACTTTGCAGTGCGGCACCGTAGTTAGAGGAAAGAAAGAGAGGGTGGTGGCAGAAGGTGCTAGTTTCACTTTGTTCCGGAGGTAATTCTTATTTTTTTGGACTAACTCATTTCACCATGTCCTGCTCCCTTCCCCCTGTTGAAATCCATGTAGTTTGAGGTGATGTTGGATCTGTTAACACAGAGCAAACAGATGTCCTGTTGGGGGGGAAAAACGGTTTGTGAAGACCTTCAGAGATAAAATGTATAGATGAGATGGTGGGCAGACAATGGTGTTAGCTTTGGTAATGATGGGGAGGCCATACCTAACATGGGTGGCTTTTTCAATCTTGTAGTCAAGGCTACATGGGAAAGGTAGTCACTGGGTGCTACTGGTGACAGACATATGCAAGGAGGAAGAAAGTTGCATTCTAAATTAAGCGGACAGTGGAGGTGAAATAAATAACTGAGAGGAAACATCAAAGAGTAAAAGCAAACTGAAGAGAAATGGGGACCTCAGATATCCCAGTAGGCCCGTCATTGATCAACCATTGATTGATTTAAAATGCCTGTGAGCAGAAGAAAATCTAGCACAGTTGGCTCACTGCAACGCTACTGACCTGTCAGTCTGTGGTGTGTACATGGTGAAACCTTTTGTAAAATCCCTCTCGTTTGGGTTAGCAGGGGACTTTAACGTTCAAAACCACTTTCTGCAGCAGTAACTGGAACCTGCTTTATTCAAGTCTTATAAACACCCAAAACTCCTGTTATTCGAGAGGGCATCATTAGCGGCTAAGACTATTTTCTAATCAATACACTCTCCCTACAAACGTATTCCCTAAGGCGGGGGTTTGGATGTTGTGCATTACATTTGTTAAGAGCTTTGCTTCCAGTAGGGCAGGCGAATTGCCATGCAAGAATCCCCTCATTAGTTTGCTCTTTATTTCAGGAGGTAAAGGAAGATTGTGCACCAGCGACCTTATGACAAGATATCGTACACGTTTCTGAATATGCAAATATCACATGGCACACTGCAGTCTGCAGCCCACTGCGCTGGAAAAGGATCTCAGCAATGCTACTGTAGATGGATGAAAGTGCTTTCAAGGTGTGCTGTGTGCACAGTTGTGATTATAACCACGGTCCTTCCCACTAAGAAGCGTCAGTGCCGCAGGTCTGCTGATCAGCCTCTACGGAGCTTTTCAGTAATAAACACAAGCAGCAAGAACACGCCAAAATGGAGTTGTTTAACAAAGAGCTCTGGGATTCCAGATCCGAAATGCACAGAAACCCGCATGGCAGGAACGCTCTTTGAAGATGCAACATTAATTTAAGTACATCAAAGTCTTCTTGAAGGCACGATGGCCATTCTGGAACCCACTCATTAATTTCTTCAGAAAAAGGAACTGTTCTGAGCTTTGAAAGTCTCCTTGGCACCTTGAACACTCAGAGAAAAAGCGTTCTGCCAGGCCTTCCTCCCCCTGTAATGCAAGATCACAGAGAACCAAGGCAGATGCATTTCCGAGAAACTTTAACCCCTTAAGTCGCACCTGGCTGGGGTGGGTTTATTTGCCTTTGTTCCCTTTTTCCACGGTGAAAATTTCAATCAATTTGAAAGCATTAAAACTCATTCCAATAGAGGGCCCCACCCGCTTGTGGCCTCCCAAACAATGAGTGGCCCCAATGAACGATTCCACCAGTCACGCGGTGGGCTGTAGCCCAATTCATTGATTGGGATTAAAGATTGCAAGTCCTATCTGTATAAAATATTTTACAATGCCATTGTTTTGGCTAGAACAGCTGCGTATTGTGTAACAGGTGGGGAGACTAGACAAATTTGGGCAGTCCTCAACTTCTATGTCTTTTTGAAGTCTACAACGAGACAAGGGTCCATATTAGTTTCTAATTCCAAAAACCTGCCAACTCAGAGAAACATCAATAGCTCGTCAATTGTTTACTTAGTATCTCTCCAGAAGAATAATCATTGTTGTTGCATACTTGCCTTATCTATGTTTTTCATAGGCTCTCTGGAAAAAGATGAGGCCATCTAAAAGCTTCTCTCACTAGTACTGGTCTCCCAGCATAGGTAATGCCCCCCCTCTATTTGTAAGCAACTACAGTATCATTTCTGATGCCTGAAAAGGTTGATGTTATACAACAAAAAATTTATTTTGCAATGCCTACGTGAAAGCAGACTTGGCATTTGGAGACTTTGGAGGAAATCGCTAGCCGGAGTGAATATTTCTGAGGAGAATAGTGAAAACAGCTTTGATTCCAAATTTTGACATTCTCTAAATATTTGTAATATCATACGTTCCACTTATAAATAAGGAGTTGGCCTGCTTTAGAATAATACATGGCATGTGAAATTATGGAACAGAAATGAGATTATTGTAGCTATTGTTATTTTTTTCCCCAATCTTCCAGACCTCCAGGCAATCTTCCAGACCTGCTGCTGCCAGAGCATCAAAAGACATCACATAATCGCAAAACGCACACGCACACAGACACACACACACAGACACACACACACACACACACACACACACACACACATATTGGAATGGATCACTTGGGATTGACGGATGCCTAATAAAATGCTGCTTTTATATGTAGGCAATTTGCTGCTCACAAACTCAATGATATGGTTTCTCTTTCGTCATATTTAGAATAATTAAAGGCAGTATAATACATGCCAACACAATTGATTGATACAAATATACAATGTGAAAATAAGCTATCGTCTACGCAGAAACGCATAAAACATAATGAAAACATAGCAGGATGAGTCTGCATCTTCACTTAACCTTGAAACATGGACAATGACTGGAGATAATCTCACCCATTCCTCCCCAGCCTTCATCCCCCAGAAGTTAAGCTTGCTTGCTGTCCAATCCAGCACGTAAGGTTCGGAAAGGTTTAAAAGGAGGATCAGGCATCCGATTTACAAAGCAGCTTAACAATAATGATTGAAGCATAAGGCTTTGAAGACATACGCAAGGACACACAAAGCAACCCCGGGCAAAATATTAATCAAAATGTGCTTTCATAACTGCAGTGGCGATGTGGCACAACTAACTCTCAGGGCAAACGCTCAAAATTATTTTCAGAAATGTACCGAACAGCTTCAAAATGAAACAAAACACCCCTTCTCAATCAACTATTAGCTTGATATTCCTTACGAGCGCATGCATTTAACGTCACAATGAAACGCAGGTTTAAAAAGATGTAATTAATAGCGAGCCAGGTAAGTGCAGTCATTCTACATTCAATATCCATTCAATAAATTCAACACGCTGGATAATCCAGAAATGACACCAGCAATTTCCACTTTGGCACAATCTGTATCTGGAGTATGAAAGGACCTAATGAACAGTCTGGCTATGCTCAACAGGGTATCATGCTATTATCACAATTACAGGGCAAACACTGAAGCTGCATGCCAGCGCCCTCTTGTCATTATACAGCAGATTTTCTTTCCCCTCTTTCTCTTATACTTTTTTCTGACAATTCAGGTTTGCCGGATGACTGCGTTGGCATTTTATCCGAGTGGGCATTTGCTTTAACAGATGCCCTTTTCAGAAACCGAGGACCCAAAAGGGAATTAAACAATGCTGGCCATGTCACACAAGGCTGTGGAAGGTCCTGTGGAACTCACTGCTTGGTCACGTGACTCATTTACGGCTAAGGGACTGTGTGCAAGTGGGGAACGAGGGTGTGGCCCGTAGAGCCCTCCCCACGCCCTCTCTGGCACATTCCTCCTCTCCCCCTGCCCAGGACCCCATAAATGAAGTGCCTCAGCACCCCAAAAATCAACCAGAAAAGCCCCTACTCGTTATCTCCTCACAGCCTTCCCGGGCATTTGCTGTGAAGCCCTATCTACCGCTTTGAAGTCGGAACTACTGGCAACGTCTCAAGCCCTTCTGCCATGCAGTGAGTGCCTCTTCATTAAACGTGGGAACCGCTTCTAATTACGGTCGGCATCATCTGCTCGGTGCTGCTGTGAGTTCGGGGGGGAGACAACGTGCACGACCAAACACCAACAGCCAAGAGGATGCAGGGGAGAGGGACCAATAAGCAGAATCTCGGCAATAATTGTAATATTCGGAATTCTAGCCACATATAACACATAACATAACACATAATAGAAATACTCTCTTTATTTTTTAGAAAGAATCACAACCAGGAATTAAATTATGGTACCTTTATGGTACATACCTTCAACCACCTGCTGTGTACAGCCAATAGAGTAATAAAAAGAGTAAAAACAATTAGTGAGCGAGCTAGAATGGCGGAAAACAATCATGGATTATCATGGTGAAAGAAACATGGCAATAAAGTACATAGATTCAATGGAATATTAATATGCTTCATTTGGATGGAAAATATTCAATTTAACCAACCTATCACGCTCCCGGTAAAGGCCGTTTTCCTTTTACTGAGAGAAGCACACAGAAATGAATTGTGGGATGGCTTACAGCCGTGTCTTTCATCCCAGATGTCTCAGTTCCCCTGTCACCTGCACACCCAGATACTCTATGAGGCGTAACCATAACAACGCCTTGCTAAACCGGGAGAATTTCTGTCACAGAGTCGCTTCTGTTCCTTGGAGGACACTACTGCATTGTAACACACTTACAAAGCATTCAATACACTGTCAGAGCTGTCAAAGTGGAGGAGCTCAGGTTTTAAATACACACACGTTATAAAAAATCTGCTTTTACTCCTTGCAATCCATTATATGGGATACATTTATCCTATTTAGCGCAAAAGCTTAAATTATATTTAAAATGAAAATATTGGAGGCTCGTGAGAAAAGGACACATCAATGTTTTGACTATTTCACGGGTTCAACATTTTCAAAAAGTCTAGAAAAAATATCAGGTTCTTGTATCCACTTGTCCCGACAGCTGTGAATGGTATAAAATATATTTTGGATATTGCATAAGGGACAATTGCAAATTTACAACTAATAATAATGGGCACTCATGTTGCCTCATTACTTGTTTTGAGGATCAATGGGGTTCTGGAAACCAGTGAGATCATAATTTTTCACAAGAAAGTCCATTCACATGAGCTGGAGAACAGAACCCAGGAATCACAATCATGACCTACCGGCATCCTGGACCTATGAAATCATGGCCTGGAAATCGATAGGTTTTTTGGAGGAATAGACTAAATAGCATTTGTTTAGTTTAATTCAAATCCATGCACAGCTGCCCAAGTTTTGTTTTTTTATATGATTATCAGAAACAACATAAATGACACCAAAACGGTGTTGTAGCAGTGACATGGAGTCCTGCCATTATAAACACAATGCTGGGTAACTGGAACTTGGCTAATGAGAGGCTGATGCACTGCTTGCACCATCACAGCTCTCACCTTGAGAAGATCTTTCCCAGGATCTAATGGCTCCCAAAGGGACCAACCGCTCTCATCCGTCTCCTCTGCCCCAGACCAGAGAGCGTGCTGGGGCAGGACCCTGTGACAATAAACATCTCCCACACAACAGTCCAGCAACTTCAATCCGGGTCACCATTTCAACATCCACTTTAAATTCAGAGAATGCAGAGGGGAGTCAGTCTCATAAATAGGCAGTCTTATTTTTCAGCTGAAGCAGAGAAAACACAAATAAACATGTTTATTTTTTACTTTGCATTGTAATGTGACTGGGAATAGGAAAACGCACTGTATTGGAATCCTATTACCTTGTTCTGCTCTTTATTTACTCCAAGCACTTCAAGCACGCAATAAATCACTAATGTATGATATGAAAAATATGGATAAAAATGTAAATCTAAAAGTCTATGAGAGAAAGGTAAAGCAGTATTTAAAAAAAATGACTTTAAAAACAACTTTCACAAACTCTTAGATGATTTGCCAAAAAAAGCATGCTAGCTCAGGGTTATTCTTAAATGAAGGACCTCGTGCCACCTGCACTATTACTGAAACATTACAACAGCGACCGTGAAAGCCACCAGCAAACAGAAGCGCAGGTGTTCAACAGAACCCAGTTTACATGATGTCCATCGCTAAAAATGTGTGCTCTGAAAAACGACATCCACGCTCTCGGCTCTACATGTAGATCAAACCAGAAATATTTGGACAGACTAATCTTATCCAGGTCGTTTATCCATGTGCCCAGCTTGGTTACATCTTAGAGCCCAGTACCAAAAGCATGGTTTTTTCCTAAATGATGACACTGATTTGACCTTATAATGGACCTTGATTTACCCTTTCTTCTGGTTAATGCATTCGTGGAAAATATCCATTCAAAAAACTATTTCCAATGGCACAGTTACTCACAAACAACAGACCTCAAAAATCCATCCATCCATCCATCATCACCCGCTTATCCGGAGTCGGGTCGCGGTGGCAGTAGGCAAAGCCGGGTATTCCAGGCATCCCTCTCCCCAGCAACGCATTCTAGCTCCTCCTGGGGGATCCCGAGGCGTTCCCTGGCCAGGAGAGATATATAATCTCTCCAGCGGGCTCTGGGTCTCCCTCGGGGTCTCCGCCCAGTTGGACGAGCCCGGAAAACCTCCAAAGGGAGGCGCCCGGGAGGCATCCTGATCAGATGCCCGAACCACCTCAATTGGCTCCTTTCGACGCGAAGGAGCAGCGGCTCTACTCCGAGCTCCCTCCGGATGTCCAAGCTCCTCACCCTATCTCTAAGGCTGAGCCCGGCCACCCTACGGAGGAAGCTCATTTCGGCCGCTTGTATACGCGATCTCGTTCTTTCGGTCACTACCCAAAGCTCGTGACCATAGGTGAGGGTTGGGATGTAGATTGACCAGTAAATCAAGAGCTTCGCCTTCCGGCTCAGCTCCCTCCCGCATTACTGCTGACGGTGCACCGATCCGCCTGTCGATCACACGCTCCCTTCTACCCTCACTCATGAACAAGACCCCGAGATACTTGAACTCCTTCACTTGGGGCAAAGACTCGTTCCCAACCCGGAGGGAGCAATCCACCGTTTTCTGGCGGAGAACCATGGCCTCGGACTTGGAGGTGCTGACTCTCATCCCGGCCGCTTCACACTTGGCTGCAAACCGCTCCAGTGCGTGCTGAAGGTCACGGTCCGATGAGGCCAGCAGAACCACATAATCCGCAAAAAGCAGAGATGCGATTCTGAGGTCACCAAACCGGACACTCTCCTCACCTCGGCTGCGCCTTGAGATCCTGTCCATGAATACCACAAACAGGACCGGTGACAAGGGGCAACCTTGGCGGAGTCCAACACCCACAGGAAACGTGCTTGATTTTGTGCCGGGAATGCGGACACAGCTCTCACTTTGGTTATACAGGGACCTGATGGCTCGTAACAACGGCCCCGGTACCCCATACTCCCGCAGTACACCCCACAGGGTTCCCCACAGGCACCGATGACCTTCTGGCCACAGCTCCTGCTTGCCGCCTCTGCAATGGAGGCTTTGAACATGGCCCACTCGGACTCCATGTCCCCAGCTTCCCCCGGGATGCATGAGAAGTGGGAGTTGAAGACCTCGCGAACAGGGGCCTCCGCCAGACGTTCCCAGTTCACCCTCACTACACGTTTGGGTTTACCGGGTCTGTCCGGTAAACTGTCCGGTTTGAGTTGTTTGTAGAGAGTTCATTTTCGGCTTATGAATAAGGGTGTCTATTCAAGAAACTTTTTCCCTTAATTTTGACATGTAAGAGCTAATATCTTTCTTCATTAATAGGCCATTGTTGTGACTGATTGCTCTCTCCTTCTCCACCAAAGCGGATGTCTGGTGAGCATTCTGGTGCAAAATGGCTGCTGTTGCATCACCCAGGTGGGTACTACACATTGGTGGTGGTTGAGGCAAGTTTCCCCCTCATCACTGTAAAGTGCTTTGCGTATGAGAAAAGGCGCTACATAAATGGAAGGAATTATTATTACTGAACTCATCAAACAGTTAAAACTGCCAAAAATACAATAATAAGGCTACAAAAAGTCAGTTGCATCTACAGTATTTGTTCACTTATAGCAGCAGGGGAAGATAATACACAAACATCACTTTAAGGTAGTGTTTAACACCTGTGTTACTTTTATAGTCAGCTGCACAGATATTCCTCACACAGACTTATGAGGACAAATGTTCATGGAATCCAGGTCAAGGCGCTGGTTTGTAGTTATTTGCGGTGCAAAGTAGTGAATTCAGAGGAGTGTAGTAGAGAGTAGTCAGTGTTTCTTGCGATGTCGCCTACAGTGTTTAGTCTTTAGTGCGCAGTTTGCAGTAGAATAAAGGAGCAGGGTGACTGAACCCCTCACACCATCACTGCAGTGATGACACCCTGTGAAGACAGGGTCAGGGGTCACGTCCTGTTCCAGAATATTCCAGCCTATGGCAGCCTGCTCTGACCTCCCACCCAGCCCCTGGGCCTCGCTCAGCTGCCACACACAATCTCACAACACACCTGCACCTGCCCTGCCACATCCACTCTCCTTCCTCATTACCGCACATCAGTGAGGGAGGCAGTCCTTCATCCCAACAATACATACAAGCACACGGAGGGAACGTTTACACCTGCAGGCACATTTGTGTGCAGTGTGTGTGTGTGTGTGTGTGTGTGTTTCTGTGTGCTTCTCAGTTATTTGTGCTTCCAATGTTCTATCTGACAGTGGGCAACAGACTGTAAAACAGACAGGGACAAAGTGACTGTGACATCACCCATTGACATTCCATGGGCTTGTGAAGAGCGTTCTGAAGCCGCAAAGTGCAGTTTTGTGCCACCATTTTGTACACACTGGAGCCAGACACGGGGCAGTATGGAGAAGAGGGGACCCATGGTCACGAAGTCGAAGCTGGGTCCAGGCATAGGGAGATACCAACGTCTAATCCAGTGGCTAAGGTACACGACTGGGACCCGGAAGGTTGGTGGTTCAAGCTCCAGCATAGCCACGATAAGATCCGTGTAGCGGTTGGGCCCTTGAGCAAGGTCCCCTGCTTAGTCTAATCAACTGTAGGTGTCAAATAAATAACTGCAATTTAATGTATTGTAAGTGTGCTGGTACTATTGGGGCATGGCTCAGGCAGTCGTCTGGCAGTCGGAGGGTTGCCGGTTCGATCCCCCACCCGGGCTGTGTCGAAGTGTCCCTGAGCAAGACACCTAACCCCCAATTGCTCCTGACGAGCTGGTCGGTGTCTTGCATGGCAGCCAATCGCCGTTGGTGTGTGTGTGTGTGTATGAATGGGTGAATGAGAAGCGTCAATTGTACAGCGCTTTGGATAAAGGCGCTATATAAAGCCAACCATTTACCATTTACTATTGGCCTATAATCAATCATGAAAATTTTTCAAGTGAAATGTCTGCATTTGCCAAAAGCCTCAGAGACAGAAAATAAAATGTCCTCAACGCTAGCATCAGATTGCTCTCCATCAAGGTGCATAACATCAGGTGTGTGGGGCTGCCAGCCACAGTCAGAATGCAAAGTCTGGATTCAATACCCAGCCCTGGGGCCCATCCATGTCCTAGAACCGGGCCCGAACAGGATGAGCTACCCAGTAGCGTTTTCTTTATACTTTCGCACTGAAGAAAGGTCTCCATGCTGGCTTTAATAGCCAATAAAGGTTTATATTCTATACATGAGGTCAAAGCAACAGAATGAGTTGGATAAATTACTTATTCTTAAGCAATAATCAGAATTTCTTTGAGCTGACTTGCTTCCAAGAACCATTCCCAAATGTAGAACTCTCCTTCCAAACATGTATAGAAAGCAGGGGAATATCTGATCTGGCTGCAGAAACAGTCTGGTTTCTGCTCGCTTCAGTGCACAGAGATCCTGCCATTTCAGCGTCTGTGCTGAGGGTGAGGACGTGTTTGCTCTGACCGGAATAACCCGGCGTAATCTCAGAGAACCAGGTCAATCTCACACCAGAGACACAAATCTGCAGTCAGCAGTCACTGGTCACTTGGCTACAGGGTTTCCATTTCTCATCACACGGTAACACAGACAAACACAGGCATTTTGATACTATTCTTTATATATAAGTTATTTATACCACCAATTTTACAGATTATAAATTGTCTAGTTTGCCTCATCTCTGTAATCTTGATGCGTGCAGAAATGTTTTTTAAACTACATCCTGGATAAATTATGGAAGTAGTAAAGTGTGCAATTCCGTTTTTTTTTTTTTTACGTATCACAGGAAACAAGATCTTCAAAGCAAAGCACATGTGTTCGCAAGCCATTTTTTTAATTAATATTTTTTCATATTGTCTTAAATCAACAAAATACTATCTGTTACTACTATCGGTAAAGTGTGAATATTGATTGATTTAATGAAAAAAAGAACTTGCACTTTACCTTTCCATTTCATATTCCTTCTGTCCCGGTTTCACATGCTTCATTATCTGAAGGAAGAAAGAGAACGATTATTACACAACACGAGAATTACACAACAACTGTACCTGCTGCTTGAGATTTAATTAAAGTCTTGCAAGATTCACTGCAAGAAGACAGGCAAAACAGCAGCTGCCAGATGTTTGCTTACCACCCACAATGCATCACACTCAAAAAGCGGAGTTACTTCAAAAAAACTTAACTGCACACGCTCAATTAGCAGCCAGGCTTCCATACATGTTGTTTTTGTTTTCCAATTTTCCCATTTGAAATTGAAATCAAAGCAAACACAGGAAGTGACTGGATTCCTGAATGTGAACTGTGCAGTTTTTTCTGACCTTTTCAGATGTCTGCATAAATATCAACACTTTCTAAACATTTTCTCTTGTTGGAAGGAAGATGGTGCTTTTTGTCATTGGAAAACATGAATAACAATGTAATGACATGGTTATAGTGGACCTTTGGTGTCCAGGTCTGACCATGACACTTCTCCATATGTGCATGTAGGCGGTATCAGAGGAAGTGGCAAGAGATCTCTGAAGAGCAAGAGTGTCCTGAGAGCTTTGTGCAGCAGATGGTGCTCAAGAACCTTCAATTCCCACTCAAACTGAAGGGCTTCTGGAGAAAAGAAACTGATGCACCTCAATAATACTACAATCTCATACAGTACTGGGATTAGTTGTGTACTATTCTGAGACTCACTGGCTTGGGACAGGGTTGAGGTACAGCAGTTTGTGTAGTGATATATGAAAAATGATTAGCTGTATATAACGTCCATTCCAAAATCCTGAAAATCCATTCCACTCTTGTTGCCATCAGTGCTCTACTGTACAAGCAAATGTTTTGTAATGATAAAAGAAAAGAAAAAAAAAAGGACTTATGATGAGTCAATGTTGACAACAGCACTTCCTATGTATTTTCCTAGTTATGGATGTGATGCTTTGACTTGTGGAAGAACCTATGCACTTGTAAGTCGCCAAATGACTAAAACTGTTTAAATCCCATACTTGAATTTAAAGCATCCTTCATAATGTTTGAGACAAATACATTTTTTTTCTTCTTGATTTTGTCCAGTACTGCGTAATTTTTGTTTTGTAATCAGTTGATTTTATTAAGTCCAAGGTCTGGTCTATTTATCAGCCTTTTCTTTCTCAATTCTTAGCATTATCAGAACTCTGGTCCTCATGTTGACAAAGGCCAATAACAGACTCCAAAGGCAATCAATCACCAAGATTCAAGACTAGACACTGAAAGCTCTCTTATGCCAGCACTATAGAAAGCAACTAAATACACGGATTAATCAGAAACACCTGCAATACCGTTTGTGTCAAACATTATGGTGAAATAGGGGGACTATGTATAAAAAGCACTGTAGTTTCTATATGGCGAAACCAAAAGGTAAAAAATACCCTTTGAGAATCTAAAATAGTTGAGCACCGAGAGTTGGACTTGATTGAAAAAGTCTCAAACATTATGGAACATACTGTACATTAGGTTACCGTTTGTGAAACGCTGATTTAGGGCTACCGACTAGAGACTCCCTAACTGAGAGTTAATAATTACTTCATCATCATTGCTATTTAAATACGGTAAGGCACGGAGGCGAAGGCTGTGACCCTATGATACAGCCCAGTCATTTGAGCAGGAAACGGCACCAGAAGGTCCAGGACAGACTCACAGGCCCAGCCCAGCACAGAGGACATGGCATCACAGCGAAGTGGATGGGCACAAACGTGACCAGATGACTCAAAGAGACTCAGGTTCTGGAGTCAAAAATTTAATGAAGTCCCAGGAGGACAGAGGGCTGAGGTAAGCTGACCCTGTCAAGTCAAATGGCAGCTGGTAGGTCCACAGTCACCTTGAGAGCAGTCTTTTATTTAGTTCCATAGCACATTGTACATGCAAATTCATGGTTTCCTTCAGGGGATTTGACATTTCAGCAAAAATAAATTATGGTGATAAAGTCTTGGACTGAAGCTTGTTAAGACCATCAGAATAATATTTTTGGTATAATAATCACAGCAAGATCAGAATTTAGTGGTGAAGAATTTCAGATGACTAAATGGTCACGTTCCGATCTTATTTTGATACAAAACATAAGAAGATGCAACTGATCCCACACTGCCAAACTGTTCCGGTACCTAGAACAACCAGAAAAGTTCACAAAGTTAAAATGAAAAAATAATAATAATAAATGCCAGTGGCAATTTTGCCAGGTAGCTCCCAGATAAACTGGAGTGGAGAGGGGGGACTACATTTAAAAGGTGCTGTAATTTCTGCAATTGGCGCTTGACTCACGCAGGGATGGGATTTGTCCAATCGCACAGGCCTCCAACTGATTTGAGCCATTACAAGTGCCTGATTTTGCCAGTCCCCTGCTGGCCAAATCAGGCGCTTGTAATTTTCAGTCAAAAGCTGCATATTAAAAGTTTTTCACAGGAAAAATAACTTTTCCTTGCTTTAACAAAAAATGCAGTCAATGGACACAGTTTTCAAAAATCTTGAATCAATTTCTCAGTCAGACTCAACCATTTCTACAGCTCAATTTGCAAATATTTGCACACACTATTTCAAAACCTAACATATAGGCTAAAATTCAAGTGGATAGCAATTTGCTAAGCCACAAATATTTAAATGATTTCAAAACCCTAAAAAAGTTTTCAAAGTAGTTATAAACGAAACGCTGTTTGATTGAAGTTGATACAGATTGTCCTTCTGATTGTGAATTTGTTATTGAATAGAACAAATCTACTTGATTCAATTGGAGACCTACCCAGGGAATTTCAATTCCATCTTTGGAATGATTTTGCTCAAGACGAACCCAGGTAGAAATACAAAACTGGGTGAAAAAGGAAAGCAAATGGCTGGACAATGCAGGGGGAGAGGGAGAGGCGTATGACTTTGTGGTGCCATTCAACATACGGGATGGATGCTGGACGTCGGATGCCGGATGCCTGAACATATCAGCTGATGATTGCCAGGGATGGATCAGGCATGCACACAGGTTCTTTCACCAGTGTATAGCAAAAGAGAACTAATGGTGTGACGTTCACCCATACACATGGCCAAATGAAGTAGACCGGGTAGACGAAAACCAGCATTACTTCCGATATTCTTTCCCAGTAAACTACATCCATGTTCGCAAAATACTGCAAAATACTGGAGAATTTCTATTGTCCCTGTGGCATATACTGTGATACATTCTATACTGTTTGCAAAGAAAATAAAAACTAAAAAACTAAAAAAGAAATCAAATAACAAAGTAATACTTTAACTAATTACAGAAAGAAAAGAAAAACTGGAGAGCACAAAATGATATACTAATTAATTGAGTGAAAAAAATGGTAATGCATCTACTGTAATGCCACCAGTTGTTTGTGTTTTTTAGCTCATTGTGCTATGATTGACAATGTATTCTTTTTGGAAGAAAAATAATGCCGGTGTTTTGGTGAATTTATTTTTTAGACATTTTTTAGAGTTTTAAAGACAATATGCTCCATAAAATAAAGTGCAAAACAGGTCAATGGTATTTTATATTTTAAAAATCTATGAATGTATGTATGGGAGAATTGAGCAACTTCTCGGGTAGAGCTAATAGTAGAAACATTATGAGCAATACAACATCGCTATTATTAATATCTATTTCAGGCAGAGTGTGAATGCTTGTGAGTTTGTGGCTACTGTGCATCTGGGGGAACTGCACAAGAAGAGAATGTGGTGGGAGATTGTTAAAAAGTTTTCCTTTTTTATGAACTTTACAGTGCTTGTATGGAGTATTAGAGAACATGTCCCAGTAGGCCAGCATATAAACAGATATGCGATGATCAAATGTTGCACCATGTAGTCAGTGTGGCAGGCAACAGTCATGCAAGATCTGAAAATACATGAATAAATCATTTGTTATTTAGCTGAAGTTTTTATCCAAAATGACTTATAGTTGATTAGACAAAGCAGGAGACAATCCCCCCCTGGACCAATGAGGGGTAATTACCTTGCTCAAGGGCTCAACAGCTCTGTGGATTTTATCATTGCTGTATCGGGACTTGAACCACCAACCTTCCGGGTCTCAGCCATGTACAACCGTACCGTGTGTGTGTTCCTAGGTCTCTTCCATTAACACAGTACTACCCCCTCATCAACCCAGTCAATAGGGTCAAATCACCACGACCCTCTTTTAATGTGTGATTTACATGGCTGCTGGGTCCTTGGGCACAGCATTTATTATTTAATCTCTCAACCTGGCGGAAGAGAATGAGCTCGTTCAATTACCACTTGGAATTCAATCATAAAACACACTTTCATTGTGCTCCAGGCCAAAACCAGCACTACAGAACAGCCTCTCTCATTAGATATGCGGAAGAAACTAAAAACATTCATTCTTCATTGAACTTTGTAAGTATGAGACAGTAGCACTGTACAGTACATCAGAGATGTTCATTACAGCAGAGAATCTGGATTCTCATAAAAATTGAGGACTTGGCTTTGATCACGATTTAGCCACCTACCTCACTGCTTTCACAGACGCTTTATTTTTCTCGATGCTTATGTGTAAGCGTGCTCATACACGGCTCCAGCCGCCAGTTCGGGAGAGTGAAGGCAACACTCGTATCCGTATTCGAATACAGATCACTGTGCGAAAGCACAAGGTGAATATTTACACGCTTTGCTAGTACTGCCAGCAGAAAAATCCGCTCTGAGCTTGGGGAATTACAATGGCATTCCATTATGGACTTGATTAGTGTCCAGAAACAAAAAAAACACGAAGACTGATGAGAAATGACTGGTTTTCAATGACTGTCCTGCATGAAATTATATTTATGGTCAAAAATAGAGGCACCTACTGTAAGAGCTTGCAACTAGCAAACTCTGTTCATTTCTCACATACCAACTCCAGCTATAATGCCAGTTAAAGGTGAAAATAAATTGTAGCATTGGGACAAATATAGTCTCAGAGCATACAGTATTATTCTTCCTTCATTCTTGCAAGAACAAAAATCATTATTTTCAGAAGTGCCGGTAGTTCTACAGTGGTGTGAAAAAGTGTTTGCCCCCTTCCTGATTTCTTTTTTTTATTTTTTATTTATTTATTTATTTTTTTTGCATGTTTGTCACACTTAAATGTTTCAGATCATCAAACAAATTTAAATATTAGTCAAAGACAACACAAGTAAACACAAAATGCAGTTTTTAAATGAAGGTTTTTATTATTAAGGGAGAAAAAATCCAAACCTACATGGCCCTGTGTGAAAAACTGATTGCCCCCTAAATCTAATAACTGGTTGGGCCACCCTTAGCAGCAACAACTGCAATCAAGCATTTGCGATAACTTGCAATGAGTCTCTTACAGCGCTGTGGAGGAATTTTGGCCCACCCATCTTTGCAGAATTGTTGTAATTCAGCCACATTAGAGGGTTTTCGAGCATGAACCGCCTTTTTAAGGTCATGCCACAGCATCTCAATAGGATTCAGGTCAGGACTTTGACTAGGCCACTCCAAAGTCTTCATTTTGTTTTTCTTCAGCCATTCAGAGGTGGACTTGCTGGTGTGTTTTGGATCATTGTCCTGCTGCAGAACCCAAGTTCGTTTCAGCTTGAGGTCACGAACAGATGGCCGGACATTCTCCTTCAGGATTTTTCGGTAGACAGGAGAATTCATGGTTCCATTTATCACAGCAAGTCTTCCAGGTCCTGAAGCAGCAAAACAGCCCCAGACCATCACACTACCACCACCATATTTTACTGTTGGTATGATGTTCTTTTTCTGAAATGCGGTGTTACTTTTACGCCAGATGTAATGGGACACACACCTTCCAAAAAGTTCAGTATTTTCCCAAAAGTCTTGGGGATCATCAAGATGTTTTCTGGCAAAATTGAGACGAGCCTTAATGTTCTTTTTGCTCAGCAGTGGTTTTCATCTTGGAACTCTGCCATGCAGGCCATTTTTGCCCAGTCTCTTTCTTATGGTGGAGTCATGAACTCTGACCTTAACTGAGGCAAGTGAGGCCTGCAGTTCTTTGGATGTTGTTGTGGGGTCTTTTGTGACCTCTTGGATGAGTCGTCGCTGTGCTCTTGGGGTAATTTTGGTTGGCCGGCCACTCCTGGGAAGGTTCACCAATGTTCCATGTTTTCGCCATTTGTGGATAATGGCTCTCACTGTGGTTCGCTGGAGTCCCAAAGCTTTAGAAACGGCTTTATAACCTTTTCCAGACTGATAGATCTCAATTTCTTTCTTTCTCATTTGTTCCTGAATTTCTTTAGATCTCGGCATAATGTCTAGCTTTTGAGGATCATTTGGTCTACTTCACTTTGTCAGGCAGGTCCTATTTAAGTGATTTCTTGATTGAGAACAGGTGTGGCAGTAATCAGGCCTGGGTGTGGCTAGAGAAATTGAACTCAGGTTTGATAAACCACAGTTAAGTTATGTTTTAACAGGGGGGCAATCACTTTTTCACACAGGGCCATGTAGGTTTGGATTTTTTTCCCCCCTTAATAATAAAAACCTTCATTTAAAAACTGCATTTTGTGTTTACTTGTGTTGTCTTTGACTAATATTTAAATTTGTTTGATGAACTGTAACATTTACGTGGGACAAACATGCAAAAGAATAAGAAATCAGGAAGGGGGCTAACACTTTTTCACACCACTGTATAATCATTATTTACAGAAATACAGGTACTTATATTGTTATACTTGAAAATAAATGCCAAGGCCGAGGAAGTTGTGAAATTGCTTTCAGCTCTTTAGTAAAAATCTAGTTGCAAATAAATCATTTGATATTAAAAAAAAAACATGGTTCAATCACTAGCAAGCAAGCAGATTTAGGATTCTGCCAGCAGTTTTCTTGGCAATAATTAAGATTCCAAAAAGGCAAATCAAATGTGAATCAAATGTGCTTACTGTATCTGGGTACAGAAATGTCGCCTTTGACTTTCCCCTCTGTGCGCTGACATACTTTGAGCGCAAGCTGCATTCATCACTTTTGATGCCTTGAAACAAATTTTCATGCATGGACCACTTCTCTGAATACAACGCATTGAAGTGCATCATCGGCCAATGAACCGGCGAGGACACGGGAGCCAGAATGGCCGCCTGGTGAACCCCCAAAATCCATCGCATTCTTAACTTTTACATTAAGAATCCATTTGTTTAACGGTCACCGTTGTCCTCTAGAGTCCTACACCTGACAGACTAACATCACAGTGCCAGACATCACCAGGGCGCGGTGGCGTGAGTATTTGTCTTTATCTGTCTTATGCGAGTTCACTGGTTATGAAGATGTATGTTTGTGAATGCACAGGAGCACCGCTGCTGCTAAAAATGGGAAAGCGCCTCAGGCGTTTCAAGGTCAGGCCGACCCTGGGGATCCGCTCACTTCGTGTGTCACCGTTACGCAGGCACACAGCGAAGGCCGCACCTGCGCAGACATAAATAATAAATACTAAATAAATAAGACTCATGGCACACATTTAAACTTATTTAAACAAAACCAAGAGGTTAGACGTCCACTAGACTACTCATGCTGTTTATATGTGACCCGCTCTATCATCAGTCGCAATGGTCAATTTCACATTGTAGCATGTTAAAATTAACATTTTTGTAGGCTCTCTTCATTTTGTAGAACAATATCTTGGCTTTCATTATCAGTAAGTTTTGCCAAATTCAGAGTGAAAATATAGTTTTTAAACGTTTAAACGCAAGATGTCAAAGTGTAAGTAAGGCTGGAGTAACGCTGCATTGTTCGGAGGTTAGCCAGCTTGCCACCCTTCACCAGTCACCTGGCTAAGAACCACATCAGCTGCGTTCGTGGCTCCAAGTTAATGTAGCTACTCGGTTTCCTCGGATTTTACTCAAAAATGTATTTGCTTTTATGGTCTATGTGTTTTAATGTCAAGAGTAAAAAAAATATAGTTTCATACATATGATGACAAGGTATAGTGCTGGATTTTCATTAGCCCAGTGATGGGCTACCAGCCGCACGAAACCGCACAAAACTACCATCTCGCAACAAAATTCTGAACCCATTTTTCTCGAAAACATGGTTTGGCGGCACTCAAAATAAAACAGGACACAACTCCCTTCATATCTGGAGTACAGAGATACCTTTGGTATCATTAGAAAGCTTAACATTTTCCTCTTTCAAATGGTTTCTAAAACTCAAAATACATTTTGGGGTCAATATGACTGCTTTGGTAGAGCTCAACTGCTCAACTAGACCTACAACAGGCTCAACTAGACCTACCAAGTGGTAGGCCCTTTTCCCTCCAGGACAACCTGAATTATTTGCACCATAGATTCAACAAGGTGCTGGAAACCCTTAAGGACTTTGGTCAATGCTGACATGATGGCATAACGCTGTTCTTGAAGATTTTTCAGACACACATTCATGCTACAAATCTCCCATTCCACAAAGGTGCTCTGTTGGATGAAGATCTTTCATAGAATAGAAATGGTACACGTCAAGTGTCCTTGAACTTTCAAAGCTGTAATCAAAGTTTTTTTGCCTTGGAGTATGCCTTTGATAAGCAATGCATTCCTTCTCATTTCTGGACAAAGCAAGGGAAAGGTAAAAGCATCAGTCTACCACAAATGTGTAATGGGTCCATTCTGATCTTAAACTTATTTTTTAGACTTTAGTCTTCTGCTGCTGTAGCCTATCCACTTAGAGGTTTCACACGTTCAAGTGTGTTCAGATATGCCCTTCTGCATACCAGTGTAATGTATGGTTATTTGCATTAGTCACCTTCCTGTCAGCTTCAACCAGTCAGGCCAGTCTCTCATTAACAAGGCATTTCTGTCTGCAGAATTGCTGCTAACTGGATGTTTTTTGGTTTTTTTGCACCATTCTTTGCAAACTCTAGTGACGGCTGCATGTGAAAATCCCAGGAGATTAGCAATGTCTGTGATACTGGCACCAACAATCATTCCATGGTCAAAGTCACTTAGATCACATTTCTTTCCATAGCTGAACCTCTTGACCACTTTTATCCATTTAGTTACTGCCACATGATTGGCTGTTAAAATATTTGCATTAACAAGCTGGTGTACAGGTATACCTAATAAAGTGGTCACTGAGTGTATTTGTAGTGTTTATAAAGCAACAACAGTAAATTGGCTTTATATATCGAGTTGCAGCCACATATTTGCTGTTTGGAGGAGCAGGCTATGTGCGTTAATGAGCAGGCGTACATTATAATGTGGTCACTGAGTGTAGATTTGGGGTTGGGAGGCTGTACAGTTATTAGCTTGAGGGAGATAATTTTATGGGCAATTCAGCTTGTTTGCCTGGCCCCATTTGACTGCAATGCAAAGCAGAGTAGAGCGGTTCTCAGGGTGACCAAAGCTCCACAAAGAAAGTTGTGACAAAATTATTAATAAAAACCGATCAGCATGGTGGAATTTGTTTGAAAGAAAAAGGTCCCCAAAAAACTTAATCCTTTAATTCATACAAAAACCTGCTGATATATAACAAAAAAAAACCCCCAGTAAAATTACATTTCATTCAAAACCTTATTTCGTGTTTTCATTTGAAGGGCCATAATTACACAGCACATTTTCCAATTCCAGAGTATTCCCATCAATCCGATTTATTCAATTATTCTAACCCTCCCAAGGCCTCTTTCAGTTCTCCTGCTTGGCTGCCCTGCGACTACTAATTGAAACCTTTTTAGACGAGACACAGAAATTATGGAGGCCCAGACACTATCTGGGAGGAACTGCTTTGAACAGCCTTTCCCTTTCATGCGACTCTGGGCAATAAGATCAAGCCTAACCTTTTAGGCCCTCTTCTGACACTGACGGGAGCTGGGCTTTGGCCCACTTCAAGTCAATCAGCAGGAGACGGAAAATGCCACCATCGATCGAGCCAAGCCCCCACCCCCCCCCACGACCCACCCCAACACACGCACCCCCACAACAACAAACACCAAAGGCACCAGGCAGGAAAGGCCCTTTCTGAAATTGAAAGTAAAGCTAAATTAAAGAGGCCAAATTTGCTATGCCAGACACAATTAGAGCAAGGGCAGGCGATTGTGCCCATACCAGATCATGAATAAGCCCATGGGCAGAGTACACAGTCAGTTACCAAAATGGTGTCTCACCAGGGTATCAAAAACCCCCAAGTGCAGGGGTACACAACTCCGGTCCTCGAGGGCAGGTCTGCATGCTGGGTTTTGTTCCAAGCAAATGCCTTGTTTTTAATTTGCTGACAGCTCTATAAATGACCCTAGTTCAAGCCTGTACTTGATTGAGCACAGTAAAAATCATTAGGACACACATACAGTCTGCAGCTGTAGCCGGTACTCATACACATGCCAGAAAATTATTTAATTGACTGGCGGAAGTTGCTGAGGTAGTTAAAAAGCTCCTCAGTGGCAAGTCACCGGGTGTAGATGAGATTCGCCCTGAGATGCTGAAGGCTCTGGACATTGTTGGGCTGTCTTGGCTGACACGCCTCTTCAGTGTCGCGTGGAGGTCGGGGACAGTACCTGTAGAGTGGCAGACCGGGGTGGTGGTCCCCATTTTCAAGAAGGGGGACCGGAGGGTGTGCTCCAATTACCGGGGTATCACACTCCTCAGCCTCCCTGGGAAAGCTTACTCTAGGGTGCTGGAAAGGAGGCTCCGACCGACGGTCGAACCTCGGATTCAGGAGGAGCAATGTGGCTTCCGTCCTGGCCGTGGAACAGTGGACCAGCTCTTTACCTTGGCAGGGTTGCTGGCGGGGTCATGGGAGTTTGCCCATCCAGTCCACATGTGCTTTGTGGACTTGGAGAAGGCTTTCGACCGTGTCCCCCGGGGAACCCTGTGGGGTGTACTGCGGGAGTATGGGGTACCGAGGCCGTTGTTACGAGCCATCCGGTCCCTGTATGACCAAAGTGAGAGCTGTGTCTGCATTCTCGGCACAAAGTCAAGCACGTTTCCGGTGGGTGTTGGACTCCGCCAAGGTTGCCCCTTGTCACCGGTCCTGTTTGTGGTATTCATGGACAGGATCTCAAGGCGCAGCCGAGGTGAGGAGAGTGTCCGGTTTGGTGACCTCAGAATCGCATCTCTGCTTTTTGCGGATGATGTGGTTCTGCTGGCCTCATCGGACCGTGACCTTCAGCACGCACTGGAGCGGTTTGCAGCCGAGTGTGAAGCGGCCGGGATGAGAGTCAGCACCTCCAAGTCCGAGGCCATGGTTCTCTGCCGGAAAACGGTGGATTGCTCCCTCCGGGTTGGGAACGAGTCTTTGCCCCAAGTGAAGGAGTTCAAGTATCTCGGGGTCTTGTTCACGAGTGACGGTAGAAGGGAGCGTGAGATCGACAGGCGGATCGGTGCAGCGTCAGCAGTAATGCGGGCGTTGCACCGGACCGTTGCGGTGAAGAGGGAGCTGAGCCGGAAGGCGAAGCTCTCGATTTACTGGTCGATCTACGTCCCAACCCTCACCTATGGTCACAAGCTTTGGATAGTGACCGAAAGAATGAGATTGCGTATACAAGCGGCCGAAATGAGCTTCCTCCGTTGGGTGGCCGGGCTCAGCCTTAGAGATAGGGTGAGGAGCTCGGACATCCGGAGGGAGCTCGGAGTAGAGCCGCTGCTCCTTCGCGTCGAAAGGAGCCAATTGAGGTGGTTCGGGCATCTGATCAGGATGCCTCCCGGGCGCCTCCCTTTGGAGGTTTTCCGGGCTCGTCCAACTGGGCGGAGACCCCGAGGGAGACCCAGAGCCCGCTGGAGAGATTATATATCTCTCCTGGCCAGGGAACGCCTCGGGATCCCCCAGGAGGAGCTAGAATGCGTTGCTGGGGAGAGGGACGCCTGGAATACCCGGCTTTGCCTACTGCCCCCGCGACCCGACTCCGGATAAGCGGGTGATGATGGATGGAAGGATGGATGACTCAATAATATCTAATATCCTTAAATGGATCGGCCCTTGTTGTGCACCCCTGCCCAAGTGCCAATCTGCACTTTTTCTCTGTCCATGTCTCTCTCAATTCAACACACTTCACAGGCAAGATGAAGGTGCATTTGTGTAGCCAAAGCACAAACATTATTTCAGAAAAACGCATAAAATTGCAATAGTTACAAATTCCACAATCCAAATCCCTTGTTCTTTTGACCAATGTCTCTCAGGATTTACAAACAGACTGGCATAGGCTGAAGGAGAAGGGAGGAGTTTACCACAAAGTAAAAAAACCTTTTTCTTGTAGCATACAAATCTACAATATACATGAATATACATTAACATGCCAGTGTAACCCTTTCATATGTAAGTGTAGGGACTACAACTTCCACATTCCCACAGGAAAATTCTGCGATGTCCACCACGAATGATGTCTAACTTGGTTCAGCCAATCCCGTAATGGCGGGAGCAATAAACTTTCCCGTATAAGAACAAGACACGTTCTTGGGATCTTTCTCTTCTGCTTCCTCTTCTCTTCGACGCACCCTTTTTGGCCATTCGCTTCAGCTCATCTGCTCCGAGACTCGGACAGAGGCTGAATGCTGCACAGCGCACTACCAGGCCTACGGACACACCCAGTTACCTCGCGGTAACTTTGTGGCCTATAGCGAGTGGAAACTGGTATACGCGGAACGCTACATCAGTTTACCCCTGCAAAGCTCACCAAAGAACAACAGCAATGAACTTTTCCACCCGGAAAAGGGACCAACGAACATCCTTCCAGCAACTGAGCGGACCAGACGACAACGCGCGGCTAAGACGCCCCAGCCTGCGCATCTCTCCAGGACACACATTCACAGCACCATCGCGGCTCCTACAAGGACAGCACGTCTTTTGGATCCAATGCGTATGGACTCAGTAAGAGAACAAACATTCAGGCATAGCCAGTGTTTAGTTTAGTCTTAACTGTTTTTGTGAATCTGTGTTTCCATATTTGCCGTCTTATCATTGGAATGTATTTTGTTGGCTATATATGTAGGTGAATTGATTCGCCGTCTTTTGCGCATATATAGAGTAAACTATGCAAGTAGTCTTCTCACAGCTAACAATAACTAACACACCCAGAACTCTAGCCCACTCAAGCTAGCTACTCCCACTTTTACCTTTCCTTTGTTCAAGCGACACGCACGCTTGCGCGTGCCACACATACCCAACTAAATTTCCTTACTAAATTTCCTTACTAACTTCCCGTTATCTGTTCTGTGTTTTACGTTTGTTTAATAAATATATTTTATTAAACCCCGGTGTCCGTTTTGGAATCACATAGACATGAGAGCCGAGTTAAAGCAGTCTTTCGAAGAACTTCCAACCTTCAGGTTATCGGTATGTTTAATCAATAATATTGGTTATTTTAATTATTAATTAAAATACTAAATTTGTGGTTAGATATTTCTGATAATAGTAATTTTATGAGACTGATTACTTTTTGCAGTTATACTGCTACACAACGTTTAACTGGCGCCCCGGTTTCGTAGAGAGTAAAATCCCTGCATTATTTGGCGGCCCGTGCGAGGACCCTACATAAGGTCAGTCTCTTGAACATAACTGCATGCACATCAATAATGTGGCACCTAGGCTCAGAAAAACCCCCCTACTTTGCCCAGCCAGCTGTAATTTAGGCAATTCATTATCTGTTTTGGGGGAACAACATCACCACCATGCATATGCACCTCTCCAGATGCATACACATTACTGCGATGAACTAAAACGCTGAGGGGATGTGCAAATTTGGGCCATTAAATATTCGGTTGAATCTACGAAAGCGAAGCGCAAGCATCATATTTGCATTTTTTAGACAATACAGTATTTGTAACTATTTAACACGATGAACACATTTGAAAAGGCCTACAATTCATTCATTTTCTAACACATATATCTCCGGTTATGTACTTCCACCAAAATGTGTAATTCACGAACCCAAACCTAAATAGTGAAATACTGTAGATGCCGTTACATAATTGATATGTACAAATGCATAACGCAGATAACTGTATTATACAATATTTTTAAACATGAATTCTTGGTAAACAGACCATAAATAATATCCCATAATAGTTGTGGCATTGACCATAAGCTTGACCACATAAGTACTTGCAGGCCAAAATGATACATTACCCTGAACTGCATGAACAAGATACAGACAGACTGGCCTAGCAATTGTTGTATTTGAGTGTTGTACTGTTATTTTGCTGAAAGTTTGTTGTTGAGGGAAAAATGACAGCTTTCTGCCTTCAGTCTCTTCTTCACCCTAAGAAAAACATAATACTTATAATGTAGCTTTTTCCGCAGTGAATTTACTGTACAAGACCATGAGTGCTGACAACAACCTCCATCTTGCCGCACTGTCTAGCAATGTACCTACTGCATATATATGAACACAAACCTGTCTCCCTGATGGGTTCATCCTGTCACATGTCATATTAAGGACCAAATAAATTATTGTAACAAAAAAAGACGGGGTCTGTTTTAGCACTGTCTGCTGGAAGATGCTGGCATTCAAAGTGACTTGTTCTGCAGTAACTCTGGCTCCAGGTGCTGATGTCAATGATGCTGAACTATGAAGTGCCTCCACTGGCATATTACAGATGTGACAAAAACCATTTCTTCCAGTGGAGACCTACATACCTGTATATATTGCCAGTCACATTCAAATACATCTTCTGGGTGAGTGTGTGCCTCATTAAAGCACTTCATACTGTAGTACCCTTAGGTGGTGATTCCTTTAATGTGTTGTCACATACTATCAAATGAAAATATTGTGGCATACAGTAGTCTAATTTTCTCATTTTGTTGCAAAAAGTTGTAACATGACTCATGCAAAGTCATTCAAAACGGTGCTCTAGAAAGCATACAATCAACGGCTAACAATTTGCACAATACTGACAGCATTATAGTCTCATTGAACTGATCCTTTCAATCACACAGACTACGATGGAACCTATCCCATAATTTTTAGCAATGCATTTCTTACCGGAGGTTAAACCTGGCCCTCAAGATTAGTTCGTTTTTATTACCATCCCCCTAAAAAGGCACCCACCACCCAATTTCACAAAAGTGTTTTACGTTCACTTCAAGCCTGACTGGGAAGTGATTTACGGTTTTATGAAGGTTTAACTTCAAGGTTTTGCATATTCTACCCACACACATAGTAAAGTTTAAATCTGTGAGATGCATACAGTAGGTCACCGTTTTAAGAATGAGATGAGGTGGGAAAAGTAGTGTGTGCCCTGGCAGGATCCATCACATTGGAAATTGACAAATCGCTGCAAATGCCAATATATTCATATTCATCACTTTCCGTACATGTGCCAATTCTTTCTTGGGAGCGAGCTGCTTTTAAAAGTTGCTTTATGTTATTTCTCTGGAATCATTGCAGGGAGTCCAGTGACACACTCGATTTTACTCAGTAATCAAATTTCATGATATACGCCCTCTACCATCGGAACCTGCAAGAATGTCAGACCGCTGTGGATTAGTGCGCTAACATATGCCACCTGGTGGTGGTTGTTTGAACAAGTAATTACTGCGGAAAAAACTTAAAAACATCCACTGCCCGGCAGATCTCCCGTGGCAGAAGCACCAAATGAAACACGAAACCACTTTACCTCTTTGTGGGCTTCACTGGAGATGCGGTTAGTGTAGCGCATAACCTCCAGCTCCATATCGGTCTTAGTCAGGCGGCTACAGGAAGAGAGCAAAACAAGAGTCAAGGGCGTCACTACTCTCTGTAGATTATAGAGTCACTGCTCTCTGTAGATTATAGTCACTGCTCTCTGTGTATATTATAGAGTCACTGCTCTCTGTGTATATTATAGAGTCACTGCTCTCTGTAGATTATAGTCACTGCTCTCTGTGTAGATTATAGAGTCACTGCTCTCTGTGGAGAATATAGTCACTGCTCTCTGTGTAGATTATAGTCACTGCTAACTCTGCCAGGTGTGTGTGACTGTTTCCCTATGAACACACACTGTGCAGTCTGCTGAAGGAGTAAGAAGGAAAAAGTAAGAAGTAAGAGAGCTGGGAGATCAGGGGTGTCCTTAGTCACTCAGCCTTAACCATTCACATTTCTGGCCAGGAGCCACAGCAAGGCACATGAGTGTACTAGGATGTCTTTTTCACAAGTTTAAAGTGTGCTGGTTCCATAAATGCACTCTGTTTCATCAATCACTGTTTAAACCTTTGAAATTAACTGAACACTACACTGCTTGGAAGAAAACATTTTATTTTCTTTCTTTTTTTTTAAACCCCCGCAGAGATCAGTTCAGTCACCATAATTCTCATTGACAATGCTTTTTTTCCAGCTTTCGTCTCCATCAAGCCAATGTTGCCTCAATCACTGCATTGAAATACCAGCTCAGGTACAACTGTGCAGAAATCAATCGGTTTCCTCTTCATCAAGAACACAGAGATGCTATTCTCATATTCCTCAAAGGACTCCGTTCTTCTTATTAATTGGAGACCGCCCCCCGCCCCCCCCCCCCAAAAAAAAAAGAAAGCTGCCCAGCATTAAACAAAGGAATATGCCCCCACTTCCCACACATTGTTGTTTGTTACCATAGCTACCTCCATGATACACGCTCATCTTGGGAGACTACATTTTCACAAGATAACTAACTTAGTATATCAACTATCGATAGCGAAGGTAAGGATGCTGACTAATCCAACAATCATTTTTACCAGCTAGCTAACTAAGTTAAGATAAAAGCACAACTATAAGGGATGTGTGAGGGTGTGTTTAGCAATCTCTTTGATTGTACAATTGGATAAGAAGTGGGTTATACAGTTACATTTTTATTGTTTACAATTGTTTTATTGTTAGGTGTATTTTATTGTTAGATGATTAATAGCTAGATAGCATGATTAAACATGTCACAGTTTTGGCTAGTAATAGGCAACTTGCTACCTAGCCTGCTGGATAGCAAACTCCTCTCCCAGTAATCGAATCAGGAAATCTGTAAATTGTAAGAATTATATCAAACATTGTATATAATAACTTTGTCTAATGGGAAAAGTATGTCCTTGCATATCTCTAAGAAACCACCACAAGGCTGCTGCATGTAAATCTCATTGTCTCACTACTGCCAGCATGCACCCCCATAACATATTCTTAACACCCGATATGCCTGAGTGTTAGGGTTTCCTATTTAGGAAACTTCAGTTCATCAGCATGGACCAGCCCCTAGACCTCCACCCCTGGTTATGAGACAACGGTGGGGAAAATACACAAAGTTTGTCGCGGAGTGCAGTGTAACCGCAATGAACTGGCTTCCCACAGAGCTACACACGTCTGAGCCTAATGCCCAGAGCCGCCTGGCGAGCACGAACACCATTACAGCTGAGTGGGCTGGCTTAGGGTGCTGCCTGGGAGGTTAGATACAGCACAGAGAACTTGGCTTCTGTGAGTGGCCAGCAATTATGGCCACAGCATCTCACTGCTGGATCCGACAGCAGGAAGCTGAAAGCACGTCATTGGCTACATTTTAATATTTATCAACCATTTTTTTTTTTTTTCAACATGCCACCCAGCTCAAATTGACACCACATGAAACAAAACTGCAAGAAATGTATAGGTGCTGGATAGAGGGTTTTGTGATTGCTGCTGCATTTAAATATGCTCATTAAAGGGATACCTCATTCTCTGTAGTTTATGGAAATATTTGGTATCTTGTATACAGGACGTATATGTTGGAGTTCCCCCAAACGTTTATCAGAAAGTGACACCCTTGTCTAACCCTAGTACCTCATATCTCTCAGTTTGTTTACCATCAAACATGAAAGTAACCACAAGTGTCAACCAATCCAATGGTTTCAGAGTACACCCTGAAATTCCGCACAGCAGTCTCAAATTCACAGGAAGCTCTAAAAGTCTGTTCTGCGCAGAATGCCACCAGATGCCAGCTCCTTCTCCACCTAATTTTGCACAATTGTGAGTTCAAGGTTCTAAGTCAAGACAAAATCAACAGATATTGGTAAATAGCAGACAAATATTGTTAATTTGCATTTGAGAAAAAAATAACACTACTTCAAACCATGCTTAAACTTGAAATTTAACTGCATAATCTGTCAAAAACCAGTGGTGTACTGTACATGCACAAATTGACAGTGTTATTTCCTAAACTAAACACTATTTATCACAACATGCAGTAATTGAAAGAGATTTAACTGATCTTCCAGAAGGAATGGCGCATTTCATCGTAAATCAGGGTTTGCTCGCTAATGGGAAGAATTTTAATGGACCTTTTATTTAAAAATAAAAGAGTTATTTTTTTCAACTGATGTTGAGTCAATGTTAATGTTTCCTTACACTTTCATCTAAGATTTTTAATGAGGCTACACAATTAACACAAGCTACTGTAGCGTCTGATCTAGTGAGCGAGCGGCATCCAAGTCTCTCCAGTATAAAGTTTTCACAGCCTCAAAGCTGGTTATACTATAACTGAGTTTTTCCTCATATAACAGGAACTCAGTGGAATGAAATTCCGACTTTTCCCCTGGTATCCTTGTCACACACCGTCACCCAGGAATGGACATCCCTGTGGGGAAAACGGGAGGAGCTCAGGAGGCAAAAACCACTCAACGAGAGTGGCGGTACCAAACTCAGATGAGTACCCACAGAGGCACATGAACTCTCAGATGAGAGTGCATGAGGCAGTGCACGGCTGATTCCCCCGTGCACTCAGCCATCAGAGCGAGCTTCTATCACAGACACACATGTCCCTTTTGTCTTCAGGCAAAAAGAATCCCTTTGAGAACGGAGATAAGAGGCAACGAGGACGTCTATGGGAGGACCGCGTATTGACGCCCGCATCAAAAGCCGATGCTATTCAGGGAAGGAGAGGCAATGGCCTCGTTGTGCCAGCCATTGAGAAGCAGAAGGTTTACCGTGGCGACACATTTACAGAGCTGCTTCTTAATCTCCAAATACTTTTCCTATAAGGTAACAAAAAGTATAAAAGAGAAGGTCAGATTATTACTGATATTGGAGCAGCTTACAAGCAGTACTAGTAGCAGATGAGCAATGGTAGTAGAATAATAATATAGAGGCGGTACTATATTGTGAAGGGCTTTGTTTGGCATGACGCACGGCAATCCTTTATCTATGACTATATTCATAACATAGCATGGTCTCATGTGCCTTGCTTTTGGGCTGGGTTATTCCCACGTTGGAGTGTCTGTGACTTCATGTTTTTCACAGCACTTAATCCAAAATCGTGCAAAAAATTATTAAATAAATCGTTACCTCCCTGAACACGTCTATATACTGTATTTAATCCTACAAACTAAGAGTTGCTTTTGAAATGAGTGCACAGTGAATCCATGAACACTGCTTCTAGGATCCAGAATGTTCAACCAGTGTAATATCAGAAATTAGTCACTGTAGTGTCTGGCACAGAGCAACTCCGTTACTAATGCCACTTATCGTATATTTTCAATTGCAAATCCAGAAAGTAATCAAGACACTTAGAAAATCCTTTTATTAAAGGAACATTATCATCATTCGAAGAGCTCAACGAAAACCTTGCCCTCCCCTTGTTAAAAGCATTTGAATGAATCAGCTACAGAGTCCACCTCCCTCCTTTACAAACATCAATCCAATCGATCAAGACAGAAGAATGGAAGAAATATGTTTTTCATAAAATCTACTTTCCTCTGATCAGGAATAAGCACAGCCATAAGAAAACTGAACAAAAACACTGAAAATGAAGTGCTAGACCAGAGGTGGCCAGCCCTGGTCCTGGGGAGCCGCAGGGTCTGCTGGTTTTTGTTTTCACCTGAACAACAAAAAACACTTCAGCCCCAAGAAACCAGGTGAGCCGAGTTAACTGTGCAATGGACTGCTTTAATGGATCGATTAGTGCTGGGAAACAACAAAAACCAGCAGTCCCAGGACCAGGTTGGCCACCTCTGTGCTAGACAATGTCTGGCTATACTTTCCCCACCTCATTTTGTAATGATTCTAACCTACCACTCATAGTATTTAAAATGCATCAGATTGGACTCGAAATCCTCTGCACTGTAGATATTGGAATTCTGTTATGGGTCTCTGGCTTTGCACACCTGTCCCAGCAGTTCCAGTGCACGTTAAGTACAGCATTTTGACTTTGGAATAGTCTTCCTCCACTTTATCGTACCTGCTTCCTGGGGGACCAATTTAGAGCTCATGCCCCACAAACCCTAGTCTGTGCGTCTCTGTGGATAAAAATCTAAATTCTACACCACTGGAATCTTAAATAATAGCTACAATGATTGTTTGCATAAAATAATGACTGAATGAATCTCATTTGAATGATTAATACACATGGGGGGGAAAAAAACGGAATTTAAGCCAACGTGACAATATTTCCTGCCTCACCTGGATCTTTGTAAACTCCACATATTCAGAGTTCCTCCCTGCCATTGGAGTGCTCATGCCTCATTTATGTGCACATTCTGTTCTTGTGGCCTTGTGTTTATCTATATTTATTTTCATCTGGTTGCTATGCCCTCAAACAAGATATTCAACAGTGAAGCATTTTTGAGTCACTCTTTGTTATCCTTAGTGTCTTTGTGGTTGCACATAAGTCCCATAAATCCCATTCATCCAAGTCCCATTCTTAACCAATTTTTCCCCATGGTGTAGATACTGTGGCTGGTGTTTTAGGAATGTATGCATTGTCTTTTGATTAGACTAGCCTTGCCATTCACCTGTAGGAGAAATTAGGTTTCACGTGGCAAGTGCTGTATATGCAGGGCCATAGCTAGTGGTTTGCTTTCAACATAATAAATAAACAAATAATGTACAAAATGGAAGATCTCCAGAGAAGAGCAGAGGGCACAGGGCAGGATAATACATTTAAAGGTAATACAAACTCAGTACAGTGTAGGATAGTACTCACCATTCAACAATCACAGGGTGCAGATGAACATTATTCACTTGGAATCTGAAATGCAAGAAACATAATGCATTAAATTGTGTTTGGACACTATCCAATTGCAGCAATATGGTGCAAACAACTGAAACTTCAATGCAAAACAAACAACAACAGAGAAAGGGCCGGTGAAACCAGCACAGTACAAGGAAATGGGGGAAAATCCTCTAATGGACTTAGTAAATGTAAACACATCTGCGCATACTTTTCAGGGACAAGAAACTATTTACATACTAATGAATTATAAAGGCCTTTGGGCAAGCAAAGAATCATGAAAGTTATTGAGATCAGGCAAAAGGGCAAATTCACTGTGAACAAATCCCAAATGTGCATTCTATCAATCAGTAATGTCCTCCCACTGAAATATGAATTCATTATTCTATTACAAAATACATTTTAATACACAAGTTGAGAGCAAACAGGATACATTTTAATTCAACTGTGAAACAGTTCCTAGACACGAGTGTAGAGAGCACTGAGAAAGGATACAATCTCGTAAATAATTTACCTAACAAAGTATTTGTGCATTAGATAATACAATACTACTTCAATAAATAGGTTTTAAATGTAAGTCCTTCCAAAAAAAGCATTGGCACCAATACATAACACCTTGGTATAGAATTACATGCTGAACAGGGAAAGAACAACTTGTACTCAATTTTGTAGGTAAACATTAAGCTTTTCAATGGACTTTATTCATTTACTGTAAAATTTCATTCACTTGAAAAAGAGAGAAGCATAACTTAGATTTAAAGCATACATTTTGGTGTGGATTCATTCATCTATGACACTGTTGAACCACTTAGAGAACTGTTCTAGGGAACAAACACTTCATTTCCCTATGCAACTTCTGTTATTTGCACATCAAGTATGAAGAGTAAAACATAGGATTGAATATTGTTGTATCACATACTGATTTTCAAATGTGCCCTTACAGAGTACAGTGTCCATTAAATACCACTAAGTGTTTATTTCCGTGACCAGTGCCACCTTAATACAATACCGAAGGAGCAATTTACTAATCCAATGGAACAACCTTTTTGAGCAACAAACACTTATGAGAGAACACTGAAAAAAGTAATAATAATGCTAGTTTATTGAAAAAGTCAGAGCCTTTCAGCTGAATGTGGAAGTCATTTCATTTCATTTCAAATGCAGCTTTAAAAATGTGACTGGTTTGGTTTGCCAAACACTAATGATGGGCACAAAATATATATTGAATAGTCTTCAAATAAGCAAATGAAAAATTTATCTCAAATAAACTTACCGGCTGATTCCTTCAAACGAGGCTTCACGAGAGATGCTCTGACTGTCTGTATTTTGTCCACGCTAGAGGAGCAGAACACACAATGCTACATGAATCTGTGGGACAGTTACACAGGTCTGCTCCAAAATCATGGTAGAGCCCAGTCTCCAGCAAACAGCCAAGAAGAGACAAGACTAGAGAACGTCCACGTTTTTAATCTCGAAACATCCACACCAAAGCGCGAAGTAAATAAATTAACAACTGTTTCCATGACTACCCAAGTTAAATGTAATGTTAAATCGTTAATTGTTCTAAAACTCTGGGCTTAAGAGTTGACATACTCAGTTTTTGAAACGCTAGCTGACGAGAGCCAATTCATGGAAAGGTTCACACCGATAAAACTTTCTTCTAAAGACGTTCTAAAACCGTCTCATCGTGTCTCATCTTGGCTGTTTGGTGGAGACGGGGCTTCATAGAGAAAAATATCAGGGTGCAAATTTCAGAACTGGAGAAAATTCTGAAAATTGTATTTACAAAACAAGACAATAAAATCTGGGCTGCAGTCAAAAGTATGTATATGCTGCATATTTGTATGCATTTGTTTTCTGAATACATTTGTATACATAATAACACTATTGAATAACAGGCCAAATGTTAGTGAACCTTAAAGAAAAGAAGACCTGTATTGAAGATTATGCTCTCACTCACTTTTTAATAGAATTTTCAACTGACTGAGTGGCAAAATCATCAAACTTAAAAAATCTGTTCCCTTAACTGATTGGAACGGTTTGGTATTTGCATGGAAGGGACACCATGTTGTATGCACTGTAAGCACAATTGAGGTTGATGTATTATGAACTTGCACAATTTGGTGAAGTAGCACTATTATAAACAAGAGCACCTACAAAGACTGCAAGTCAAATGGTTGAAAGCAAGGGTAATCCAAGCAATGGTGTCGCAAATCAAAGTTTAAAAGACTTAAACTAAGGACCTGAACTTGAAGAACTAACTTGTGAATGTGCATATAAATTAAAATTGATCCAAACCAAAAAAAAAGTGCAACTATGATTAAAGTGAATCATTTACTTAAGGTTTAACATTAAGTAATGAAGGAACAGATCAGGAAAGAAAAACCTTAAGTCTGATCAAAATGTCCGGAGGGGAAGGGGAGGGTTGGTGGGAAGAAAAGAACTTGAGGGATGACCATGACTTACTAGCGTAAGGAGAACTGCCGGATTCATGCTGGCCAGAAAATCAGCAATCTGCAAGAAAGCAAAAACAGGAAAATGTTCCAAAATAAAATAATCTGAGGATAAAATAATACCAAGTATGTTGAATTGCTGTCGGTTGCTGCACACAGAAAATTCATTTTAATGACCAGTGATACGGGCAATGACTACAATGACATTGAAATGTTAAATGACAAAGCTCAGAGGCTCTAGGCACTCTTTATTGCTGCTCTACACAAAGCATAAATGTCAGGTTACACAGCCCTGACTTGTAATATATCCGTGGGGACTATGATGAATTAAGAGAATTAGCATATCTGGGGGGTGACGGTGCATCTCCACAAATCACTGGAAGCAACCAGAGAAAGAATTACGGCTGAGAACAATGGCCGAGCTCGGGAAGAATGAAGACCCAGTTTTTCATCCTGTTCGTGAGGCTGAATAACGAGACACTGAATAATCATAATGTAAGGTTAAGCTCAATTTCCCTGTCTCTGACAGAAATCTGGATACATCGTCATCGCCTTCTCTTTTGGAACCTGTGGTTATTGTTAGGTGTAGGTTTTTTTCTTGACCTTTTTTCTCAAATTCACCCAACGTGAATGTGAAAATATGTGAGAAACATGGGAAAAGCTGTTCAATCAAAATGGCTGCTTTTGACCTCACATTCTTTCACCATGGTGCCCAAAACCTATGGGGAAAAAGTCAGAACAGAAATGTGGAGAGTCCATGACTTACTGACCTCATCACTGCCTCCAAGATCATATTCATAATTTCAAAGTTCCTGACTAGAATATACTGGTAACTTTTGCATCGATATAGACTCCACAGAGTAAAGTATCAAGATATTATATAAAAAAATAAAATAAAATAAAAAACCGTGTATTTTTCCCTTTGACCATCACTCAAATTTCATGTGAAGACCATTGTCTGGTGCACAGTATGAACGCAGTATAACAGTGCTTATGAAGACAGCTGTGAATGAATCAGACAACTTACATACGCATCACCCTATATATACATAAGCAGGCAGGGAATAATCACCAAATCTGATTTTAGGCCATGATACCATATCATACCAACTTAACTTAATAAGCACTGTCAATCATCTTGGTCCACAAGAAATTCTGTTTGGTGATTATGCAACTGCACATTCTGTAAACAAACACATGAATGGCAGTTTGACTGCTCAATGACTCATAAATTTATTTATTTCTTGAATCATACAGAATTAAGTTGTAATTGGAGCCTTCATCAATGCCTTGTTATAAAATTACAGTATTCAGTATTACACCCGACTTCCCTGGAGTCCGTTGGTTTATCCCAGATCAAGAGAAAACCTGAGGTAAAAAGGCCAAAGTAAAAACAATATTTACATTTGGTTGCTAAACGTTACATCATGTAAAAAATATAATACCTAATATAAAAATATAATATTCTGGCCTTAGAAAGAGCACCAAAGTAATGTACAATTAACTTTTCGTCTTGAATAAAAAAAGTTTGAGATAATTTAGTTATGTCCGGAAATAAATTGCTTTGGTGATGGTGCAACAAATTTAAATTAAAAAAAGGACAGATAAGAGTTGCATTCGGACAAATTACTTGAATTCCAATTACAGTAATATTTTGGCTACTAGAACATTCAGTTAGTAAACTTATAAGCACATATACGCATGTGAATGAAGTTAAGCAACCACTTGCGTTAAATAGGTTTAATGCAAAGCATACAGTAATATTGCATTTCCACATTTTGTGTTTCACCTATGCAGTCTGCTCCAGTGATGCCCTCATTCACATCCAAGTGAATCAAATTATAAACATTACGAGCAAGTTTTCAATTACAGGGTTCAAACAAATTTTCAAATTCCTATATGCATTTCAAAATTCCAGACATTTCTGTACCTAAATTCTCAGAGGATCTAATCAAACCAGACTATGCATACTTGCTGATACAGCAGAACTCTCAAAGCAGGTTAGCTACATCCGTGTAGATGACCACGGTGACACATTTCCTGTTCTGGGCCAGCTGTGCTTGTTGGTCTAAAGCACAGGAGAGACCCAGAGTGAGAGAGCATACTGATGTGACTCCTAACCTTAATGAGAAAAACACATGCTTTGCATGTACACACAGCCATGTTATGTGCTCAATTATCCAGGGTGACCTATGGTGCAAATTTATCTCCGCCATAAAACCATTCAGTTGAAATCTGGGAACATCTGGAGATATTGTTTTATTATGTCTGAAGACACATATAACATTGTTCAGCTGTCTTCAGACAGATAGGAGATAATCGTGACAAAATGTCCCTCCCTCAGTAGTGAGTTCATTGTCCTAATAGACTACACTCCTGAATGGCCAGACTGTTCTCTATCCAGGGAGCACACGGTATGTTGCAAAGTGATACTGGGTCTGGCAGGCACATGAAAGAGTGGGACCTTGGCTACTAAATTTACTGTGAGAGGCAAAGGTTGGACATAAAACAAACCACAAACTCAGCAACTGCTGTAGAGACAATTCACCAAAAAAAAAAAAGACAGCAAGCACAAGTTATTTCATCGGCAAAGATAACAGGGCAGTGCTGAAGGCCAGAGCCGGCACAGTCATAAAAGAGGATTTGTGTCTGCATTCAGCAAGGTGCTGCTTCACCCATAGCTCTGTTAACAGAATGGCGTCTTCTCGCCTTAGACATAACTCCATTAACAGAACTGTCACAAAGCCCAGAAGAATAAGAAAGACCCAGCGAGACACCAGAATGAATGCTTGCAGGGGCAAAGCGCAAAATGCTAACACCCATGCAAAGTCACTTAATAAAGAGTGCTGGGTCACAGCATGCACATGCCTTGTTATCTACTAATCTGAAATTCTGCAGAGGAATATGACATCACACTTCCACGAGAAAGCCAACTTGCGGTTCATTGACCGAAGTGGGGAAAAAATAAAATAAAATCTCTCAGGCATCATCCCAAAATATCCCATATCACAGCTGGGTTTAGATGGTGACTGATGGATATTGTGCTCTGAGAAAGTAGTCATCATTATTAAATTTAAATTACATGTTATTTGGCTGACGCTTTTATCCAAAGCGACTAATAGTTGATTAGACTAAGCAGGAGCCCTGGAGCAATGTGGTCACACCACAACCTTGCGGGTCCCAGTCATGTACCTTAGCCACTACGCAACAGGCTGCCTTGAGTAACAGTGCTCTGATAACTGACATCAACCGGGTGTTATCTGGGTGTGAGAACACCTGCTTGAAATATGCAAGGTGTTGTCTCCGCTCTACTAAGTACGTAATGACCAGAAGACTTCACTACTGCAACACAGCTGCCACTCCCTAAAAAAGAAGGGTGTTGGAAAATAAACTGAACTGCAACCCCAAGCAGTCTAGTTCTGGACAGTACTTTATTCCTGCATCATATGATAATATAGGTTATAAGAGAAATTTCTCTGCTCAAAAACATTCATAATTGGGAGAGGTTCAGAAAAAGTCTCCAGGACATGGTAAAAATGAGTGATAAAACACTGTATTGAAGGGTTTGGCAAAGTGAATTTGAGAAGTGCTAGGGGGTCTGACTAAGTGAGCAATCGTTAAAAGCCATAGAGGCTACACAAAAAGTTTACTTAGCTTTTGATGTGGAAACTTCAATGACCTAAGATTTACTCTTCCTTCAGAGACTTTGAGCCATATTTGGACAGATCCGAACACCTAAGAGGGAGGCCAGGGTGTGTGTGCGTGTAGGGTGGGAGGCACCTGACCCAGGACATCTCGGATTAATTCGGTGGACGACTGTGAAATTGCCAGCTGTGGCCTGCGGACTCGTAGCGGGGGGTATAAAAGAGACGTTCACATTTCCGCACCTAAGTTACCAACTTTTTTGGACTCCCACAAGCTAAGCATGCAGAGTCCTCTTCTGACACAACGTAGGCGCAAGCTTAACTAGACAGCCGAGAGAACAGAAAAGCAGAAGCTTGACAAGTTTCAGAGAAAACTCTGCTCTCCTAAATTGACGGAGGTTGATGCAATGGGCACAGACATGCTTGAGTTGGGCATTCCAACTTGGAGGAAAAGAGGAGTAAAACTGTATTGGCTGTACTGCATACACTCCCACACTTGGTTAGACTAGATCAAGTATACTAAATATAATAAAGCAAAAACATATGCTCCTGCTTCAGAGCCACTGGTGTGAGATGAGATTTGAATCCGTTTTTTTTACAGCCTAAAATGAGGCAGACATGCCGCCTTCACATAAATCTAACGTGTGACAACACAGACTATCAAACCAGGCTATCTTCCGGCACGATTATTCAAATGTGAAGGATTAATACCAACCTGCATACATTCCCAGGCTTGTGTATTTGTGCATCCAGATTGGAGGTATTACTTAAGTCAACAAGATTGTTCAACATAACATCAGTGTTCCACTTTGCCACCTGTAAGATTCATCAAACTGTAATGTGATGTTTACGGATTTTTGAGGGGATATCATGACAAAGATTTATTTTACAAAAAAATGACAATTTAAGGGAATCGTTATCCAAAAGACCTTATAGGAAACACGGAACATGATGAAATTAATTGGTAACTGGCAGGCTTAAAAAAAGATCAATTATGCATTTGATGTAGAGAACAAACCAACAGTTTCACCCTCACTGACATGAAGCAGCCAATAATTTGAGTCCACCAACTGACTGTGAATTCAGCAGAACAAGCAAGAGAATGGAGACGCATTTAATTTAAATGTAAGTTTATATTTACATCATCAACTTCAACATAGGCCAAAGCGTGTTTGCTTTTGGCTTTTTCAAGGAGTGATGATATTCAAGCTATTTTCTCCAGTTGATAATCTGAAAATGTTTATGTGCATAAATTCCCTTTCCCTGGAATGACAGAGGTATCTCAGAAAAAAAAAACCCCCAATTTAAATCCATTTATAAAAAAGACCAGTGGAAATAGGAAATTCTGTGAAAAAGTATGGGGTCACGTAAAGATTCTTCAAGAAATCCTCCCAGATAATAAAGATAAGGTCTGCGCTCATTGACTCTCTTACGCCATCTTACACACCCGGGTGCCTGGGCAAAAGCGACCATCTTACCCCAGCGACACCGCAGAGAGACTGCGCCACTCTCTGCACCCGCAGTCCAGGTGGGGGCAGTCCACAAGCGCATTCCCCATTAACTGCTTACCAGGCAAGACCAAAAGCTGCCAAGGAGAGACATTTCAAACCTGCACCGGAATCTGTCAGGGAAGTTGCAGGCCCACTGGCGAGATGTGAGTGCCTCTGGTCTCTGGGGAGGGAGCAGATGCCGTGTATGTTTTACTGCGGCTCACCAGGCCCTCTCCGGAGAGTACTGAGTGGAGTAATGCAGCTTCCCCCCAGAATGTCTCCTCGTGCCGGGGCCGTCAAGAGAGCGTTTGGGAGTCATGTCTAGACTATCCCTCATCCGCCTACAAATGGTCACCTCTGGAGTGTGACGGTCATCCTGTTCTGAATAAACAAGGGTGGACCGAGGGGAATAGCAGACGGGAGGAGACCGAGGCGTGGAGAATAAAATGTCTCCCGCAAACCGTGGCATTTGGCCGAACCGCAGCAAGACTGAGCACTGTTGGTTTAAGTTTGATTGAAAGATCACATTCCTTGTACTGTATAATTACAGACATGGTTGATTACAGATTTGCGATGCAGTACAATAAAGCCCATATTTTAATGTCGAGAGTAAATCCTTCTCTTCTATCAAAAGTAAAAGCATGAGCGAAAATTATATTCGATCATGACTGGAAGGGTTCACAGAAGAAAGTTTAGAGAAATGCAGAGAAATTACAATTACCAGGCACAGTGCAGAAGCTCCTGATTACTCGGCAAATTGTCTTTAAAACTTAGCACACAAATATTTAAAAAGACAGATTCCGTGGCAGTAAAGAAAGGAGGAAATGATGGAAGTGAAGAAACTCAGTCACAGTTTCTGTAATGCTCGTCAGCTTCACTTGTGGAAACAGTCTTTACATGGTGGGAAATAAATAGAAAATCCATCTCCATTTGCGGTTTTTGCTTTTCTTATGGCAGGCATAAGATCAGAAAAAGGGAGATTTGGTTCAGATCCTACGTACGTAGCATTTCTACGTACAAGTACTTCTGTAGAAGCATACATCGGCGAAATGGACAACAATGATAATTCCTCCAGAGAAATTTCAAGTAAACACTGGACATTGTGTATTGACGATTCTCCAAGTGAGCACACCCTTCTCGTAAAAAAACAACAACAAAACACTGACATGACCTTATTTCTTGTAGTATGTGGATTTTCAAAATGCAGAGAAAGTGAGGTCCCCCCATGCTTGTTTTACCACCCACATGTTACAAAATGGGGAACTGTTGTCACTAATGGCAATGGCATCTTAAAATAGTATATACAGATAGAACTGTGAGTCTTAATGCTTTCAAGCGGTATATCCTGTTACCATAGTGATTGAAAATTGCACCATGAAAAAGGGAATTAATGCAACAAAAAAAAACAACCCACACTGGCCCAGCCCTTAAGGGGTTAACCATATGTCACTTGCCTGATCACACATTAAAATGTATTAAAATTGTGGAGTACAGAGCCAAATCAAGAAAAAATATGTCTTTGTCCCAAGACATATGGAGCTCACTGTATACAAACCATTATGCTTGTAAATGTGATGCATCTTCTGTCTTTTGAAATATTTGTGCACATAGACCTTAAAAAAACACTTCATACATTTTTAAAGGCAATTTGCAGAGAATGTGCAGGGTCTTCTGCAGTGTTCAGTTATAAATACCCATTTCATGGATTAGAAACCCAAGGAGGAGCAATACAGAAGCTGTCATATGAAAACAGGTTTGGCTCAGAATAAGAGGTGAAAATTAGTCTGGCAAACTTTCTGTCAATGTGCTGAGACCCATTCTCCCTGCCTAATAACCACTACTTTACTCTTTGAAACTTTTTATGGAAACACCACCCAAAATAAATGCCCATATTTGGATGACCTTGGCAATACATAAAAACAGACACAAAATTACGTATAAATATAATTCAGTCAAACATCGGAGCAGGCTCGTGCTTATAAAAAGCCAGACAGACATGCAAGTATACATGCATCCGACAAACAGCCGTATGCACATAAGCAGACAGACATGCAAGTATACATGCATCCGACAAACAGCTGTATGCACACAAGCAGACAGACATGCAAGTATACATGCATCCGACAACAGCCGTATGCACACAAGCAGACAGACATGCAAGTATACATGCATCCGACAAACAGCCGTATGCACACAAGCAGACAGACATGCAAGTATACATGCATCCGACAAACAGCCGTATGCACACAAGCAGACAGACATGCAAGTATACATGCATCCGACAAACAGCCGTATGCACACAAGCAGACAGACATGCAAGTATACATGCATCCGACAACAGCTGTATGCACACAAGCAGACAGACATACGTATAGGGCTCACTTACATCACTGCTGTACTGAACTTCATCAACCCCATACTTCTCTTTGAAGTGCTCCCGGGGATGGATCCTGACAACAAACAAATGAAATGCACTTCAGTAATCTGGCATGGGGGAAGTTTGTGAGAGCCATTTAACAGCGGTTGGAAAAGTGAACTAGGCCCTCAGGTATTCAAATCTGTAAGTCTGGGTGCAAGTCTTGGAGTATATTGACAAAATGAAATGGACATACTGTATTGTATCCACATCATTATTCCGCCCATTTTCCTCTTTAGCAGGGGAAGAGAGATCAGAGGCTACACATTGTTCAGGCCACACAGAGCAGCAAGTTAGTTTTTTTTTGTAACCTCCCCACAACAAAGCAAAACCTTGTTTCACCCATTCAAGGCATTTTCAGAATTATTCATAAAATAACAGCAGTATACCAGTGCTAAAAAAGGAAAGAATTTAATCATTTTTTAAAACATGCATGACATTGCTTTGCAAGTAAATGGCATTCATTGGAAAAATAATACTGCTCCATTAAGGGCGGAAGGGAAGATGACGTAGTAGGCCTCGTTGCCAGTGACTGTGTGTGTGTTTGTGTGCGAGTAAATGAAGGACAGCTGGTTGTGGCAGTAGACGGCCTCCAACCTGAAGAAAAGCAGGATGCTCAAAGTGAAATATGGCTGTACTACACAACCAAATATATGTAATTGGTTTAATCTTGCTAACATAATCAGAAGAACATAGAGTAACTGTATTTTTACCTGCCGAGTGATTATTCATATTGTTGGCACACTTGTTAATAAAGGTACATTAATGACATTAATGAATAGGCGGTCTCCCAGCTTGTGCCATCAAGCCCTTCCAGCTGGTCCAGAATGCTGCAGCCCGCCTGATCACCAGTCAGCCCAGGTCGGCTCATGTCACCCTGCTCCTCATTGGCCTCCACTGGCTTCCTATTACCGCACGCATTCGATTCAAGGCCCTAGTGTTGGCATTTCAGGCTGCTAAGGGGACTGCCCCACATACAATCCTTAATCACTCCCTACTCCCCAGTTAGACCACTCCAGTCTGCCAGCTCTGGACGCCTTATGGTTCCCTCACTACGAGCACCTGGCGGTCGAGCTGCACGTTCACGCCTGTTTTCCGTTCTGGTTCCTCAGTGGTGGAATGACTTGCCTACCACTGTCAGGACAGCAGAATCCCTCCCCTTATTTCGACGCAGACTAAAAACACACCTTTTCAAACTGTACCTTAATCCTACCTCCTGATTCCCCCCCCCCTTTCTGATATCCCTATCCCTCTTGTCTAACCCCCCCCCCAAAAAAAAATTGCACTTATGATGACTGTATGTTTAGAACAACACTTCATGTGTATTTTACTAGTTATGGATGTGATGCTTTAACTTGTGGAAGAGCCTATGCACTTGTAAGTCGCTCTGCCAAATGACAAAAATGTAAATGTAAAACAGGATGAGATCAGTTTGTACGAAAGGTTGAATAGTAATAGTAAATAGTAACCCTGTGACACGCCTAAAAACTAGCAAAGAATCAGCCCAACAATCGCCCTGACAGGTGTGATAATCACAGCTACTGTAGATACCTGACAAGTGTAAAGGAATTTTGATGGTCTGATGGTTGCAGTGCAGTTGATTATGCTCACAGGCAAGCTAATTCAGACTCCCTTCCCATTACATTACATTACTGGCATTTATCAGATGCTCTTATCCAGAGCGACGTACAACGAAATGGAAAGTGCAAAACCATAACCAGGGACTAGTGCACTGAAAGACCCAGGAGGGAAGTACAATTTCAAGTGCTAAGGCTACAACAAGGATAAGGACTTGGTCCTATTTCATTAATCTGACAATGTTATATATTGAAAACCGTTCTTTCCCTAGTCCAATTTCACAAATACAAACTGAATAAATTATATAAAGCAAGATAGTTTGGCCAGATCTTGAGTGACTTTATTTCTGGTTTTGTTTCAGATATTTTATTCATTTTTACATTTTACATTTACATTTAATTTGATGAGAAATTCATGGTTATGTGGGATTTATCGATATCTATATCGATATCAAGGTACCAAAGCTGGTATCGGTATCAGAGTCAACACCAACCGGGGTACAGCTCAGTCAACCCAACAGCGCTATAGCAAGAAGTTAAGCATTTTCTCTCCCACACAGTTCTCTTGGAGGAACACAAGCCACTTATAAAAATACAGATATAAAAACTGCACTTTAATTGGCTACGGTTGGTATAGTAACAGCTTTAAACCTGCCCCTGTTTACACCAGCCGTCACATATCAGCAATGTGATCTGCAGCTGAGTAGGAGTCATGTGCGTTATTAAAATCACATATTTACCTCATTCTTTGATGTGCTTTATAAAGACGTCAGACTTAGTGCTGAATAGTTGTTGCAGATACGCAGGAAAAGAAAACAACTGCACAAGGTTGTTCATTCATTCCTGAAAACATAGCTGCTGCCTGCCTCTCACTCTGCTGCTTCATCAAAGCCCTCGCTCAGCTTCTTTGTGCAAATTCACTCTATTCAATTACTTCAGGAGGTACCTGGAGACATCACTCCATAGGTAGATATAAGTTGCAGGGAGGATTTTTCATGGCTTCATTTCATTTTTTCTGGGAGGGAAAACTAGCTCAATAAATATGCATGACCAAAGAGGTCTGGCAAATAAATTATCCCCACATGCAGGCTGGGAAAGAGGACTGCTAGAGACGGAGAATCATTCTCTTACATACACTCCCTTCTCTTATATTCCCAGCTTGTAATCAGATATAGCGGCATAACAGCACTTCACCTTCATAGCCACCTTCAAAGTATTCCTTTAACTGAAATTGAATTTAATTGAAATAAACACTAATTCACTTTTTCTGCGTTCTAAAGCCTTCTATCGCATTAGCCATATCGTTAAAAGAAACAAAAATGAAATTAAGCTGTGGCACCGCATTTCATGCAAAGAAGAGAGCCATTTACCACAGCATAAAAAAAAGAAAAAAAGAAGCCATTTAGTGCTTCAAAAAGGTTTTGTTTCCTTTCGCCTGGATCCCTTCCCCTACATTATTTATTTTTCCCTGTTACATTCCAGTTCCATTTTCTATCTTTCTTTAGTAGTTCATTAACTCCTATGTGCCTACGATGCGGTGCGGACTGGTCCAATTGCCCCTCCTTCCTCCCCCTCTCACTCTGGACATCAATTAGCGGCTTTAAATTTGCGAAGTGGGTGGAGACAGACTGGTGTTTTGGTTCTCTTTAACCCCTGAAGCCCTGGGGTTTTCAGCCTAAAATCTTAAATCACTACGGTAACAGGATATACCATTTGAAAGCATTAAAACTCACAGTTCGGTCCGTATAAGCTATTTTAACATGCCGTTGCTTTAGCGACAACAGTTCCTTATTTTGTAAAAGGTGGATGGTAAAAATGACATTATGTTTCCAAAGGTGTATAATTTGTTTGGCATGCAAGAAACAACACAGCATTTTTTCACCTGCATAACAAAACTGTAGCATTTTCAATATGCACGCAGTGGCAAAAACCGTTCTTGAGACAAGCGGACAAGCGGGGGAAGTGCAAACAGTTTTTTTCAGGATAAAAAGTGTTGTATAGTTCAGTAAACAAAATGCAGCATTTTACAACTCATAAGACCCATAATATAATTTACTCTCCATGTATCCTTTTGGAATCTTCAAATGTCCTTTTAGGAAAACTACGTAGACATAGATTTGCAGAAATTCTCTTTTTTTATGAGATTATCCTCAAATTTGAATTTGGATTTCTCCAGTGTTGTGACTTGGCTCCATTGTGTTTCTAAGCGCACAAGGCACAGCTACAATAATCGGTATCAAGACAAAAACAGAAAATCTTTTCTCGGAGAAATAAAGCTTCCACTTCCACTGTGTTTGAGCTTCTGTAACTGGAATTCTGACTCTTTGAAAACAAACCCCAAAGGGTTACCTTTCAGAAGAGACTAAGATTACACCTGTAGTCAAAGGGTTCGAGAATAGTAACTATTTTATTTTGGGTATGTCATTTTTAAGCTTGTGTCAACAAAAGGGCCAATACTTAAGGGGTTAAGAGGTATATGGCTAAACTGCAACAGCAATAGCCATTTATTAACAGCAAGCTGACAAGAAATAAGAGCTCATAGTGGTCTCAAAAGTGTTACAGTCCTGTTCCTGCACTGCTGTTTTTTCCTGTTCTACATGCCCTATTTATATGGTTTCATTTATTTTGCCTTTTTGTGTGATATTGCTTAGGACAGGTACTGTGGTATTAATTTTCCTTTCTTTCTGTGTGCACATGTTTCGGGTCAGAGGAGGAATCCTGAAGAACCCACTTTCATTGTGTTTCTTTTTAGCCATTCAGACGTAGACTTGCTGTTGTTTTTTAGATCATTGTCTTGCTGCAAAACCAAATTACGCTTCACTTTTAGCTCACGTATAGATGGCTGAACATTCCCCTTTTTTCTGGTACAGCTTGTGGATCATCCAGGTGCTCTTTTTCCCAAATGTGCATGAATGTTTCTCTTGGTTTGCAGTGTTTTCTGCCTTGCTACACTCCCTTGAATTGCATTTTGCCTCTTTTTTGGTCTCTTTCATATTGTGGAGTCAAGAGCAGAGCTTAACAGAGGGGAGAGAGGCAATTATTTGGATGTTCTTCTGGTATCTTTTGTGACTTCCTGGATGAGTTGTCGTGGCACCCTTGAGAAATATTATAAGACAGGCCAATCTTGGAAGATTTACCAGTGTTCCAAGGGCTCTCCATTTATAAGATAAGATAAGATATACTTTATTGAAACCTGTGATGTAATTTGTCCTCTGCAATTCACACATTCTAGTTACTTAGGAGCAGTGGGCAACCACCACATGGTACCCAAGAAACAATGTGGGGTTAAGGGCTTTGCTCAAGGGACCAACAGCTGTGCGGATCTTATTGTGGCTAAACCGGGGTTTGAACCACCAACCTTATTGTACCTTGGCTGTGGACTTTCCAGCAAGACAATGACCCTAAAAATCCACACATAAATGGTACCTTGACAACAAAATCAATGTTCTACAATGGCCATCTTAGGTGCCGGACCTCAATCCAATCAAAAATATTTGGGCAGTTGATAAGCAGAAACCCAAGAATGTGAAGGGTCTTGATCTGCATAGAGGAATGGTGTTCCTTAACCTTGTCAAGCATTACAGGAAAAGGCTCCATGCTGTTATCCTGGCAAGAGGTGGATGCGCCAAGTACTAAACTTGTTGATTGGAAAGGGAGGCTAGCCTCCTCTGAAGCATAATTTTACATGTTTTAGCCAGCAACATATTACAACTGAAAATAAATGAGTAAATCAGACTGATATAAGAAGACCCCCTTTCACCGAGGCACAGTGAGATTTCCATCCTCCTCACTGAACTCTATGGTCCTCCTCTCTGAACTCTATGGTCCTCCTTCTGAACTCTATGGTCCTCCTCACTGAACTCTATGGTCCTCCTTCTGAACTCTATGGTCCTCCTCCTGAACTCTATGCTCCTCCTTCTGAACTCTATGCTCCTCCTTCTGAACTCTATGCTCCTCCTTCTGAACTCTATGGTCCTCCTCACCCCCACAGCACCACCACTATCCTGCCCTTTCCCCTCTTGTCTGCAGATGATTTGGTTTAAATCTGAATTTCAATAGTGGATTTCTTTTTTTTTTTTTTTTTGGAATAAAAATAAGTAAGAGATTTTGTTTTCTTTTTATCTCTTTCTTGGCTATCAGCGGAGGAGGTACAACCTCCTCTGCCTCCATGGACCGCTTGTGTCTTTTGCTCATTTTGTAAATAAATAAAAATATCATTCAACAGTTTAATTTCTTGGCATATGGGTTTTGTTTGTTATGTCCAAGCAGTTTTCCCCCGGTTAATATACGTGGGTGGATTTTGGTACATGACCAGTGTCAGAGCTACAAACAAACAGAAAACGCTAAAAACAATGTTCAATTAGCAGTATGACAAATGCACCATTTCTGGAAAAGAACAAAGCTCTTTGTAGTGCAAAGCCCAACTTCATAGAAAAAACCTCCATGCTCTGCCTAGGCCTGTTTGGATGGACTCTCATGATTTACTGCCTCGTTTACTGCAGTCACTCACATAATAACAGCCTTAACCACGGCCTTATTTAATATTAAAATTATATCAATAGCTTTGGTCTGTGCGTTTCTGCATTGATATAAGAACTGGATGAAAATATAAAAACTGAATTATGCACCACCCACCAGCAGCCAAGCTTCTCTAAGCACTACCACACTCAAAGCGCTATGTGTGTAGTCAGTGGGGGAATAATTAGGCGAACACAATCCCATCAGAGAGAGTTCAGAAAATACCTGCATATAAATAAGTGGAGAGCAAATCATGCCTCATACTAGAGAGATAACCATACCCAATCACAGGCCACTTTATTAGGTATGCTACCTAGTACCTGGTAGGACCCTGTTTTGTCTCAATAACAGCCTAATTTCTTCACAACATGGATTCAACAAGGTACTGGAAATTTTGGTCCATGCTGATTTCGATAGCATCACGCAGTTCTCGCAGAGATGAATGTGTTGCGTAATGCCGCATTATACTGCTGGAATTATCCATTTGGAAAAGGGTAGACTGTGGCCATAAAGGGATGCACATGGTCAGCAACAACACTTAGATATGATGTAACATTCAACTGATGCTCAATTGATCGAAACATAACAGATTGATGAGAACAGGCCATTCAGTCCAACAATGCCCACCTCTTTCCTACTGCTAATGTATTTGTGTTAAGAGGTCTAATGTGCGCCAGAGCCAAGAAAACGTTCCCCACACAATTACACCACAACCAACAGCCTGCACACAAGGCAGGATGAGCCTATGGACTCATGCTCTTCATGTCAAATACAGACATGATGCAGTAGACCCATCAGCGTTTTTATAAATCTTCAATCGTCCAGTTTCGGCAATCGCACGGTCACCGTAGCCTCATCTTAATGTTCTTAGCCAACATGACATCCGCTTCAACGTTTGACGTGTTGTGCACTCAGAGATGCGCTTCAGCACAACACTATTGTAAAAAGGCTGTTATTTCAGCATTTGTGGTCTTTCTGTTACGTAGCTTTAACGCGTCTGCCCATTCTCATTTGACCTCCATTGACACAGTGTTTTCTGCCACAGTAGTGGATGTTTCTTGTCAACAGCACAATACCCTGTATGCTCTAGAGACTATAGTAGGCATAATTCCCAGGAGGGCAGCCCATTCTAAGATGTGGGAACCACCGTGTCTGGCACCATAACTCAAAAAATGTAACCACTTTGCAGCCACATGATTCGCTGTTTGGAAGAGTAGGCAATTTGCGTAACAAGCCGGATGAACTAATAATGTGGCCAGTGACTGTAAGCAATACAGATATGTTTTTTTCCAGTTCCCTGGAGCTAATCAACTGGGGCAGAAAGAAAACTGAACTGCAACATTGCTGACTGTTGAGCTACAATGGAGATCATAAATGTTCAAAGGCCATTTTGCAGCACAATGATCTCTGCTAAAAAGACTGAGCAGAATCTCAATTCTGCTGCAAATTACAGAATGTCACATATAATAGGCTGAAATGATGTGAGATCTTTCTTTCTCTGGCTATTACAGTAAGACAGTAAAAATAAGATATGTCGGGCCATAACACCGTACATTCTGTGGGACAGCATTAGCAAACAAACACATTCAAGAAGACATTAGCGACTAACTACATATAAACAATATTAAAATATCTGTTAGACTGAGAAAATGTCAATGATCAACAGAACAACAATGTAACCATCATAATTATCATTAGCAACATAATGGCACACAACTGAGCTGAGCCACAGAAAGAGTCACGCACTTTCCCATCCAGGTTGCGTAGCTGTCTGGCAGCTTGGGTACGAACAGGATGGACTTCCCGGTGTCGACGTCGATGGCACCGAAGCAGTCAGCCTCTGTCACCCCAAAGGCCCAGTGGAAGAAGGACTCCTGTGTTCCAAAAAGCAACGGCAGTTCAGTACAGTGGTGACCCCTTCAAAGAGGTACATGTATTGAGAGACTACCTAACTTTATTTAGGTGTCTCACAGACACTCATCCACAGAAATTTATAGATTTATTTTTTGTACTTTTAATTTAATTTATTTACTTATATAGTGACAAATTCAAATTTGGTTTCACAGTAAATGTTAAATGGTCTGCATTTACATAGCGCCTTTATCCAAAGTGCTGTACAATTCATGCTTCTCATTCACCCACTCACACACAATCACTCATACACCAATGGCAATAGGCTGCCAACCAGCACCAACTGCCAAATAACCAGCTCAGCAGGAAAAAGTGGTGGTTGCTCAGGGATCGAACCGGCAAACTGCCAGACGACTGCTCTTACCTCCTGAGCCAATGTCGCCCTCACATTATTCAAGTACAATGTACAACTTAATGATTGATAAACATGATTAATATGAGTAAAACATTCCAAAACGGCATGTAAAGCTTCAGTGAGTAAAACAAACACCAGTGACGGTTCAGTTAACTAAGAACTAAAGATTCTAACCATGACATATCAATAAGAGTTAGCATTGCGGGATACTGGTTTGGTGTGACACTATATTTTTTAATCACTGGTTCGGTGCTTTGATAATGTTTTATCAATGAAACTAGCTTACAGCAAAGCAAATTAACTTGTCTTTGCTGTTTTCCTACCTATCTACTAGCTGTTGCTGACGTTAAAACTTTACCGGCAAAACTGGTTATGGTTAGCTATATCATCACAACAAATAGTCACTTGAGATGGGACACCAATATTCGCATACATGTTTCCCAGCAATCTCTGCATATTATCAGAAGAGAAGACAATACTGCTTTAAAAGAAAGGAGGCTATCACCGGTGATTTCATAAGAATTTTGCGCATGTTTGGAGGCTATTGCAATAAAAAACAAAAATACATAAATAAAATTAAAATGAGCAGCCCTGAATCAGATTTTTTTTTTAATTGATGGTATAGAACAGTGCTACTCAACCCCACATTCTGTGGGTCGCAGTGTCTGCAGGTATTTGCTCCTACCGTGCGCTACACCACCTGATTTCACTCATTATTTTACCTCCTTGGTTTATATAATAATATCATTACTGAAATCAGGTGGTGTAGCGCACGGCTGAAGCAAATGCCTGCAGACACTGCGGCCTGCAAGGAGTTGATTAGTGCTGGAATAGAATAAGCCGAGCCTATGCTTGCCAGTAATGGCTTGGCAATAGAATTCTTAGTTTTCTCGCACCCTGTTTCTGTTTGGTTGACAGGGCGCCGTTTCAATGCAGAGGCAAAACATTGTGGGGGACAGAAAAGGCTCGCTCAGATATTGGGGGTGCGCACGTCTCCAGTGTCCGCATTGGATATTACACCGATGCTACAGCGCCAACGCTGGTGTAGAGCCGTCCCTAACCGATATCCTAACCAAAATAAAACTGCATTGAAACATCTATGAATCCCACATCCCTTCATGCACTTTAACCCCACAGATTTGGCCGCTTTGTTAGAAAACAAATGTGTCAGCTACCCAGAAATGCTATTGCAGCTTCTACCACATTGCTGTAAGGTTGTGGTGAATAATAGCATTGCAACAACTTTGCGGGTTTTTTAGGAGCCAGAAACCACTTTTTTTTTTCAGCTACAATATAAATGGGGTCAGAGAACACATATACCTTTTTCTGACAGGAGAAGGTTTTCCAAGACATTTTTGCTACAGACTCGGAAATAATAGTCTATCCAATCTTCAATTTAATCAAGTTTCAGTGGCCAATGCCTTAGATCCAGACATGGGTCTCTTACGAAGGGGCAGCCGTGTGGGTTAGCAAACTGGACATTTTACAAGGTGCTTGATCAAACAGCAATTTTTTAAAATGGTTTAACATTCTGCCATTCTGTTCCGTAATGCAGAACAGAATGCAAAATAATGGCAAAAAAAAAAGAGGAGACGTAGGCTTAAATCCGCGACTCTACCTGCCGGAACACCTCGTCCGTATCGGTGCAGTATCTCTGCCGCTGCTCTCCGCCCTGGAGCACCACCACAGATTTGGGAACGGTGCCTTCCTTGGCCTTCAGGCCCTTGCAGAGGCGTCGGCGGTTCTCAGCGAACAGGGCCGCCGAAACCCTCAGGGTTTCCTTTCCCAACCAGTACACGGGCCTGCAGCAAGGTCATCAATAGGTACAATAGGTCATTTCAGACTTCTAACGGTCAAGAGAGGAATAGCAGCAACAAACACCCTCAAACCACAACACTGTTTATCCCTCCCCCTTCTCTTTAAACACGCTGATGTCGAAACGCCATTCGCTGTGGCAATTAGAACCAATTTTCAACCAATGAGCTTGAATTATTGTATACAATGTTTTGGTACAGAGTGTCGGGCCGTCAACTGCATATTTTGAAACCCGAATTTAAGGACTATAAACACAGGCAGAGGGTGAGTCAACATGTCACAGAGCCCTTTTCAATGCTAGTAAGGGATTTACAATGATCTTGTAACAATGTTTTAACACACAAATCTTACCTATTGCACCTTTAATGTCGTTTTATAATTTTTTCGCTCAGACTTGGATGTACTGCAAACCTGAAAAAAGCTAGCATACTATGTGTATTGACATGTTTTTGGTTGTTCGGAAGAGGGGTGTGCATGATTTTCCAAAAAATAAGAACCTTGTGTACTAGTTTTGTGCTTCAGTGCTTTTTCACACAGTACATAAGAGCGCCCTATTACCAGTATTTGTCATAACACTCATTCCAAATCAGTTTAAAGGATTTAAAGGATTAAGAATGTCTAGATTTGTACTTTTGTGACTTTATTTGTATTTTGTAGAATGCTTATGTGGAATTTTTAAAACATAAACCAATGCTTCTCTGGAGACTATTCCCTACACAATAGGCTTCTCCAGGGGAAAGTTATCAACTCAAATGACATTGCTTTTTTTTTTAATGAAATCGCTACACCTGAAAATATTGTGTGTGCAGATTAGCCTCATTTGGACAGAAACTGTTGCATGGGCAAAGCCGTAATACATATTCGAATAGAAGGGGGAAGAGTCTTTAAATTCTGCCTTGCATGATAAAACGTGATCTCTGGTCATAAGAAATCAAGTTGCGCAATCAAGTTAATTTATGCGATCAAAGGTTATGCAGGGAAAATAGCTGAACCAATAACAATTTATATTCATTACATATTAAAGTTAGCAGTAAAACCTTTAAGTTAAGGTAAACAAGCTTTGAAAGGTTCATGTCTGATAGTTATTTTATTAGAGGTATAATCCCAGAATTCGCTTGAACTTGCGAAACGCTGAAAGAAAATGGACAGCCAAATACAATGGAAAATATATTAAGATAATGTGTTATACTTCTCATTCAGTAGGTTGATTGGATCATTTTGATAGTAGCCTATCATTTCATACAGTACACATGGGTTGTAGGAATTTTAGCGAGTCCATAAACCCTTGTTATTTTATCAGTGTCATGAACAAACAAAATGACAGCATGACTAAACACGCAAAACAGTGTTCAAACTGCAAAATCAAAATGATCACGTTGTAGGAAATCCACAATACCACCATACGTTCTTTAAAGACAATAAACGCATAGCACGTGGAAAGCTCAGCTCAAGTATTTACTGATCAGCAGGCCAGCTAGCTTTTTTCCGGTTAAAATAACATTTTTATTACTAGCAATCAGCAAATAAACGAAACAGAAACGTTGAAAAGTCAGGCTTTGCAAGTTAGCTACTCATTTAACACGTTAGCCAATTCATATGAAAACTGCACTTCAGCTAGGTTCGTCGATATAAAATAACATCAGCCATACAACGCGTTATTCATAAGTTGTATTCATTTAACTAAGATGCACCGTTTTTAAGCTGTAAGTGAAAAAAATATGAAGACCAAAGATGTAGCTCCACTTACTCCTGACGTGAAGACATGCTTGCTACCCCGGACTTGTATCATGTGACGCATACCGTCTCTGTCAGCTGATTTACCAGGCAGCTTACTTCCTGTAACGTTGCTCAGACCTTTGGCGACGATACGGAATGACGCCAAGTAGTTCTGCATTTCATCTGGGCGTTTCACCCACATTTATGCTGTAGATGCATAATATCAGAATAGGAAATATGAAAATCTATGAATCTACGTCTATGAAAATGTCAACATGCTGGCATCAGAATTAAAGTAGTTTGTAACGTTACAGAAGGAGGGCCAGCTCTGCACAGTACCAGCGCTGTTCTCTGATAGGCATATAACGGTAATGCATCGAGTGACTTCGAAGGGCTACTTTTCCTTGTATTACAGATGGTTTTATGACATGTTCAGTGAGCTCCATATAATAGCGCTTTGAAAGGATACAATGAAATTTGGTTGAAGTGCAGACTCAGCTTTAATTTGATGGTATTTTCTTCCATATCAGATGAACAGTTTATAAATTGTGTACCTATTGTACCTAGTCCCAATTATATATATATATATACTATACATATTATATATATATATTTATATGGTCGCATATCCTTTGCATGCAATGACTGCTTGAAGTCTATGATGCGTAGACATCACCCAATACTGGGTATCTTCCCTGCCAGGCCTGTACTGCAGCCATCTTCAGGTCCTGCTTGTTTCGGGGATAATACATAATTAAGTTCACCAGTTGTTTTTTTTTCTTATTAATAATGAACCAAACTATTGATGTTGGCATGCCCAGGGAATTTTCCTGATTGATTTTCATTTCTGACCCTAATGATGGCCAGCTTAATTGCATTGACACTGCTGTCCTCCTCATGTTGCCACACCCCAACAACATCTCCAAAGGCATTTACAAAGTCTAGAATCAAGACTAGACATCAACAGCTCTCTTTGAATTAACTAACAACACAAATGAGAACACCTACCTAACAAAACAACAAATACTTGTGGTGGGACCATGTACAAAAGGTGCTGTCATTTCTAAATGGTTCATCCAACGTTCATCCATTTCTAAAAGGTTGAAAATACCCAACTGTCATTGTATCCTTTCAACTCAAAGTGCTAGAGTGCAGAGCCAAAATAACAAAAAATGTGTCACTGTCCAATGAATTATGGTATTCACTGTATCTCAAAATTCTCCACGTAATCCAAACGTCTATGAGGTATGTAGGCCTACTCATACAATTCTGATTCTGATACATTACACTACATTTGTAGTAATTTGGGTATACAGTTGGACATTCGTAATTACAGAACAAATACATTGTGCAACACATATGATTACTAAAATATTTCCAGCAGTCTACCTGTATGTTCAAAACACAAATAGAAGATACACACACAAATGAGACAAAGCTGTTGAAATAATACTAACTGTACAGTAGCTGCTACTCTTACCTTTGTGGCTTATGCTCATGATTACATGGTGAAAACACATATGAGCAATGCTTTTTGAAAGCCATAGTGAGTAAAATATTAGCAAGCCCCATCAAAGTAAACAATAAAGTTTTTATGTTCAGTATAATTTTCCAATTAAATTAATCATTTTCTCAAAGGTGACAGGCAGCAATTCATGTGCCTGTATTATTTATTCGATAACATGCTACCTGTTGCCTGCACATTGCTAGAGTACACAACATATTGTATTTACCAACTCATTTCAAACTAAGACTTCAAATTTCATAAAACTAAGAGAGCATTAAAATGTCTATCTATTTAATCACAATAACCGACAATTAATTGAGCAAGTGATCATGTCTGTCAAAGCCTCTGAGTTGTATGAGCAAGAATATTTTCATCAAATAAACAGCAAACAACATATAAAAACCACTAGTCAGAAGTAAATGGCCACACGGAATTACTCTACATAGTAATAGGGTACTTAGATAATGTTATACTCATTACCTCGGATAGTATGTTGCCCCCTATAAGTGAATGTCTTCAGATACTTTGTGTAATGTTTCTGTATTTGTTCTGTATGTTTTCATGTTTATTCTTGTTTATGATTCATTTCCCATAGTACCTGGTTTATGTTTTCCCATTACAGTTCTCTATTGTCCTCCCCTGTTATGTCTACGTCTGAATGTTTATCAGTCTAGTCACTCCCCTGTCTGCGTGCCCCACTATTCGGGTGGTTACGGTAGTTTTTCGGGGTTCAACATTTTTTCTAAAACTTGCGATTCTTACTTCCTGCTTTTTCTTGATAGTTAAATGTTGTAAAGCACGATTCTTACTAACTACTACTAATCTAGGTTTTGTACAGTACTAATCCGATTAATACACTTACTGTCTGTCTAACTAACTAACTAACAATCACTTTTATTGGGTAGTTTAGAGATATTCACGAAACTAACTCACTAACGCTATCTCTTGGTATTTCTGCACTGTTCTATAACTCCGCCTCCCTATGCTATCCCTGATTACTCGTTTAATTTCAGCGAAGTGTTCGCACCTGTCTCTAACTATCACTACGTCTTCTAACTATGCAAATGTCTACTCCCTAATCCGGAGCCGTATGTTTTGCATGTTTTGTTTCGTGCATCCAGTCCGCGTTTTCGTCTCCCTCCCGTTATTATGTTATTACCCTATTGTGTTTACCCACCTGTTGTCCATTTGTTTAGCCCACCTTTTCCTCTGCCCCGCCTAGATTGTCACCTTCCCTCTTGTATTTAAACCTCAGTCTCAGTATGCTTCGTTGTCAGAACGTTGATCTTGATAAGTGCCGATTGTTTGTAAGCCTTGTTATAGAGATTCTTGAAAGACACCCCTTTGCCTTGACTTCAACTTTGCTTTTGCCCTACTGTACCTGCGCCCTGTGATTTTCTGGATTTTGACCTCTCGCTTGTTTTTTCGACTATTCTTTTGCTTTTCGTTTTTGGCTGTGTTTGGATCTCTTGGCTTGTGACTACTGGACATTAAACTACTCTTTTGGATTATCCTGTGGTCTGCGTCTGGGTTCCCTGGATTGTACATAACAGTACGTTCTGACCACGATGAACCCAGCAGACCAGTCCCAGCTGCAGTCCGTGCTGGGGAACCACGGAGCTGCATTGGGACACCAGCAGCAGCAGTTGGACTCGTTTGCCCAACAGCTGCGGGCAGTATCTGACTGTTTGGCTAACCTGACCGTGGCCCTCCAGACTGCCAAACCCAATTTCGGCACTCCACCCCTCAGCGCTGCGGCTGCTCCCACTGCACCACCTGCTCCAGTGCGTGAACCTCGGCTTCCACCTCCCGAGAAGTACGCCGGAGAACCGGGAGAATGCCGGGGTGGCCACCAGGTGGGGCATTCCACTTAACCAGATGCCACAGTCCCTGGTGGCCAACTCACTCAGCGGCCAGAGACTGGCCAGCATCACCCACAAGAGTATTCCCCTTAAGATGCTGATCTCCGGCAACCATCAAGAGGAGCTGGTGCTCCACATCATAGATTCCCCACATTCCCCCATCGTCCTGGGCCATCCCTGGCTCGGGAAACACAACCCTAAGGTGGACTGGGAGAGGCATGAGATTTTGGGCTGGAGCCCATTCTGTTCTGCTCATTGCCTTCGCCAGGCCCACACCCCTGTCTCGAGAAGGGTTCCTGAGAAGGTTCCGGATCTGGAAGGGATCCCAACCGAGTACCTGGACCTTGGAGAGGTCTTCTGTAAGTACCTGTGAGACCATGGAGAAATACCTCAGGGAGTCTCTAGCTGCAGGCATCATTCGCCCGTCATCATCTCCTGCTGGAGCAGGATTCTTCTTTGTGGGCAAGAAGGATGGATCCTTACGCCCATGCATTGACTATCGAGCCTTGAACGACATCACTGTCAAGAATCGCTACCCTCTCCCCCTCATGGCCTCAGCATTCGAACAGCTACAGGAGGCTACCATCTTCACCAAGCTGGACCTACGCAATGCTTACCATCTGGTGCGTATCCGTGAGGGGGATGAGTGGAAGACAGCCTTTAACACCCCTACAGGCCATTGGGAGTATTTGGTGATGCCGTTCGGTCTTACTAATGCGCCTGCCGTCTTCCAGAACCTGATCAACGATGTGCTGGGAGACATGATTAACAAGTTTGTTTTTGTTTACCTAGATGACATCCTGATTCACTCCAAGTCCAGGGAGGAACACATCCAACACGTTCGTCAGGTTCTCCAGCGCCTGCTAGAGAACCGTCTGTTTGTTAAACCGGAGAAATGCGTCTTCCTTGTCTCCACCACCTCGTTCCTGGGATACATCATTTCGACCGGCAACATCCGCATGGACCCCAAGAAGGTCACAGCAGTGGTCGAGTGGCCTCAACCCACTGGTCGCAAGGACCTGCAACGCTTCCTGGGGTTTGCTAACTTTTACCGCCGATTTATCCGGAACTACAGCACCACTGCTGCTCCTCTTACTGCCCTCACGTCCAGCAGGTGTATTTTCCAGTGGAACGAGAAGGCCAATCAGGCGTTTAAAAGTCTGAAGGACCGATTCACCACAGCCCCTATCCTGATCCATCCTGACCCAACCAGGCAATTTATCGTTGAGGTGGATGCCTCGAACATCGGGGTAGGGGCGGTCCTGTCACAACGTTCCAGCAAGGACAACAAGGTTCACCCCTGTGCGTTCTTCTCTCGCCGCCTATCTACCACTGAGGAGAACTACGACATCGGCAACCGTGAACTCCTGGCGGTGAAACTAGCCTTGGAGGAGTGGAGGCACTGGCTGGAGGGAGCTCAGGTCCCCTTCTTGGTGTGGACCGACCACAAGAACCTGGAATACCTGCAAACTGCCAAGAGGCTCAACTCTCGCCAGGCCCGATGGACATTATTCTTCTCAAGGTTTAATTTCACCCTTGCCTACCGTCCAGGATCTAAAAACGTCAAGCCCGATGCCCTATCCAGACGATTCGAACCCTCCAGCAAGGAGGAGAGGCCGGACACCATCCTCCCCACGAACTGCTTCATCAACGCGGTACAGTTAGAGATCGAGGACATTGTCCGCACGGCCCAGAATGGTGAAGCAGGCCCGAGTAACTGTCCGGTTGACCGCCTATATGTACCTCCGGCAGCCAGGATGCAGGTGTTACAATGGGGACACTCTTCTCTCCTCTCATGCCACCCTGGGATCTCACGTACCACTACTTTCATCCAAAGAAGATTCTGGTGGTCAGGCCTCAAGAAGGATGTGCTGGACTTTGTTTCTGCCTGCTCGGTCTGTGCCCGAGGTAAACCATCTCACTCACCCCCATCAGGTCTGTTACAACCCCTTCCCATTCCTCACCGCCCTTGGTCTCACATAGCACTAGATTTTGTCACTGGGTTGCCCCCCTCCAACACTTTCACCACCATACTCACTATAGTAGATAGATTCTCCAAAGCTGTGCATTTTGTTCCCCTCACTAAACTCCCCTCAGCTAAAGAGACAGCCAACTTACTTACCCAACATGTCATCCGTCTTCACGGCATTCCCTCCAACATTGTCACCGATAGAGGTCCCCAATTCACGGCACGTTTTTGGAAAGCTTTCTGTACACTCATTGGTTCTTCATCCAGTTTATCTTCAGGTTTTCACCCTCAGACCAACGGTCAGACCGAGCGGGCCAACCAGGTGATCGAGACGGTGCTTAGGTGCCTTTGTGAGCGTAACGCTGCCTCGTGGAGTGAGATGCTGCCCTGGGCCGAATACGCCATTAACTCCCACACCTCCTCTGCTTCTAAGTTTTCTCCTTTTGAGTGCTGCCTAGGTTATCGACCCCCGTTGTTCCCTGCCCAAGAGGAGGAGGTGGGAGTCCCGTCGGCTGAAGCCTTCATCCGGCGCTGCATCAGGACCTGGAAAGCTACCTGCATCAACCTGCAGCGCGCCAGTACCCGGATGAAGGCAACAGCCGACCGGCATCGGTCCAAGGCACCCACCTACCGTATTGGACAAAAGGTTTTCCTGACCACCAGAGACATCCCTCTACGCGTCGAGACACGTAAGCTGGCGCCCAGATACATTGGTCCCTTTCCCATCACCAAGATCCTCAGTCCCACAGCAGTGCGACTCAGACTTCCATCCACCATGCGCCGGATTCACCCTACATTCCACGTTTCCAGAATCAAGCCGGCTGTTACCCACCCTCTCTGTCCCACCCCTGAACCCCCCTCCCCCCCGACTTATCGATGGAGGCGAAGCCTACACCGTTCGGCGACTTATGGACGTTCGCCGTCGGGGTAGGGGCCTTCAGTACCTGGTCGACTGGGAGGGCTATGGCCCCGAGGACAGAAGCTGGATTCCATCCAGATTTATTCTGGACAAGGACTTATTGAGAGACTTTCACCGTACTCACCCGGTGCCACCTGTTAAAACGCCAAGAGGCGTTTCTTAGGGGGGGGGTACTGTAATGTTTCTGTATTTGTTCTGTATGTTTTCATGTTTATTCTTGTTTATGATTCATTTCCCATAGTACCTGGTTTATGTTTTCCCATTACAGTTCTCTATTGTCCTCCCCTGTTATGTCTACGTCTGAATGTTTATCAGTCTAGTCACTCCCCTGTCTGCGTGCCCCACTATTCGGGTGGTTACGGTAGTTTTTCGGGGTTCAACATTTTTTCTAAAACTCGCGATTCTTACTTCCTGCTTTTTCTTGATAGTTAAATGTTGTAAAGCACGATTCTTACTAACTACTACTAATCTAGGTTTTGTACAGTACTAATCCGATTAATACACTTACTGTCTGTCTAACTAACTAACTAACAATCACTTTTATTGGGTAGTTTAGAGATATTCACGAAACTAACTCACTAACGCTATCTCTTAGTATTTCTGCACTGTTCTATAACTCCGCCTCCCTATGCTATCCCTGATTACTCGTTTAATTTCAGCGAAGTGTTCGCACCTGTCTCTAACTATCACTACGTCTTCTAACTATGCAAATGTCTACTCCCTAATCCGGAGCCGTATGTTTTGCATGTTTTGTTTCGTGCATCCAGTCCGCGTTTTCGTCTCCCTCCCGTTATTATGTTATTACCCTATTGTGTTTCCCCACCTGTTGTCCATTTGTTTAGCCCACCTTTTCCTCTGCCCCGCCTAGATTGTCACCTTCCCTCTTGTATTTAAACCTCAGTCTCAGTATGCTTCGTTGTCAGAACGTTGAACTTGATAAGTGCCGATTGTTTGTAAGCCTTGTTATAGAGATTCTTGAAAGACACCCCTTTGCCTTGACTTCGACTTTGCTTTTGCCCTACTGTACCTTCGCCCTGTGATTTTCTGGATTTTGACCTCTCGCTTGTTTTTCGACTATTCTTTTGCTTTTCGTTTTTGGCTGTGTTTGGATCTCTTGGCTTGTGACTACTGGACATTAAACTACTCTTTTGGATTATCCTGTGGTCTGCGTCTGGGTTCCCTGGATCGTACATAACACTTTGTAGTTATTGATCATTCCCAGTATGGCTCTACTATACAATTACTATGGCTCTACTATACAATTACTAAATAGGTCAACTTGAACGAGCTTCGTCTTTGGCAAAACAAGCAGTTGCACTCACTCGAACAGGCTATATACATATATATATATATATATATATATATATATATAGAATTAACTACTTTGCTCCCTGATCATTACAGATGTGGTGAGATTTTTATATTTAGAAGCAAGCCTTGATATGTGTCAAATGTGACAGATGAATGAAGAAATATCTTCCATATGTCTGTCCTGGACTCCCATATTGAGCACAGCTTTTGGTAAAGAAAGGCAAGGCAACCCTTAAAGATCTCAGCAAAATGCATTCCAAGTCAGGTTGGGCAAAGTCATTTTAGTTGAATTTCCGCTCATCTACAGTCTGTAGCTGATAAATGTGCTGATAAGTGTGAATAAACAAGGACTGTTGGAAGTTATTGACACATGAAAACGTGTTTAAGGGCCATATTGGCCACAGCTTAGGAACAGCTTAGGAGCTTGTGAAATTATGTTCACACCAACAGACTATGACCAATGCACTTGCACAACCTGAGTGTGATTAGGCAATGAGTGAGCGCACCAGTATGCTGGGGCAAAGTGCCCATGTCTTCTTCACAGTCCGACGTTGCAAGCTAAAGGAATTACTATTATTGCATTGGCATAATTTTGCTAACTAAAGTTGCGAAACACAGCTGGCTAACACTTTGATGTTTCGATACGCAAGCCAAGCGCTGCAATGAGCCGCCTAAAACACTGCTCAAAGCAATTGACACTTTGCCCCAGAATACTTGTGTGCTTTGGCGAATTAACTTCTGCTTGCAATACAGGAAATAGTTCTGGAATAAAATTAGCATTTTTTAGCTCCCTTGATGTTCTGAGTAACGGTGGTATCATATTTAGAAAGAGAAATTGCTGTTGAGTTTTCCGAATATACAGCATATTCATTACCAGAAATAAAAATGTCTATATGTCTATATCATATCACGGCAAACTGCATCTAAAAAGTTGTCAAATCTAGAAAATGCATCACATGTCAATGAAAGAATCTGGATGGATAGATAGTACTCTGGGTAAGTGGAAGCATACTTTTCATTTTTGGGTGACCTGCCCCTTTGAGATTTTAACTTGGCCTGATTCCATATCAATTCAACTACAATTTTTCAATAATATCTCTTGCCTCAAAAGCTTAATTCCTTGAAGTTAGGTTTATCAGTTCATCACACTTCAGATGAACATGAGGTCATCTGAACATGACCTCATGGCATATGTGATGATAGCAACTCTGTTTTATAAGACTGAATTTGTACCTTTACTACATTGTATAATGCAGTAATGCGTTTCTCACTATATTGTTGTTGACTGGGCATAAAATACCATGGCTCCACTACTTGCACAGGGCTGGCAATTTTTGAAACCACATTATAGCCCCCAATATCCCAATTCAGATAAGATATAGCCAGGTCAACAATGATGGACTTTGAGCCATGCTCACCTTGCTAACTATGAATGTGTGCCTGTCTGCATCATCATGAAGAAAGTCTGTCTCATTTTCATGGGCTTTATTATTCTGTGATCATGTGCCCATCACATTTTCTTGTATTAAATAAATAACAAAATTAGCTTTGTGACAATTATTTAGTTCTCTAGCAACACTGCAGATTGTTGTATATGTCATGAGAATCTTGCCCTTTCCACAATGTGGGTTGCTAATTGGATTTTTTAAAATTGGCATCATTTGTTTAAAATAGGAGACATACTGTATAGAGAAGCATAATCCAGAGGTTTAAACTATTTTTCCTCAGACAATACAAGTAGCCTAATTTGGTGTAAAATAGCCCAAGCGAGCAGTACTGTGTTCACATTAATGAAAGCCATCATTCTCGCCAATTACTGCAGTCAGAAATTTTCATTTGCCAATAGCAGCAGTCATTTCTTGAGCACATTTGGACTGTTCGGTCAGGAACTCTAATAAAATTGATGTCAGAATTAAAAACAATATATTTAGCATGATGCTGTACATTTGGCTCATGAATCAGCTGATGCGCTGAAAATGTACTTTGTGAAAAACACATTTGGTGGCCATTTGTACATACGACTGTTATGGAAAGTATTTCATCCTTGGCTTAGAAATTACGTTTTTTTTTTTTTAAATGCAGCTTCCAAATTCAGCAGTCTCTAAATGACCAACAAAAAACAACATTCACATTTCAGGGTCACTAAAATTTTGATTCAATCCAGGCCATGATATCAAACAAGCATATGAGCTTCTGGAAAGTACAGCATTATTGCTTTACAAAAGAAAGAAGTGGGAATAAAATAAGAGGCTTTCTGCCATTATAAAATCATTGAGAGTTTAAATATGTATGTGTATCCTACTAGAATATCCATCCATCCATCCATCCATTATCTGAACCCGCTTATCCTGATCAGGGTCGCAGGGGGGCTGGAGCCTATCCCAGCATACATTGGGCGAAAGGCAGGAATACACCCTGGACAGGTCGCCAGGGCACACACACCATTCACTCACACACCCACACCTACAGGCAATTTAGACTCTCCAATCAGCCTAACGTGCATGTCTTTGGACTGTGGGAGGAAACCGGAGTACCCGGAGGAAACCCACGCAGACACGGGGAGAACATGCAAACTCCGCACAGAGAGGCCCCGGCCGACGGGGATTCGAACCCAGGACCTCCTTGCTGTGAGGCGGCAGTGCTACCCACTGCACCATCCGTGCCGCCCCCCTACTAGAATATGTACTATGAATAACATTTTCTGTCAAGTACCTTTAACAAAGGAATTCATTCTTCTGTAATGCTCCAACAACATTATCTTAATCAGAATCCTGTGGGATAAGGAACATAGCTATTTAACATGGGGAGCTGTATCATGCAGAAACTTTGGTGGAGTTTAATTATCATATTTGCTTCAGCTCTAATGCCAAAGAACGCAGATGGTTCAACTTTGCTCCTAGAGTCCTAATGAAGTGAAGTCAATGATCTATGCAGACCATAAACATCCATCAATTTTAGAATGTGTTGAGAGCATTGCAAAATTGTTTTAAATACTAACACTTCCATACATTATTCAGCACATAATGACTGAAAATATGCTTCGGCTTACAGCCCGTTGTCTCTAGATTCTATGCAAACTAATGATGCATGCAGTTTATTAAAAAATACCAAATTATGGATGACAAGTGAATATTTATGGATATCCTAAAATAATGCATTTATTTTAACATGTGAACATGTACAGTTGTATTCTTTATATGAAAACAGACACTGTGAGAATAAATTGTGAGAATATTCAATCTGTTGGCACTATAATATACAAAAGGCTCATCCTTTTCAGAGTTAATTTTTTTATTGAAAAATCTTTCAATTTTTTGGATTATATTTTATATATATATATATATATGGAGAGAAATCAGTTAAAACCAACAATGATGAGCTTGAAGGTGATTATCATTATTGTCGCACGATTTATCCTTCTGTGAACAACATTAACAGGTGAAGAATGTTCTTGTCATGATCTTTGACCTTTGCAAACAGCTAATCAAGACTGCAAATAAAATATGGACAGGTACAGGACTAAAACACATCTTTGGACTCTAGACTCAGGGACTGTACCTAACACAATCCCCTGTACAGTCCCCAGTGACTGTACTGAAAGAAGTGAAAATCTATTGGGATTAGAAAAGTAACTGAGGCATTTTTGCTACTGCACTGGATCTATTGAACTTTGAGTCAAGGCCAATGTTGTGAAAAGTGTGCAAATGTTTGGAGAAGTGCAGCAGAATACAGAAGTACTCAGACATAGAGCCTCAGAAAACAGAAGCAAGGGGGTGGGGGTGTGTTGCCTCCCACCAGGTAAATGCAGTCTTTGGAACAACAACACGTCCATCCAAACTATTGCCAAACCTCAAATACCAGCAGTTTACCTGATTTGCACCATCATTGTATTGGACACTTCATGTGCAGCTAGTGCAGGTATTTTTCATTTGAGCTAAATTGAATTGAAAAATATTTGCACCCAGTCATGCATGGAGTGTCCAATGCAATCAGCTTGTAGTCTCCGGTAGGGAAAGAGACTGGCAGCACATGCTTTGGACATCACGGATGCTTATCCACGTGCTCCCAAATTGACTGAAGGCATAGCAATATTTGTATGAGCCTAGAAATATAGCTGACAATGCCAATTTCAGTGAAAACTAAAAAATAGAATGAGAATGTTGCTACAGTACAAATGATACTGCAGCTGCATAGGCAGGCAGTTTGGCAGGGAAGAGATAGACAGACTGACATATGAACTGAATATGAACTCATTTAAACAATACAAGGTGCCGCAATAGCTATGAACACAGGCATTGAGTGGTTTATACAGTATCTGTCTCCTAGGATTAGAAATGTTGGTCACAATATTGATTGATTTTAATTGAATGGTTTTCTCAGGACTGCCAGTGACAAAGGCTCATGTGGTTCCACAACACAATCACGGTGTTTTCACTGTGCAAAACCTACATGCAAGCAGTCACAAAAAAAGAAAAATGATTGGATTTTCCTCTTTTATTGGTCTGTAATTCTCCTGAACATGACAAAATAATGTTGTTAACAAAGCGAGTGAATGCCCAAGAGATTGTTTCACCAGAATGTAATTACATTTTTTTTTTGTCCTTGAGGAAATTAAGAAGCAAGACACAAACCGAACATCATCTCTGAAGGATCTCGTATTTTAGTATTCAGGCTCACGTCTTTCATTTACAGCACACCCTGTTTAATTTCCATGTTACAGGAGAGCAGGATAAAATGATCTTCACTTCCTGTCTTTGTGAATTGCAGCAGCCGTGGTCAAGGTTTCCTTCGTCATCGATAAAATTATCACCGTATTCAATTGGTTGAGCCCTTGCCTTGTGGCTGAAATGCACGAAAAGCAGAACTGCCGTGTGAAACTGGACTCAGCTGACCGCGCGTGATACCGAAAGTGTCCAGTGCAGAAGGTCAACACAAATGCTTTGTTTACAGTGATATTAGTTTGACTGTGTTTGCTCAACTGAACACTATTTTATATAACTTCTATAATAAACCCTTATAGAAATGGAATCAGATGATGTTACTAAGAACCAGAATATTAATTGTTTGAAAATATAGAATCTCTTGGTCCTTGTTTATCTATAGGGTATACCAGGAACACCTGAAACTACAATACAGTTCACTCTGAAGTGTAATAAAAGTTCTAATAGCTGTCATATGTGTGATTCGTTTTAATGACAGAGGGGGTTTGATTACTTAATTAACTCTGAGAATGGAGGTAGAGCATAGAAACAGCATAAATCTGTGGAAGAGTGGAACTAAATGGCTTAATGTAGCCCCAAGCTATTTCCACTTCTTAATTCCAATTTACACTATTTCTGTGATCAATTGCATTGCCCTGGCTCTAATGTTCCAGATAACCTCATTTTTACATGTTGACAAGCTGTGGTACATATGTGTGAACCAGATCCCACCCAGCACAGCACAGCTGTCTGTTTCATGCTAACTGATTTAAACACAACGGGCCTCATTCATCAAACGTGTGCCGAATGAATTTGACCGTAAATCGCTCGGAAATGTATTAACACAAACATTGTTGGATTTATCAAAAGATTTGGCACATGGCGGAGAGAGACCGAGCCAATTTCTTTGGTGAGGCTCATGGATGGGATCGCACATAAATTTACGCAAGCATTTGGTACTGCACAGGATCAATCTGATTTTGTGCCTTTGCCAAATGTTCAGAGAAGAAAGAATATACAGAACAAGTACTGAGACAGAGAATCCAAAGAGAAATAAAAACTTAATAGGAGCGAGGATGGAGGAGAGAGGGAGAGAAAAAGAGACAGAGAGAAAGAAAGAAAGAACGAGGGAGATTGCCCAAGACATTGGCCCTCCAACTGTACTGAGAGTCTGAAGGTCACACTGAGTGGTTTCTGGCGCGGGGCATCTGGCTGAGGAGCTGAGGCTCTAGAGTGCTTTAGACAGCCTGCGGAACGGTCTCCAAGGAGGAGAAAAGGAGACGACCTCGGTGTTTAAGAGCTGGCACATGACTACTTTAATACCGCTTTGCACGACGGCACCGTAGATCCGTTCGCTCGCTTCAATACAGAACATTTTACCCCAAGCGTGTCCACCCGGGACTGGTCGCACAGCGGGATACAGCAAGGTTACCGAAGGCTCGCGCAGACACAGCGTACGTGACGGGGAAAATTCATAAAGCGCCATCTTATTTAAGTACCATGCTGCTCAGGGTACCTTTAACAGATGAGGGTTTATGTGGGTCATTCCATTGCTTTTCCCCAGATCCCCAGAACCCTGACAGAGCCAAACTTTTATATCCAACTAAAGTTTAGATGTAAGTTTTTTTCTTTGACTGTTGACAACAGAGAGGTGCAGTTGAATTGTTTGTGAAATCTCTGCCACTGACATGAATGCACAAGGATGCCAATTAAAACCACTAGAGGGGGTGGTCTCAGAGGTTTGGAGTTGCATTTGTGACTTTAAACCACTCAAACAAAGTGCAGCTGACAGGGGAGGTGATGTCTCAGGGTGTGAAATACTTGCCTTGCTTTTTGTTGCCTGGTGCCCAGATGTTTATGTGAATGATTTCCACAAGGACAGACTCGAGGCTCTTTTGATACATTTTGATTCAAGACAGCACCAAGTAATGCAGCACAAGCAAAAGAAAACCAAATCACCTAGTCTCTTTATATTCTCCATCATGCTAGTGCATTGTCTCTTGAAATTTGGTACGAAATACAAATTCCAATACAATTCTGATATGCATTTACAAATAACAGCATGGGTGATAACCAAACAAAATACTTGTTTTAAAAAACAAGTAACATTTTGACCATATTTTTCACGTCTGAACATGAAGCAGAATTCAATTGCACGAGGATGCAAATAGCTTGAGATGTGAACTTTTGGTGTTATCAATTGTGTTTTAAACATTTTCTACTCACCTAATTGATCAAAGGTCAATTGGCCTGACCAATCTTCTTTCCATGAACCCACATCTTGGGCCAACCCTACCCAGTCCATCATACAGGTGGAGTTTTTCCATGTCACTGTTGCCTCTAACCTGCTTTAGGCAGTTCAGTCCAGGGTATACTGTGAAGCATATCACTGCTTCGGCTGGCGGTTACAGCAGGCCTGTGATTCTTTTGAAATGTCTGAAAGGACTCTTCTCATATTGACGTTTAAGGCCAGTTTGGATGTTCCTTTCCCAACAGAGCCAGGGAAGAGGTGCCAATGCAATGTTTTTTCAAATCCTGATTTCCAGCCTAGTTTTTTGCCTTGCATGTATTCTTCAGACATGAAATATAGAGAACCTGTAAAACAATCTTGACTTGATATTTTACTGTATGATTCAGCTACGGAGCTTTTTGTGCGCTGATGGCCATGGCAGCCATTTTTAAAAATGGCCGCCAAATAGCATTGACTCCAATGTAAAATAAATGGACCAATTTAGCCATTTTAAAACCACTGTACAGCCTGTATATACTGTATGTATATGTTCTATTAAATGTATAAAATTGTAATACTTGTGTATTTTCACACCAAGCTTTTTATGTCTTCACATCTGACTCTTTTTCTATAATAAAGAGCATGATTCTTAATTTGTTTTTAGCAGCTAAACTCCTCTACTATTATGACCAAAGTCCATTTGAGTTGTTTTGGAGCAAAACATACATTTGAATTGGTATGTGGGTACACTTTCGGATATATAATAGTCATTTCTACTGGCCTACTATAAACATTCACAAGAAAATATTCAAAAGACATTTCAGCATATACTTAAATATTATTATAAGCCAATTAGATGTGTAATAGAAATGAATCAACTGTGACCCATAGTCAGTTTTATCCCCCTATTTTCATCATTTGTGTGACACACTTTGGAATAATGTTCACATTTATGCACAGTATACATTCAATTCTTGGATCACCTTCTAAAACCATTATACATGTAGTTTGGGATAACTTTACAGTACTGGGTTGTAAAATCAGATTATACATCCCATGGCAGAAGAGGGCTTGACAACAAGTGTGCTATGCTGCTTGAGCTGGACATGAGAAACAAAGCAATTCATGAAACTTTTTTTTCAGCATTGAAACACCAAAAACATGAACACTTATAAATGTATTACCATAGTAAAGACAATACATTCACCTGTATAATGCTATAGTATGGAGTAATTTCCTCAAAGACATGCATGACAGGTTAGGTGTACTCCTACTGCCCTTAACCAAGGCCCACTGTTCCTACTGTAAGTAACTAGGATGGGTCAAATGCAGAGGTCAAATTTTGCCATGGGGTTCGATAAAAGTATAAATATCTTGCATATACCACACATACTGCAACTCTCCTGATATCTTCATGCTGAATATAATTGCAAGTAGAATATACTGGTCAGAAGTAGAAGTGTAGTTCCCGATCTGACAATCATCTTATATTTTAAGAGACAATAAGTGCTGACAATGCCAAAAAAAACAAGGGGGGGAAAAAGGCCATCAAGGCACTTTCACATCACGATCCTGCTTCCAGCATACCGCCTTTAAAAATAGCACTGTCCCATAGGTAGCTTCATTTCACACAAAATGTGCTTGCTATTGCTCATGATTCTAAAGATTCAAATGTTTTTGAAACCCTCTGAACAATATTAATCGCAAACTGCTGTGTAACAATCCGGTTGAAAAAGTTGCTGTACAAACTAAACACACTAATTTCCGCAGAACGTTCGGAGGAGAATATGCAGAATGGTTATGTGCTATTTACTAAAAGATATTCTGTTAAAAAACACTGAAGTAATACCAAGTTGTTTTCAGATGAATGTGAGCTTGCTGATTTATCAGAGGACACAGCCTGAGAATGTATTTATATCGGACTGCCTGGATGGAGCTGCTTAACAAGGCATAAGCGTGGACAGCTGCAGAAATTCTTAGCACAAAACGAGAGGGTGCGCTAAAAAAACAAGAATGCATGCATTGCAGCTTTAAGATGACTCTATAAGTTAAAGGATTGTCAGGAAACGTTTGGTGTAATTAAAGCAGACACCTTTTCTGGCTGAATAAAGCTGTATCACTCTGATTAATGTACTGCTCACTGCACTTGAACACCTCCCCCAGATTAGAACAGATGGTTTTGAAAATCAATGATGTTTCCAGAAACATCATTCATCTTGCATTTTACCCCATTGCGTTACCATCTCCGAAGCCCCCTGCTTGGAATTTATTGTGGTTTAGGTTTCCAGTTAAGCTGTCATTATTTCATGGATACAAATACAACTAGAGGTTTAACCTGATTTATCCCAATCCTTCAGCTACAGAAAGGTTCCTTTTCAAAAATGTTATTTCAATTCGGATCAGCCAATGACAACAATTGTGGATTCTGTCCCGTTGGTACAATAGCCACTGCGAATTTCCAAGGGGCACATTTAACATAAGGGCTCTCTGCAATATAGTCAATTTGCTGCAGTCAGCGTTTCTAGACTGGGATATTAGGATGAACAGGAAAAGAAGAGAAGATTACTGCAAGGCTATTGGAACAATGTATGACAAATATTAAATGCAATCAGGGAAAAAAAGGCATCGAACACATTTGTCTGAATGACTTGCACATTAGAAACTGTGTATTGAATATGGCATTAGTGGATGGTTCACAAAGCAAGGAAGGCAAGGAAGAGCTCTTCATTGCGTAAGAATAAAGGAAATATGTTCTTATGTTTATTAATATTTTAACCCAAGATACTGTCTCCAGGGGGTAGCACATGCAATTATTTGTATGTAAAACAAAGCACCCCTGTTGTACTTTTTCACACAAAACACAAAGCTACTCCTGCTTTATGTTTACAGTCATGACTGTAATATGGAAGGGATATGGAACCTGCATAATTGCACAGATTACAATTTTGTCTTTCTCCAACACAAAATTCTCTTTCAGAATTGCACAGCAAAGCGAACTAAAATACCTTTGGATAGCTGGGAGGGCGTTTCCGTGAGAGATATATCCTGAAATCAATAATTAATGTTCATTTTCACCCTGTCTCCTGAAATATAGAAATGTGGAAGAGCCCCGCAGATATCGAAGATAAATATGGCTTCAAGATGAGAGGGCAAAAGTCATCTCTTCACTGCTGAAAAACCAAACTGTGTCCTGTGGTCCTGACACAAACAAGAATCACAAGAATCACAACCAAAATAAATAGCAGTTATGGTTAGCAGTTAGCAGTTACTGAACCAACAAAGTAGCAATGAAACACACAGAGCAAAACCCACCCCTGCTTGTTTGTCATTTCAAGTGTAGTTTAATTGTCTTGAAAACCATGGCCTACAGAACAAACCATGTAAATAAAAATAAAAGGAATAGTAATTTAAACATCAAAGACTTTCTTTGGCCACTGTAAATGAATTAGTCATTCTAGCAGGGTACTGTCATGTACCAAGTAACAAATGAGGGAAAATTCATCGCTGCACCTCTGAATATAAATGGGCATATCAACCGTGGTGCTCGATTGCAAGCATTAATCTGCTTTAAAGACCCTATGTTAGACAAAAATCACTTTTGTCTTACATTTGAGACAAAAATCACTTCTGTCTTACATTTGGAGTTTTCATTTTCATTTAATTTTTATTAAAACAACGTTTGTTTTTCATTTACAAACAGGAAAACAATAGTATTTTCCTTTGATATAAAGTACTTCTAAAAACAAGCCCTGGAGGCCTGACACAGCATGTCCTTCTGTAAGGATATTCACTTCAAGTTCCACTTCTGGCAGTCCACTAACACCAAATCCTCCTGTAATGATATAAAGATTTAAAATGAACTTGATTTTTCACCTAAATTAGTTTTGCAAGCTCTATGTGCAAATCATAAAGACAGACAAGAGGATTGATTTGAAAAAATAAATGTTGAATTGTCTAACATGTGACTGAGAAAGCTTCTGTAGAAGCTTCTGTTATAGAAATGCAGGATATTCTACATAAAAACACAAACTATATGATATTCAGGATATTTATGCAGGATTTCTAGACGGGCAATGTGGCAACTAAATGCATAAAAGCATGCAGACAAGGTCAAGGGATTCAGCAAATGTCTTGTGATTTTCACGTGCAACAGTCTCTACACTACAGTTTGCAATAAATGGTGCGAAAAACTAAAAACATCCAGTGAGTAGCAGTTCTGTAGGCAAAAACGTGCTGTTAATGAGAGAGATCAGAGGAAAAGGGCCAGACTGGTCGAAGCTGACAGGAAGGTGACAGTAATGCAAATAACCACACACTACAACAGTGGCATGCAGAAGAGCATCTCTCAACACACAAGGCGTCAAACCTCTAAGTGGATAGACTACAGCAGCAGAAGACTTAATAAGCCTAAAAAATAAGTCTAATACATATCTAATTAAGTGCTCACTGTGTGTATACACTTTAGGGATAGGAGGAATGTACTGCAAAGGAAACAGCTGATCAGCAGGAAAGGCACACTACATTGCTACAGCATATTAATATTGTATTGCCTTGATATCAGTCCCAACAATATGAAAATAGTAATAATGTTACAATCAATCAGAATTTAATAATGAACAGAATAAGAAATACATTTGAACATTCATTTATTGGTTTGGACCGTGCTGTGTTTTGTAGTTTTGTATTGAGTTTACAATGGATTCTTTATGCTCCTAGTCTGGCCAGCATCCATCACTTTTATTCGGTTTTGTGGTGTAAAAATGTGTTTCTTCATATAAGATTGTGAGTCACATCACAGCTTCCACACAACCCGGTAAGCCTGGCCAGGGGGCTTTTAAAACCTTTGTTTGATCATAAGCGAGATCTCCACTCAGCACGAGATGGAGAGTGGGCTGTTGTTTTTGACAAGTACCTGTTGGTCAGACATGTATGTTACTCTTTCTCTTTTGCAGAACAGGCACTTAGCTGTGAAATTGCGTTTCTCGACCTTCACCTGAAATGACCCATATTTCATACGTGATTCTACATGATTCATTTTTAGTTGCTTGATTGGGTCCTTGATTTCCTACATGTTTTTTCATGAAAGGAACAGCATAACATTAACATTATCTCAAAATCAACAGTTTTACAGCCCATTACTTACATGCTGTGGTACTGACTGGGTAAATACCAGGTACTTATTAGGTAACTATTTTAATCTCAGAAGTACTATGAAATAGACCGAAAAATGTATTTACATATGGCATCTACAGTCTTTGTTGTCAAAGCACTTACCTAATAATTACACAAGTACCTGTGAACTTGCAGTGCCTGGTAACTACTATGTAATTATACTATGCAATTTGCTGTTAGTTGTGATAAGGGTTTTAGCTTAGTTAGCACAATGTATTGGATAATATCCCAAAGGGGCTCTACTGGATTGAGATTTTGGGGCTGTGCAGGTCAGTGGAGTAAACCAAAGTCACTGCCATGTTCATGGATCCAGCATGAGATGATGCATGCTCTGCGGCTTATTATCCCATTGGATGTATAATCTTAAAGGGTAGATTGTGGTCAGAAAGGGATGCACATGGTCAGCAAGAATGTTTAGGAGTGCTTTAGCAGTAAAACTATGTTCAGTTGGTATTCAGGGACCTAATGCATGCCAAGAACACTTTCCCCACATCATTACACCACCACCAGCCTGCACCGTTAACACAAAGGCAGGATGGGTCCATTGATTCATGCTGTTTACGCCAAATTCTGATCAGTTCTACCATCTGCATGTCGTAGCAGAAATCAAGATTCATCAGGCCAGGAAACGTTTTTCCAAACTTCAATGATCAGCCGCTTTTAGTGCTCACCCACTTGTCCACCGTAGCCTCAGCTTCCTGTCCTTAGCTGACAGGAGAGGGACCCGGCAGAATCTTCTCCTGCAGTAAAGTTTCAGTAAAGTCTCCGCTTCAAACACTTACGTGTTGTGCATTCATAGATGCCACCTTCTGCGCACCATGATTGTAAACAGCTTATTAGAACATTTGTGGCCTTTCTGTTAGCTTGAACAAGTCTGCCCATTCTCTTCAGACCTCTCTCTTAACAAGGTGTTTTTGGCAACAGAATTGCAGCGCACTGGATGTTTTTTATTGCCCCATTCTTTGTGTAAACTCCAGAGGCTGTAGCGCATGAAGGTGAAAGCGGGGACAGCTCTTTCTGAGATGCTCGAACCATCCCGTCTGGCACCAACAATCATACCACGGTCGAAGGTGCTTAGATCATGCGACTTGCCCATTCAAATGTTTGAATGTTTGCTCATACAACAACTAAACCTGTTCACATAGCATGCGCTATATATTGCCACATGATTCACATTTTGGTGTCATAGGTCATTTGCATTAACTGGTTCTGTGTCCTGAGGCACTTATGTCATATATTTGATCTCCTAATGCCTGGCTATTGCACGATTAATCCATCCCCATACATATTACTGTAGTCCAAGTCTTTCTTTACCCAAGCATTCTTCAAATTCTGTCCTTTTATGCACAAACTCTTTGTGTATGGAATGTCATCTTCTTTAAAAAGTGTATACCGTGTGTGCTATACAATCTCACCCCCTCCCCATTCAAGGCTAGATATACAGTGGTGGATAAGTTAAGAGTCCCAGTACACAAAGAATTTCAGTATTAAACAAGGCCACCTCATTTAATTCTACTTTTCATTCCCGGAGAAACAGAGAAACACAGCTTTTTGATGGTCTTCATAAATCTCCTTTCATGCTGCACCTATCAGCGATATCTAGACATTTCGATGACCATATGTTCCTTTACATTTCTCACTTGCTGATTCATTTAGCATCTCCTGCATCGTGTGAGCAGTCTACTTTAACTGCAGTGACTATAAATCAACAACAAGATGATGTAATAGATACACAAGCTTGCAATGAAGGAAAGGGAGGCAGTAGAAAGGCAGGAAGCTTTGCAAAGCCAAATAACAGTGAGTCACATGAATATCAATGCACATACTGATCTGTGATAAAGAATCTGGTTAATACCAAACAGTCCTCATGTTCAAAATAGCATTGTCGGGTTTGAGAAATGCACAGACACATAACGACATTAGAAGATCATTTCTATTCCTTAAGAATCATGGATGTATATTAAACAATATTGCAATATCCCTAGCTCCATTCTGTCAGTATATGTTTTCACTGAGTAAAACTCAAGGGGCTGAGTTGGACATTGAATTTATAGACAGCTTCTTTGAGACGGAGGAATATTTGAGATGTCCTCGCCTGGTCTTTGGACTTGTCATTTAAACCAGAACAGAAGATACAGTGTTGGAGTTTGACCCATGAGACATTCCACAATCAGATTTCTGTCCTCATTTAACCCGTTTTAACCCCTTCAGTAGCGAAACACAAGCCTGAATATGACATACCCAAAATAAAATGGTTACTATTCTTGAACCCAGTATGTAATCCAGAGGCTCATTCCAATCCTTTATTTTTATTTTTTATTGCCATTTTATGCAAGCCTAACAACCTACAGTTTGCATGGCATTAGAAACATTGTTTCATTGGCTAATTCATTAGCTGTTCTGAAGGACTGCTGGTCCAGAACCAGTCAGAGAGCCTTTGAGATGGGCTCATCCGTTTCTATAGCGTAGAGTAAATACACTCAGTGAGCACTTTATTAGGTATTTATTACACTTATTTTTTAGACATATTAAGTACTTCTGCTGCTGTAGCCTATCCACTTAGAGGTCTGATGCGTTTCAGAGATGCTCTTCTGCATACCACTGCTGTAATGTGTGGTTATTTGCATTACTGTCACCTTCCTGTCAGCTTTGACCAGTCTGGCCCTTCTCCTTGGACCTTTCTCACTGGATGTTTTTTTTTCTGAACAATTCTCTGCAAACTCTCGAGACGTTGTATGTTGTATGTGAAAGTGCCAGGAGATCTGCAGTTTCTGAGATACTCAAAGCACCCTGTCTGGTACCAACAGTCAAAGTCACTTAGATCACATTGTTTTGATGAGAACATTAACTGAAGCTACTGACCGGTATCTACATGACTGATGCATTACACTGCTGCCCCACAATTGGCTGATTAGATAATCGTATGGATAAATAGGCGTATAATAAAGTGCTCATTGAGTGTATAAACCAGTGATAGTAAAACATTTTATGTACAGTATACAGTACTGTCTGCTTGTATGGAACAGTAAAAGGGACAATAATGATTCATTCATTCAGAGAATTGTAAAGCAAACAAACTAATATTCTATCAATGTTTCTCTGAGTTACCATGTTTTTGGGACTAAAAAATATTATGAATTTTGTTTGCTGGACCGTTGCCATGATAAGGATACAGATTTTTCTGTGATTTGTGAGGAACCCCAAAGCCTGTTTTTCCTCCCAACATTACAGAACAAGGAACCGTTGTCACTAAAATATTGGCATCATGAAATAGTTTATAGAGATAGTTTATAAGATAGTTTTAATACTTTCAGATGGCATAGTGCGTGACCAGATTGATTGAAAATGTCACAGTAAAAATTAAATGTTAATAAAGCCACAGACTTATGGGGTGAAGCTGGAGTATCTCATTACCTGAATGCAGAGGACTCAAAGTCAATATCCAACTTTGACTTTTCTCCTGGAGAGCCAATGACCTACGGTAGCCTGAGATGGTGGTGAGAGTCCTGTGCAATTCGACTGAGATGCTTGTTTGTCATTTTTGACGAGAAAAGCTTATATTACGACTTTATAATGAGGCTGCATTTGCTGTTTTGTTCATCACTGCTTATTTATTCAATATTTTTCAACATTTTATTAAACCTCTTAGCAAAACGTAGGATTGCAAGAACCACAAAATTCTGCGGGATCAACAATTCAGTGACAGAATTATTAAGTTTTTGATATTTTTTGACATTTTGTAATGCATGTGTTGGAAAATAACTGACAGAAACCATAAAAATCAATATATGTGTAGATGGCACGTGGTTTGGTCATACATCACTATCATGTATGCATATCATTACTGAGAAGCAGTGATTGAGTACTGCTCCTTGCATGGGTCTGCGCTGTACTGAGAATGTTTAGCTGCAGCCCTATACAGTTTTCCAATGTGATTATTGTTTACCATATGTGCAACTCCGTAGTTCAATAAAATAGAGATCAATAGAAGTAGAAACTATTTTTTTTTTGCATCCAAAATCTGTAGCATGAAAATGACCATACCCAAATCTGTGAACGTTTCCTTTTGGGGAACTGTCCCTGAAAGGAACTGGAACATCCATAACTAGGATGCTTGTTAACTGGATGAACTATGTGACAAGGGTGGCATTTGGTATAGTTGTCATATGCTTTCACTCTTAGTTTGGGTGCAGGAATGTCTGATGCAAGTGCTATAGCCACTAGAGGGCTAGAGGCCTTGTGCAAAGAGGTTAACCACAATGCAAGTGGGTCCTTCCCACACACAACAAACTCACACCTGGTATGAATTTGCACTTAACTCAATAACTATCAACAGTGAAGCTACTGCTACTACTGTACAGTTTACTACTGTAATACCAGAACATTTTCAACAACTGTAACATTTGTAGGTATTTATTTGTAGGTATTTATTTAATTACATTCAGAACAAAGTGTACCGAATGCGGTACTGTCAGCTTCTAGTTGATAGGTTACCTAGTTCCCATAATTGATCTCGTTTCTTATAGTAGCTGGCCAACGCAAATGGGTTTTCAGACAGCTTGACCAACATAACCAACCAATATAGCAACAGTAGCCAAGCATGTGTGGGGCATGGGATCAAAATAGATTGGAGAATACAAAAACTATATGTTATTGAGTACATCTTAGTTTGTAGTTTGTGTATTATTATCTTAACTCCAGAACCATTAATAGTGCCATGGTTTGTTTCAGTTTAGCTTCTTGTGCATTTTGAGGTCATGTTAGTGAAACAACATTGACCCTAAATCAACAGCCAAAATGGTCCCACAATCCCCATTTTGTTTTCTTAAAAGAAGTTTCTTTTTTTCAAGGTGCAACATGGCTGGAAATGTGCCCAGATACAATATATCCCAATTTCACTGTATCATAAAAACAATGCTTCACCACATTGCTCAATTATTTGGAAATTCTATACATTTTGGTTTATTTAATGAGTACAGATGGCAATCCAAGCTACAGTCATTTATCATTGCATTGCAAAATCATTTAGTTACATAACTTGTTCCTTGCATGAACCTTTGAGTTTCTAATTTTATGTATATTAACACAAAACTGTCTCTCTTATAAAATATAGCTTCAGTCTCCAGGGCTGAAAAAACTCTCTGCATAAATTGCAGTTTCACTTTTATTTTATAGAAGTTTTCTTTTCATAGTTTTCTTAAAGCCATGACTATCTTGCTTTGATAAACCATCCAAGTACTCATATTGATCGTACCAGACTCTTTGGCCTTTCACAGACAGGCAGTGGAAAATAAGGAGACTATTTATTGATGGACACTCTAGAGGGGATTACATTTCATCAGGACAGATTTTGTGTCATAAGCCTTTAGCTCCAAAGATGTCTACCAGATTGCATATTCATTAGTACAACATAATTGTTTTTGAAAATTCTTACCCGATGCTCCCTGTGAGATCAGCAATAATTTTGACTCAGTTTAGATTGAACTTCTAAAAAGCACACTTTAAAGGCCTAAAGTAATTTTTTACTTCATGCAAGGGTATTTTTAGAGGAAAGCGGAAAATCTTCAAGGTCTACAAAATCTATGTCTGCTGTTAATCAATCAGGAACCATCAAGAATGATGTTGAAAACATTTTCGACCATAAGAAATGTCACAATCCAATATGTAGAAGAAGCATAGAATGGTTTCATGTTTCATTTGGCATGGCTGCCCAAGATATATGTCTGACAGTGGGAAATTTGCATATTGCATACATCTGCGCATAACACACAAAGTTGTCATGTGCTGTGCCCCCACATTCTAGTTATTTCCTGATTTCCCCGTTTTATTTTTCTGAGTTCCATGTTTCATGTTTTTTTCATGTCATATCCTGTGCCCGTTTTGTAGTTTGTTTCCCTGTTTGTCTGTTTCCATGTATTTTCTAGTTCCATATTCCATTCCATGTTTTGGGCTTACCGCTATCCCTAACCATGCCCCCCACACCTGATATATGTTCCCTTATGTTTCAGTGCACTCACATAAATCCCATTGTCTCACTGCCTGTGTATTTAAGCCTGTCTTTTTCTTTGTTCTGTGCTAGATTGTTTTGTGCCTTGCCTTCGTGCTTGTCTGCTTCCTCAAGCCTGTTCCTGTTACCTTCCTGTTTCTGCTTCCTACCTGTTCCTATTACCTATGTTCCTGCACACCTGCTCTCATGTTCCTGTCTTTGTATCCCATCCTGTCTCCCGCCCTCAGCCTCCTCACCTCCTCCAAGCTTAGATAGTGGAGTAGGGAGACATTATTGCTAGCTAACGTTCACCATACCATTGCTTAGCAACCAACAAATTTCCCATAAAACATAGTTCCATTAAAAATACATTAAGTTTTTCTTGTCTTTCATTTGTGAAATTTTGAAAGATAAATGTGGTAACCATTAAAAGTGTTATGGAAGTCGAACCTGCGGTATATCGTGAATAGTGGCACAGCTAGGGGTGTGCCAATATCCACAATATACCATGAGTTCTCATTCCATAAATGGTTCTACTGCCCCCTACTGTCGGAACCTCACAAGTATTTTTTTCCCAGGTGGCGGCATTCTTACTGCAGAGGGCAAATGTTAAATGAAACACAAAACTACTGTACTATTTTAAGAAGAAAAAATAAAAAGTGGGGATGCATGGCTCTCCCTCTCTTGTTTTCGGCTGCTGTGTTGTTATTTAAGATGTGTTGTTATTTTCGAAGAGTCAGTCAATTCCCTGAAATCAATGTAGTCTGACAACTTTGCAAAGTGCTGCAAGCGTGGCATCGCCACGTGCTATATGGCCGTATTGCCTCAGACAGGGAAAAAGAAACAACAGCAGCAGCAACTCTACACATTTTTTAAACATGGCCCAGAATAGAGTAGTCTAAAATACATTGTATTCTTGTTGCCATGGATGAATTTTCTATTGTGTGGAAGCGGTGCATCATTGTACCCTTGTTGTGAAAAGCACTATTGAAAAACACAAAGCACGTATTTTGAAGAACTGTGGCACTCCTCACATTATGCCCCCGTGTCAAACCACTGATTGAAATGTGTTCTATCGTGTTGGATGAGTAACCTATGCATAACATGATAAGTATGTGATGTGGCCTCGTGTTAGCCAGAATATATAAACAACAGATTTATTCAAAGCATTATCTTTATCAGCATAAACAAAATTTTGTTATCAATTTTGCAGGAACTGTGCCTTGTGCACTCACGTAAGATACCCTGCAGTAAATCTTGGTTATACTAATTCATCATCATTTGGGTGCAGTGTTCCACATTTACAAACACAACCTTATGAACTAAAGCACTGAGCTCATAGCATCCAGTACACATGGGGGTACCAACGCAGGGATCATGGTTTATTTAGGAAGTACTGATTTAATGTTCATTATTCTCTAAAGTACACACTAGAATAATGTGAGGTTGAAGCATTATCGTTTGATCACTTTAATTTTTTTCTTCCCAGGCCAGCAGAGGAATGATCCTTTCTACTTCTTTGAATGCAACTCTAGAATGTCTCTTTTGGGACGATGAATGGTACAGTACAATATAATACATTGGATTAAAACTGAAATAAAAATCAATCACTATGGAGTGTATGGCTTATTCACTTATAATGGTTGGTTTAACATGAAAACATTAAATACATTAAATACATAACACATGTAATATACAGTATTCTTCTTTCAGCCACATATGCAGTTGCAAACATAGAAGTACAGATTTCAAAAAGCAAATCCATACACCTACGTTGGCTGCAATGTAGTCTTAATAAGGTTATCATATTCTGCATTTCCGTAGGGATTAGATGTAGCATCCAAGATGCAGGTGCACGATTCTCATAGTGAAGCGATACAAACCTCCTCTGTGATGACATTACACAGGAGACATACAGTACAGGTCCTGTTTTTCTCCAGAGGCATAATGCATTTTTAATCATGTGTGTGTTTCTTTTAGTAAGTAATGCTTGCTAAATCTAATCTCATAAGAATGATCTGGCACCACATTTAGGACTGTTTGAGATGAGTATAATGAGAAAACAGTGTTTAAAATGTAAAAAAAAAAAAAAATGTTCTGCTGAGCTTCGTGAGGTAACTTTAAATGAATTATGACTTTTACCCTTCAGGGCTTTTAGCTTGTTGATTCTGCACCCTTTTCAGAGCAAGAACGCACTTCACTTGAAGGAAACTTCCAACAAATAACTTGCATTAACATTATGTATTATCGGGTGATTTATAAATTGTACCATCGATTTTCTGGACAAGAATAGTGAACATTAACTCAAAGGAAGAGGATGGGATTGCAGCTGGCCACTGAGTTGATGTTATTAATGTTTTCTAGCCACATAACTGTACCTTAGTCCTCCCTCCTGATTTCCTCCGCCCCCCTTTCTGATATCGCTACCCTCCTCGTCTAACCCAAAAAAAAATGAAATTTGCACTTATGACGACTATATGTTTAGAACAGCATTCCATGTGTATTTTCCTAGTTATGGATGTGATGCTTTGACTTGTGGAAGAACCTATGCACTTGTAAGTCGCTTTGGATTAAAAGCGTCTGCCAAATGACTAAAATGTAAATGTAAACATAAATGTGCACAAGTACTCAGTAAATGAATTCTGGCTTTCAGAACTTTCCATTTAGCCCACTATAGTGCAGCTGACCATGTAACTTATGAAGTGTCCGTTTTTCATCAAATCCAGTCTTTCCCATCTATTTCACCTCAGAGTGGAGTTCATATTAATGCGAGTAAGTTCTTCTGCATAAAATAGGCACAGTGGTAAAATGTACAGTATCGGCCTACATTATATAAATCATGGCAATTCTTGTTTTGTTTTTTTTAATACTGCAAATCCATAGTTTAGTAGTTCCTTTCTCAGAGTGCAGAGATCTGCCTGGATCAAAGAGAGGATATGTGGATAAGTTTGTTTTTAACAATGAGCCTGCAACAGATGCCCCTGGAAAGAGCCCGGAGCTGCCTGAGGCACAGTAGCCCAGCTCAGGGACAGCCAACACCTGAGGCCCCCGATAACCAGGTCAAGGGATGACGGATGTTTGATATCCTCAGATATGAAGCAGTCAAAAATAATTCAAACACACACACACGCACACACACGTATACACACACATAAGTAACCTTGCGAAGCGCCTGGAAGCTCCTTGAAGCTTAGGATATTTAAAAGAAAAAGTCCTGGTGACATTATTAAATAAAGATCGCACCACTCGCAGCACACATCACTCATGCCGGGTGAGGCTCAATAAATGTCAGATCACCTTTAGTCCTGCTAGCTGGAGCCATCTGTCTTCTGCTTGTCCCAGCTGGGGTTTGCCACAGACGCGAGGCCAGGAAATGATAAGCAATGCAACGCATTTCATCACACATCATCGTCGGTACTCTCTGCAATGTATGCATGTATTCAGACTCGTGAAATCCGTCCCGTTTTGGAATACGGATTTTTCAATTTCATGTGGGCATAAAGTCAGCAAATGTAAACGCAGCACAGGACTGATTGAAAAGTTGCAGAAAGGTTGATTCTGCAGGATAGATAAAATTAAGCAATTCGTGAGAACAAATGCACTGTAAAGAAGAACACGCCATACTGCAATGTAGTATAACAATCCCATGATGAGAAAATAACATAATTAAACCTGCCTATTGCCCTGCTGAAAGAAAAAACAGCTCTAGCTATGAAGAGCTGGTAGCTGGTAATCTCAAACTGGTTATAGCTGGATGTTTTAATAAATAATATAAACATATTGTTTTCGTTCACTGTGCAAACTTGTGCCACATGTTAAATTGTTAGTTCAATCCAATTCATACTATTACTACTACTACTACTACTACTACTGCTACTACTAATAATAATAATAATAATAATAATAATAATAATAATAATAATCAATGAACAGTAGAACAGTAAAACAACATTCTGGAGACTAGGAACACACCTGCTTCCACACCTTGAATTTCACTTCAGCTAAAGAGTTTAGTTAATCCTAGAGTCCTAGCCCCTAGGCTTACTTTCACCTACTACTGTATATCTGAATTGCAATGAAAGCTGATTCGCAGGCATTCAGTGAGCTTTCAGGCCGGACACTTGGGCTTTCAGGGCCAGTGAAGACGAACCCCGTTCTTAATCGTGTTCACTAGGCGCGCACACATCCAGTAGCCACGTATTCTTGGAGCAGTTTTATTCCTGTCCGAGAAAGCGACAGCATTTCATTCGTGGGGTGCCGGCAAATGTCCTTCCTTTTAAAAATGCGAATCTTGCCAACAGCTAGAGTGGAGGTCTGTTTACGGAGTGATCTTAAAAGCCTGCGGTGTCTGTTGTTATAGCGGTTGCCTGGAGGCATCAGCAGCATCACTTTCCTCAGAGACTTCCTGGGATGCAAAGAGCAGAAGCACGAGACGCAAGACAGATACACTGCCGCCTCCCCTCCTACCGGATCGTCATACTTCTCTGTGTACATCTTCAGACAACGCTTTAAATTGGCTCTAACTGAGATTCGGTTATATGTGGACACGTTCAGAGTGAAAATAACGAAAATGAGGCGGTTTGAGCTTGGTTTCCGATATTTTTTTCATCAAACCACTGTTACTTTTTGAAAGCTGCGGGCTTTCCTCCCGAGGTGCTGACAAAGGCTGTATCGTTGCCTACCTACGCTGAAAGGAAGACTCCCGTCACAGCAATTGAGACGTCGTACCTACTTTGCCACCTTGACGCTTCTCATTTCAGCTCTATGCGAATTGTTGCCTGCACAAAGGTCAGTACTTTATTAATTTCTTTATACCGAGATCATGATTTTTCACAATTTAAAATAAATCTCCGTGCGGCTATATAGCCTATAGGCTACGTATTAAAACATTCAGCGTCCCCAGCGAACATCGCGTCAGGGCTTATCGCATGCAGAAATACAGCCAGCTTTCGTTTCGTCCATTAACACAGTAATATTGTATTTTAAATATATGATATTGAAACGATGTGAAAAAACAGGAAAAGTGACTTGCCATTATTGTGAGGTGCCAGTTCACACTGTCAGTCTCTGGGTGCAATTTGTGCATAAGTTGCCTCAAATGCATCATGACTTGAGGTTTTAACTTGGTAAAACATTTGTATTCTTTATTCATTTTGGGGTTTTGTATTGTGTGTGCGTGTGTGCGCGAGTGACAGTAAGCAAGGCTATTGTAAGCTACCCGTATTATTAGGCAATATGAAGTTAACTTTCTCAAAGCAACTTTCGTGGTTCGCCCCAGTTCTGTTTAAATGTACAATTGTTTTGTATATTAGGGTTATTGTTCTAGTTTTAAATGTGAGGTATTCAAAAAACGATTTCCCTGACTATTTGCATTTATTGCTACCATAAAGACCAAAGAGGTACACGTTCACTCATTTTAGCATATAGCCTAGATAGTTGTAAAAGGTTTAACGTTCTTGCAGCGAGTTATATCAGACATATGGCCCTCGATATAGGCCAATACAGGTCAAACTTGTTCTCTTGTACATAATCAGAATTATTTACTGATGATAACATATCTCAAAGTGTAATACAGTCAAAACGCAAGCACTTGTTTTCACACTGCAGTAGGTTGGCTGTAGACAGATACGTGATTATATGATTATTATATGATTATGTCCCTCACTGTGTTCTAACTAGTTGCGTTCGTTCTTTATTTCAGGTAACCTTTATACTGTCTGGTTGAAGCCTGATCTAATTAAACTAGCCACTGAACTATGCACCCATCAAACGTGTTTAATCGCAACTTAAGGAAACGTAATAAATAGGCTGTTGCCACTTTTAGCTTGATGCTTCATATTTACCCCCACATCGTCCTAACCTATTAACATTTGAAGTCACAAAGTGTTAACACAGCAATGCGATGCGCACCGCGTGTGGGTGGGATGCGTTGCATTTCTCAGCTTGTTATTCATCAATAGGTTTATTTCAATCCTCGAACGAGAACGCACTAAACGTGTAATATCGTTTACATCAAATGGGTTGTAAAAAAAATTAAGTGTTACAAATTAAGTGTATAGCTATATTGCATAATATAGACAATCTCATTAGAGATTTGTTGTCTATTTATTGTCATTTATGTTGTCAATTATGGAAGGAGTAAAATAATAGTTGTCACTTATTCATTGTTTCAAGTATAATTTTATGAATTTGCAGGCATTAATATGTTTTAATTTCATATTTATAAGATTATTTTGTGAAGTAGGCTATAACTCATTACTGACGAAATGACACGACTGTAGTCATTGTAGTAACCAGCAGTCTCAACAATCTACTGCTAAAGCTGAATTTCATTCTACATAGTGGTTTCTCAAGTATTCAACAAGGGGGGAATTCCCCAAAAAGCCATTTACTCCATCTGGATACAATCCTCCCAAAGTTAAAAATAATGAATGCTACCCCTGTCTGTCCCTCATTAAGAACCATGCCCATCTGCCCCTTTCAGGCTAGCACATGAAGAATGCCGCATTTAATTTTAGTCTTCAGTGTCTGAAATGAACTTGAGCGCATTTGTCCTCATCATTTTGCGCTCAAGTGGTGGGAGCGTGTGATCGTCCTTGCCCTCTTTAAGAAAGGCACTGATTAAGTTATCCCATTCCACTGAACAGTATAAATTCTCTGACAAACAAGGAAAAGCTGCTGCTGGAGCTAATGAGATTATCTACCTGGCCTTGTTTTATCGAGGGATGGCGAATGTCATCGATTGGCCATAAATATCTCTTAGCCTTCCATAAATGGTGATTTTTAAAATAAACATTTAAATCACACACACACCTGAGGCAGAAGGGCTTTTTAAAAAATGTGTTGTGTGACAGAGGCCACCAGCCCATGATTAACAGACACAGAAAGATCTCCCAAGTGTGCTTGCAGCTGAAGTGAAGGCGGAGGGAGCCATGGGAGGGCGTGCGGTGTCGCTGACGGGCTTCCTGACGCGAATGTGAATTTCCCTTCGGCTGGGCAGTGAATCATTCCAGGTCGCAGGTGGAGAGGCCTGGACCTTCTCTAACAATCCCTCTTGTTTTTATCTCTTTTGCTGTGTCAGTAACTATTAGTCTACCTTTGCGAGGGTCCGGGGAACAGCTGACGTGAAGGCAGGGTACCCTGATTAATGACCCGGGCTGAATGTAACGTTTCGGTAACCGCTGCAGGACGACCTGAGACGCGCCAGGACCTGGAAGCAAACATATCTGTAACTCATTTTGAGCTCTGTAAAAAATCCTAAAGGAGACAACATTAAGTTTTTCCTCTCAGTGGATTACATTCATACACAACAGCGCTGTCTATGAGAATGCCATCAAATGAAATGCGCATCGTTCACGTTTATGCTATACCGTATGTGTAATCAGCCACCTGTACATGGTAGAGATACCTTCAGGTATTCTATTCCTCTTGTTCATTATGTTTACATAAATTTGTTTGGCACAAATGTTGTCCAAAACAACTTCCAAAGCTAATATGGCAAGCAATACCAAGCATCAAAAAAAACTCAGGTATCTACAGGCACCAGAGCAAAATAGGCAGTAATACTATTGTAGCTGTTTACTGCAAAGATGTTCAGACTCAGCAACTACACTCAAAGTGAATAAAATATATCTAGAGAAATATTAGCATGATGCTTGATACTTATGAACCTATCTTACAGGTGTTAGTAGAGGTTAACAAAATGAATGCTAATCAGATGGCGCTAATCGGTGTCGTCTTGCGACACAGTGGTGGATCAGACACGCATGGTTTGCATTTGGACGTGCTACACACGACTGAGGGGGCTGTGGACCAGGGCTGCGCGATATAGCTATTGCGGTACATCAAATAGTGTTTTTAGTTTTAAGAACTATCTCTGGAAGGTGGTGGTAGGTTTTGTTCCTTCTTTTCATCTTTAATCATACTTGATACTTGATCTCCAAACTGCAGGGAAATGCTTCCGGGGAGAAAAAAAAATCACTTGTATCTATTGAATGGTGGTTAACTGACCGATTAGTTTTGAAAAACACATTGCTTATGTTTTCGCTCTTTATCCTTGTCGTCATCTTTTTATCTGCCACATGGAAACAGCTTGGCCCTGTTGCTGTCATATCAACATTGACAATATAGGAGTCAATGTATTTTTTTCCCCCCGAAAGCATTTCAATTTGTGTGCTACCGCCTCAGGTAGGATTAAATAAAAAAAAGACTGAAAGAAATCTAACACCGCATGCTGGTGATATTTGTTACTATGCTTACAAAAAAAGCATTGTTATACCGTAATGACTATATCGCCCAGCCCTACTGTGGAGCTGGCATGGACTGGGGCAGGACTATCCAGATGGCCTCAGAGTGTGTGCTGGTCCTACAGAACTGAGGAGGGGAACAAGTCAAGCCCAGCTGGGTGTGAGGGAAGCCTCACTGCCTGAGTGTGTGTTTTTGTGGCGCACACACTTGTGGGTGTGTGTCTGTTTGAACCATGGCTCACGCCACCTGCCAGTCAGTTTACTGAACAACATTTGGGTATTTTGGTTGCTTAATGCCATTATGAAGTGCTATGAAGCATCACTGTTTATTGTTACAGTCATTATTGATAACAAATGCTGGACTGTGTCACTATGTATGTATGGAACCATTTTAAAGAAACTGAGTCAAATTACAGACTGCTTAAACAGCATCCAAATGCACTTCCAAATAATGCAAAGGAAATTTAAACACAGGGCCAATTTTAATGATGGGCCTGCATGTCTGTAACCACCACCCTCTTAGCTCACCAGTAATCTGGATGTCTCCATCTGTGCCTGTTAATTTGCTTTACCGAAATTAGCATTTCTCTTTGACGTTTCACAGCAGAGCACTGTCAGTGACACACCATTACATGTCAAATTTACAACAAAATGTGCACGACCATTTGTACTAGTTACTGAAAATGCATGCAGATTTTAGATGATGACCCACAGTTTATGACATTAACATATATCATTCATTTAAATATGAGGACAATCAGGTGAATAGTAGGCCTATGTGTGTGACAGGGAGTGCACACATATAACTACTAGTGAGGGAGTGCACACATATAACTACTAGTGAGGTAGTGCACATATATCACTACTAGTGAGGGAGTGCACACATATAACTACTAGTGAGGTAGTGCACACATATAACTAATAGTGAGGGAGTTCACACATATAACTACTAGTGAGGTAGTGCACACATATAACTACTAGTGAGCTAGTACACACATATAACTACTAGTGAGGGAGTGCACACATAGAACTACTTGTGAGGGAGTGCACACATATAACTACTTGTGAGCTAGTACACACATATAACTACTAGTGAGGGAGTGCACACATATAACTACTAGTGAGGTAGTGCACACATATAACTACTAGTGAGGTAGTGCACACATATAACTAATAGTGAGGGAGTGCACACATAGAACTACTAGTGAAGGAGTGCACACATGTAACTACTAGTGAGGGAGTTCACACATATAACTACTAGTGAGGGAGTTCACACATATAACTACTTGTGAGGGAGTGCACACATATAACTACTTGTGAGGGAGTGCACACATATAACTACTAGTGAGGGAGTGCACACATATAACTACTAGTGAGCTAGTACACACATATAACTACTAGTGAGGTAGTGCACACATATAACTACTAGTGAGGTAGTGCACACATATCACTACTAGTGAGGGAGTGCACACATATAACTACTAGTGAGGTAGTGCACACATATAACTACTAGTGAGGTAGTGCACACATATAACTACTAGTGAGGTAGTGCACACATATAACTACTAGTGAGGTAGTGCACACATATAACTACTAGTGAGGGAGTTCACACATATAACTACTTGTGAGGGAGTGCACACATATAACTACTAGTGAGGTAGTGCACACATATAACTACTAGTGAGGGAGTGCATACATATAACTACTAGTGAGGTAGTGCACACATATAACTACTAGTGAGGTAGTGCACACACATAACTACTAGTGAGGTAGTGCACACATATAACTACTAGTGAGGTAGTGCACCCATATCACTACTAGTGAGGGAGTGCACACATATAACTACTAGTGAGGGAGTGCACAAATAACTACTAGTTTGGCGAACCCGAGAGCTTCTTGTACTAACGTATGCAGTGAAGTCATGACTTTCCTCGCATGTGATATCAGAGATAGGTGTGGGAAACGCTCATACAGGAATTCTGGGTTTTCACCATTTTACTTCAAAGCAACCGGGCGAAAGGAAGGTCAAACCCGAGCATGGGCATGAGCGTGTTTCAGAGGAAAAGACTTGATTTAACTCAGCCCAAGGAGAAGGAAAAAAAAGCATATCTAGGCTATGTAAGAAAGAAGAATTGTGTTGCAGGCAGCGATAAATCCTGGCGTGCACTTCGGTGCCGTGCCCAGCTCTCTGTGGGCACCACTGTGGGTGCATTATTGATTTTTAGAGTCTATGAAGACAAACCTGGCAAGAGCAGAAAAAACCTCACAATGCATTAAAGGCACTGCATACTTCGGGCAGACATTTCATTCTAGCTGTGAGGAGTGTTAAAAACCAAGGGAGCGATGCCCTTCATCCACCCCACCCCACCTCACCCCCCTAAAAAAAAAACAACGAAATAAATAAATGAATAAGAATTTGTATTCGTTCCTGGACATGGCTGGAGGAAAACGTGCTTTTCGGAGGCAGCTGTGCGTGCGACAGTTACAAGGTCCCTCCTTTTCGGAAAGGCGGCGGTGCGGTGTGATGGTAAACACAGAGACTTCACAGAGATAACCTCGTCTCGTCGACTCCATTTGGCAGCCCAAGAAAGGAAAGGGGAGGGGGGGGGGGGGGCGGGTGAAAAAAATCTCCTCTTTTTATTCCGCCACATCTGCTCTGTGAGGGAAACGTCGTATGATCTGTTCTCTGATCACACTGAATTATCTCCCCTCTGACTATAAATATGCATGGCCTCGTACATCCCGCCTTCTCCAGACTGGAAATCCGCGCACTCCAAACAATCCCCCAAACAACACATCCTACTTTGTCTTCTGGTAGCTGTGTGAAAAAAGGAACACAAATCAAGATAAACATAAAAAAAAATGCTTTATGAGAGCTTTGAAAGAGAGGCTGGCTCCCTGCGTTACTGCTGGTTTGTGAGACGAATGAATGAGCTCCTATAAATATCTTTTCACACGACACCACAGGGGTCCTTAACAAAACCAACATGGCGGCTAAGCATGTTAACTCGGAGCGAGCTAATTGAGAATGTTTTCCGGTACCGCCGGTTTCTCTGCGGGCCTGTGTTCGGATCGTAGTCCCGGTGCTCGCAGAGAGCAGCATCCACCCGGTCTCATCGGGGAAATGCCGTTCGTCCATCCTCTCTAATGAGGAAAAGGTCACCCCTTAATTATTCATCTGGGACGTCAAACAATCCTCAGAAGACAGTTATTTAAAGGGTGAGATCCCTGAATAATATATGAACAGGATTCCCTTACCTCCAAAAAAGGAATGCTTGTGGTGGTTGTTTGGTTTCCCAGCTGCCATTGCAAGGGCCACATGCAGAAGGCTATTGTCATTAAGGGCTGACCTTTCCTGTCACTTATTCTGAAACCCTGGGCAACACAGAAGGTGATTCTGGCTCATGCCGCTACGGATTGCACTAATAGCCTCCTTAAATCTGCTGAAAGAAGCCTCCTGGGATACTTATTACATTTTTTAGTGCATGCTAATGGATGTTTACTGTTTGCAGAGAGCGGAGCCATAATGTATTAAAATAGACTTTTATGCCTCAGATATGAAATACAATTACTCTTGTTCCTGCTTGCTGCTTTGGTTCACTGCTCCTTCCAATTTAGCCAGTGCTTCTTTCTTCGCATGTAAAGTTAACATGCTTCTGTTTAATAAGCTGGCAACGGGAGAGAATGGGGTTTAAGCACGTGTACTGTAAGTGAGAAGCACCAAATTATGCCCCTGGCATGAAGGGATGTGCAGGGATATGTCAGGTTGAATCCACACTAGCTGTCTGTCTGGAGGTAGCAAAGAGATTTCCCTGCGTTTTACTAACAAGCAAATTGGTGGATCCTCCAGTAGCCATCCTTGGCGGCATCCCAGAGCATGTAACTCACCGCGTTGAGTCTGTTCCAATACTTTAGGAGGCAAATCTGAGCAAGACTAATCTAGGCTAATCTGGCTAGGATAATCAAATTACAGTGAAATTACAGTACAATGACTAGCTATAAAGTTGAAAATAACAAAAACAAATCATTGCTAGTTCAGCTCAATTTATCCAGATAGCTCCTTAGTAGCACTGAAAATGTATTGAATTGGATAGCATTTAAGGCAAATGTCTAACCTTCAGTGCTTGAGGTTGGGCCAAGTGACAGTCCAACAATGTGGCTCAGCAACTTATAAATAATAAACGGGGGGCGATGTTGGCTCAGGCGCTAAGAGCAATCGGCGGGTTGTCCCTAAGCAAGTGACCTCACCCCCAATTGCTCCTGACGAGCAGGTTGGTGCCTTACGTGGCAGCCAATCGCCATTGTTGTGTGAGTATGTATGAATGGGTGAATAAGAAGCATCAACTGTACAGCGTTTTGAATAAAGGCACTGTATAAATGCAGACCATTTTAACTAAAGCCATGGGTTCAAAGGGTTAACATCACTGTTATGGTGGTGCTGAGTAAGATATTTTATAGATGAAGTTTGGTGAAGGAGGCAAAGAGGAACACGATTGCAAGTCTCGCTGCCATTCTCCCCTTCAGCAAAGTACTTAATCCAAATGACTTCAGTAAACATCCAGCTGTTTAATTGGGGAATGTGCAAGCTACAGTATATGAGTTATGCAAGCCCCGAATAATGCCTTTTTACTGGCAGACAGATATCTAAAAATCTGTCTACGCAAATATTTCTCGCGCTTGTACAACGTCACACAGTAGAAGGCACAGGATATTCCCAGTTGTTTCTCTTAGCACAGCTGGGACCGTGTTTCTGCGGTGTGTAAACGGTGAAATCTCCCTTTACGTCTCATCTAATGTTTCGAGTGGCTGCTTCAGTAGAGTGATTATGAAAGAGCTTACTGTCTGTGGCAGGGGAGAAGAGGAGAATGAATAAGAGGACAGCAACTGGATTGAGGGAAAATGGGGGAACAGGAAGGATGTGGAAGAAGGCAAAGTTTTCTTGGGAGTTTCAACTCTCAGGCCATCTTCTTTCACCCAGACATCTCCAAGTATATTGCTTGCATTTATCTGACTTGCTTTCATATCGTGAGTTTGCTGTCTCATCATTTGTTGTGATCTTGTAGCTTTAACATTTTACCCATTTTCCTTATCAGTGATTATCCTCTCTGTCCTTCTCCCTGTGACTTTGATTATTGTTTATTTCTAGATGAATGCCGTATGCCATGCAAACACAGGACTCTATGTTCACATGCATGTGCCCCAGTGTCTCAGCCTAGCACAAAATTTTTTCAAGCATATGCTGTAGTTGAAAAATACTATATTATATTTTTTCACAGTGGACCGAATTCCATCACCACTTGTCGTTACATTGACTCACAAGTGCAAGTGCGCAAACGGAGTTGGGGGGATGGGGCGGCTTTTTAATTGCTGAACTAAGCTAATCTGTTCTGGGAAAAAACATCTGCATTTAGCTGTAGGTCAGATAAGGGCAAATATTGATTAAATCTGGGCCAGTATGCCGATCCGAAGGCACAGACATTAATGTTGACAGACTGAAAGTCTGTGATTGTTGTAGTTATTCCTGTTGGAAACCTAGCCTGTGACTTATCTGCCATCCCATTTATAAGTTGCTGTCTCTGCATGAGCTTTGCATGACACTTTGCATGAGCATCAGGTGTGATGAGGGTATATTTATTCCTTCAAAGCATTTCAGCAGGTTCAATCCTCATTCAGTACCCAAAGCAGCTATATAATTAAATTCCATTCATAGTGATGTATTGTTAGTTATTGGTCTTGTTTATGTCACTTTAGGATTTTTTGGGACATGGGGGGAGGAGCACTTAAGCACCAACCACAGTCACTTGCAATAGACAACTAGAAACTCTTTGTCATGGCAAAGGTAACTCTTTTAGTCACGGAAATAGCTAATTAATTGTTGCTAGTGAACTTTGGTTTTGGTTGAAGAGTTAGATGCATTTCTCACTGATAGTACCAGACCTTTAATTTCCTCTCCAGTCGACAGCCCCTTGTTTTCTTGCTTGTGTCCACATTTCTTCAATACTTTCAGTCCTTGTACTGACTTCCCTGACCCACTTCCCTAAGCTGTTGATTATCTTTTCCTACAGACCTGGAACAGCTTCTTCCCCCAGTCTAAAACTTATCTCCTGACTTTCACTTCACTCATCAAGCCTTGCCTTCAGCATTTCAAATGTTATAATATGACTTATATATTTGCTAATATGTATTTTTTTTTTGTTCAGTTTTCTTCCACCTCAGCAATCCTCATACTTCTATTTTACTTTGAAATTCAGATAATTGTACATCATTAGATATGACAGGTTATGTGTTTAGGCAACAATGCATATTAGTTTGAATGGCTTTTTCCCATTGTGTACCATACCACCTGTCTTTGTGGCCACGCTGCCTTTTACTTCATTTGCAGGAGGGCATTCACCTTCAGTGTCTGAGCACTTATTTTTTAGTTTTCCCAGATAATTTTCAATGCCTCCAGTACCACACAGCAGGTTGTTGGAATTGCTATATTGGGTTGACAGGGTTACATAAATAGACTGACAAGCAGGGGCACAAAAAGATTTATTTATGAATCCAATCTTGGTATCATCTCACTGTTATGCTGTACTGCCTTCTTCCTTTCCTTGTTATCCAAAGGCCTTGATCACATTTTCTGACGCTAGTTCAATATTTCTTATATTTGTTCCCAGTTCTGGGGTTTCAAGCATTGAAGGCTTTGTTTCGTTTTGGCTCGAGCAGCTTTGAGCTTTGAATAAACAGTGCACATTTTACTACAGTCTGTACTGAATTAGGTTGTCTGTCTCCAGAGATGTGCATTAAGTATTCAATCACGTGTTTGATTTCCGTCATCTGAAAAAACATCTGAAAATACAAAGATGCTCTGATAACAATCCTCATTGTGGAAACCTGTGCTGGCCTGATACATACAGACTGCACTGTACATCTCACCTGTGAGAGTGTGCTCAGGCGTCAATGGAAGGATGTTGACGGCCATTTTGTAATTTGCGATGCAGACTCATCGTGGAAACCTGTGCTGGCCTGATACATACAGAAGACTGCACTGTACATCTGACCTTTGAGAGCGTGCTCAGCCGTCAAGGGAAGGATGTTGGCTGCCATTTTGTCATTTGTGAAGCAGACTCATTGTGAAAACCGTACGCTGGTATTGACGGCCTCAATCTAGCGAATTCTTCACGTAAATTGATTTGTTAGAAAACGAGGTGAGAAGCAGCTGGGTAACCCAGTTCCAGGGTGAAGGCAGACGCGCAGTCACCTCGTGTGGCTCAGTGTGCTTCAGATGATATAATCAAGGTCTCAGTTACATTGAATTGCAGGGCTAACAAGGAAAACTACCTCCCCTGTCGCCCCGCAATTACAGCACACAGAATGATCAATACCAGCCTATGATTATGTAGTTGGCACAGTACTTTAAGTCTCTCAGAGAGGATAAATAATAATTACGCAGGAAGCTTCAGCTGAGTCAGAGATAGAGCTGCAGTGGAGTGGAGAATGCTATTTCCATCTGCAATCGGACAGAAAATCCTGATGTCTGTCTGCCCAAGAAAAAACATTTATTTTACTTGCAGAAATAACATGTAGATTATGAGACTTGGCACAGGCCCAATTTTACATCTAGCCCAAGCTTCTTTTTATTGCCTTGTAAAGAGGTACCATAAGAAAAGGAAAGGCTAGGGAACTACTGTCGTGTAATGTCTTTTTCTGTAGAGAATTCCTACGTGCACAATACATATTTGATCAGTAGTTATTAATGAGGCCTTTATATTTTGCATTTAAAATACATTACACTCAGTGACCACTTTATTATGTAGGCCTGTACACCAGCTTATTAATGCAAATATTGAATCAGCCAATCATGTGGCAGCAACTAAATGCATAATAGCATGCAGACATGGTCAAGAGGTTTGGCTGTTTTTCAGACCAAATATCAGAATGGGGAAGAAATATGATCTATGTGGAATGATTGTTGGTGCCAGACAGGGTGGTTCTCGAGTTTGCAGGGAATGGTGCGAAAAACAAAAAACATCCAGTGTGTAGCAGTTCTTCGGGCAGAAACACGTTGTTAGTGAGAGAGGTCAGAGGAGAAGGGCCAGATTGGTCACAGCTGACAGGAAAGTGACTGTAATGCAAATAACCACACATTACAATAGTGGTATGCAGAAGAGAATCTCTGAACACACAGCATGTCGAACCTAAGTGTATAGGCTACTGCAGCAGAAGTCTAAAAAATAAGTCCAATAAATATCAAATAAAGTGCTCACTGAGTGTATGTAACTGTGCAAAAGGTATGAGGCTGAAAGCAACCTGAGATGTTATATATAGAAAACAAGGATCAGGGTTTTTTTTCTGTCAGAAAGTAATGCCCTTGTACACTTTGTTTGACGTCGCAACACGCACCTCAGCGACGGCTCGTCTTTCACGCCCCCGATGGAGAGGTGTAGGTAACAGGTTTGATCCTTGTCTCTCTCTGCAGCTCTGGAGAAAAACATATTTCACAAAAGAAAATCAGCATGTTTTCTGTCAGCAGGTGACTGTCTGGAAGGCAGAGCTGGTTCGGCGGTGTCTGAGCTTAGATGGCACCGTGCCCGGAAAACGCGGGGTAACAAAGAGCCGCTTTCAACTGGCATCCTGATACCGAGCTGTCATAGCCGTATCTCAGACCCGGTGCAGTGACCAGGTGCCAGGCCTTTCATCAATTAGGCTGCAGAGATGTGTGGTGAATTAATCATATCCATTTATTTTACCCAACACTGCCAGTAATTAGCTGGCATTCTATTCTGCTCTTCCCAACATAGTGTAATGAACAGGCTGGCCAACAGACCCCCCAAGATGATTTTTTTTTTTGCGTGGGCATAACTGCATGTTTTTAAAGCCATGCGGACTTCCTCTGTCTGCTGCGTTGTTGTCACAGATTAAACGCACAGATGCGAGTTCGCATCCCTGCTTACTCAACTGAATTGTTTTGGAATTGCATCGGTTTTTGTAATACTGTTTTGCCCTCACAGACAAAGATGCAGCACCAGAGAGACTGAGATTGTAATTCACAGTGTGTTGTGCAACACAGACTGTTTCCTTAACAAGTAACAACACTGCAATACATTAATTCTCATTTAGGTTAATTCAGCTATTTAGGCTTATATTTATTACATTAAGCTAACTTTTAGGCATTTGTTTCGACAAAACGGATGACCATTTAAAAGGCTAAGTAAAGCAGAATGTGAATGTCATTATTCTTTTTGGTAATCTGCCCATAGCACTGATAAGTAAAATCTTTAGGCTTCTAGTGGTGCAATTGTTTTCAACACTGATTCCTTGTCTGACTGCAATTATATGTAAATGAGTTTACCGTGGTGATCGCACTCCGCTGGAGCAGGCAGAAAGGGCTGTCTTGTTGATGTACTAAGGACACTTCTGAAACTCAGCGTGAGCCTAATTAAATCAGATTACAGAAAATAGAAATAAAAATGTGCTTCTCACCAGAGACTGTCTGGACAAGAGTGCAGACACATTGCCTACAGTGTCTTCCAACAAAAAACACATGAAACAGCTTTTTCCACTCATTAGAAAACAACTTTTTGGATGCAAGGAGGCAAGAACAAATGAGAAAGCACCGACAATAACTACAGAACAACTTTGAAACTCTTCTCATTATAATTCCTTTTATTCCCCTAAGTTCTCACGGCTAAATAATAAATCCATGTCATTTGAATGAGAAAGGTGTACGGCTGTTTATTTATCGATGTGTGAAATTATTATTCCAATTACTGGAGCACAGGCATTTAGATTAAATTAAAGTGACAGAACGCTGGATACAAATTCACTCACAGGAGCAGACTGTCGAATTTGCATCGATCACTTGTGAATTCAGGAAAGGTGCTTCAGAAAAGTGTAGTTCGTCTGCTTAGGAGGATTGTTTTCCATCCCACACAGACCCTTAAGTTTAGACATTTTGTTTGCCTAGCCTTTGCATAGCCTCACATAACAGATCAATTAATTAATTGTAACGTAATTGGTTTTTATTTGCATTGATTTCCAACTGATCAATAACTTGTACTACAGCTAAAAAATCAATCGCTTGCCTCACAATTTTAACTAGGTTTTTAAAGTATTTCCACTACGGGACCCAATGCGATGGGACAGGCTTTTAATCTGTCTTTCGTTAAGTGAGTAGTGTAATTACCACAAACCACCGTCCTTATACGCCTGCCAGGAAGGTCTGACATGAATGATTAGTTTACTTCCCACAGTCCTACATGCTGTGAAAGTAAAATAATGATTACCTTAAGGACTGTCTACTATATAGTTCAACAAATGTATGCTTCAGATCACACAGCTATCTGGTATGGAGTTAAATGATAAAGAATAGCTACAAGCTATGGATGAGTCAAAAAAAGCTTCATGCTATGTTTACATTAGCTGTGATCGTTACACGTCTGAACATGTCTTTGGTTTTGTCTTGACATTTTGTTTTGACAATGCTTTCAAGTGCGTTGGTACACTTAGGGACTGAATTGTAAAGTCCTTACAAAAGTTAGCTTTATTCAGTAACATCCTGGGGATGTTTTTAAAAAAATCTTGAAAAAGACTAAAAGGAAATACATAGAATATTTCCAAGCACTTTTCTAGATAGCCAGTCTGATTACTATACCTCATGGTATAATTTCCTGTATGCATTTAGACTAATTTCAGTGTCAACTGTGGGACTACGTTTGAAAGGCAATTATACATATTTGCATTTTAAAGTAGAATTAACATGAATTTGTGTCTGGCAGTGAAACAGAATAAATATATGCAGATACCTGTTCTGTATGTCGTGCATTGCCAGGTACAAATCAACATTTGGTTAAAAGGCCCTATGCAGTCACCTTTTCGTGCACTTTAGGTGATCGTTTCAGCTTATGATATACAGTTTTAATTGGCTCAGACAGTTTTAGGTGCAATGAACAGAAGTTTTAGACAACCTAGCGGCTTTACAGCGACAGGCATAGAAACATTCGGGGGTGTGTTTTTCAAAGCAAGGAAGTACATTTCAAGTAACTCCATCAGCCTATATAACATTAAAAGAATAAAATACCAATGGCAGAAAGTGAACAATCTCTTTAAAGTGACCATTAAACCGCAAGATAAAGACATACACTTACTTTCCTTTCACTTTCTTCGGATGGAATGTATTCTATTTTTAAACCCAAAACCTGGAGGTCTGACATTCCATATACATAGATAAAAACTTCACATTCATTTCTGATGGGCAGCCCACTAATGGATTCATCATTGATTGGTTCAAATGTAAATCCTCTCATGGCAGTAACCTGGCCTCCAAAAGACCTCCTGTAGTGGGCAGTATCAGAACTTATGTTGAGGATAAAATGTAATTAAAAAAAAAGAATACATGACTGAATTCACTGCCCTGTTTTTCTCATTTTAAAAGTACCTTTTCACATTGTAGAATGTAAAGTTGCCCTGAAAGAGTGGGTGCTATTAATCAAGTTATTACTTTTGGAAATGTACCAACTGAGTTCGAAAATAGCTGTGGATGTTTCTTTTTCTGTGTTTGGTTCAGTTGTTGCCCTAGTTTCTTCTTCTGTAGACACAAAATGAGTAGAGGTAACCGTGATTGCATTCTAACATGGAGGAAATTGCTGGAAGGTACAGCACCATGATAGGGTTTGTACTCTATAAAAAGTTGTCCACTTTAGGACAGTGTTCAGCATGGCTCTCCTGAACGCTTTGTAGCATAGCGCTGATGTGTCAAGGGCGTTCATGTGCGTTTGTGTCAAGGGCGCACATTTTAATGTCAAGGACAGAAATCCTTCAGCTCGCAGTTATTTTCCCCTACACCTCCCGCTGGTCCACTCATCACCTTTGAAGTCTTTGTCTTCAACCCAATTTTTATATAACCAGAATTTTCATTGACATGAACCATCGATTCACTAATGAGAGGATAAGGGAACCTTACAGTATATGACCAAAGGTAAAGGAGAATGCTGCAAATTAGTATTGCTCGAAGCTCAAGGTCTGTAAACGTGGGTCCCAAGAGGACCCCAAAACAACAGACCTGCAATCCCCCAGGTCTGTTGTATTTTTACTCCTTATTTATTATTTTATGGGAAAGTGTGTGTATGTGTGTGTGTGTGTGTGTGTGTGTGTGTAAGGACAGCGCATAGAGCCAAGGCGGTTACCTGGAGCAGTCTGCTCCGTGTGTCACGCTTCAGTACCGCGGCTGATTTAATTTACACTGTCACAACAAGAAGCAGTGCTCAGGTCTGCGGATGTGAAGTCAACGGTGAACGCGAGAATGATGACTTATCTGTCAGCTCTGATTACCTCTGCCCAAGCACCACCCCGCTGCGAGACAAGCCACAGATCTGGGGATGTTTAGCGCAGGTAACAGAAAGGAATGCGCAGGCACAACTGCAGTGGTTCTGAACTATTTTTACATTTGTAAACTAGTCGTTATGACAGCAGCCAAAAACCATGGTAACCCAACAAAGAGAAACTGAAGGATTGTTTATATCATCATCATCACCATCACCATATTATTATGATTATTATGATTATTATTATTATTGTAGGAAGTCATGTTCTGATTTAAAACCTTAAAACCAAGTGAGACCAGGTCACTTATATAAGTAATGTCCTGGAGTCTCCTCTCCTGGAAGATTTTATTACATAGAACAACAGAACGATTTAGAGTCAGGGGACCATCGTGGCCACAGAATGCGACAGGGACCATGATTTCCTTTTTGGATATAAATCTGACTACCACTCTATGATATTCAATGGAAATCAGTCTAGATTATGGTTGTTGAGGCCTGCCAGTTTGGAATTTACACATTTAGAGGCAGTTCCAGCTTCAAGTAGAGGTTTGTGTGGTGTGACTGGCTTGGTCACATGATAATGATATTTTACCTGAAGATGGAGATCATACCACTAGCTGGACTTAATTATTGCCTAAAGATATCAACCCTGTTGTTAAAAACATAAGTACATTTCCATCTTTGTAGAGGAATGCAATATCTTAACTGAATTAAAGTACCTCCTAACATATTCATGTTTGATCTCATTTCATCGAGGCTAAACATGAATATTTTGATAATACTAATATGGTGATCTTCTGACCTTCCTTTCCATACCTTACTAACCTCGGGCCTCACCTAATCAGGCCAAGCTTGTTAGTTTGCTTATTGGCATCTGGGGAATCTGTCTAGCATCTGGACCTGGCATTTGGTGTTGTCTAGTGACTGAAATTCTTGCTCTGACAGATCATCTGGCATTTTACATTTTATCCCTGGCTTTTTGGAATAGTATTTTGTTAAGATCACCTTGGGAGAAACAAGCTGTGGTTTGGTATCCTCTTTCACTTATTTATTATATTATTATTATGTATCTATAACATTCATTGTTTGTTAAGGTAGATGAACCTCTATCTTTAGATTAGATGTTGAATACCTGTTGTAACTTAATACATCTCTTAACTTTAATCTGACTGTGAGTTGTAAATTTTGAGGTTAATCAACAGGTTTCTTTCAACAAATTTGGTAAATTGATATCTTTGATAAAAAATGTAAATCAAATAGAATGAATCCATTTTATATGCCGGATAAGTGAGCAGTTTTAATGCACTTGCGTTCTGTATTCACAGTCCAAAACATTAAACGAAGGTGTTAGCTGCAAAGAATGCTGGATTCGGAAACTGCCGTTTTAAACACATTCTCACTTCTTTGACATTAAGTACATTGACAGCAGCCAGCATTCAGCTGACAGAATTTTAAGTGTTCGAGAACTGCATTGCTTCAATTACCAGTCCTGATTGTTGCATCAGAATTGGAATGTTCAGTGGAATATTGGAATACTCTCATCAAATTTTTGCGATCTTGCACCTTAAAGGGAGAGTGAAGCAAGTCATGTTCAGTATGTTATCATCATTAAGATTACATTTCAAGTGCTGAGTCAGGGCCTGGGTCAGTGCGGTTGCAATTACTGCCATCAATCATGCGCAATCTCAATCACATTATCCACTGCCCTCTCCCAGTCATTATAAAATATTTACAGTGTTTTAGTACAATCAGCATAAGAGAGACGCGGCTGCTGATGTGAGGATGTGAGGCTGTCATGCAGTTAATGCGGTCTTATGGCAGGAAATCTCAAGAGTCTGACTGCAGGTGCCCGAGGGGGAGAGCTAGCCCAAGCGTGAAGTTGTGTGGTGCCAACATCAGGTACATCAGCCCCCGGTGCAGCCCCCATCAGAGCTTGAGCATGTAGAGCTGCTTTCGGCTCCGTATGTGAGGGTGAGGGAAATCAAGTCGCAATGGTTTATCACCCTGACCTTCGAGCGGTGTCCCCCTCGGCTCTGTCCTCGGTCTGAGTCACAAATTTCAGTTGTTGTCTACTCTGCACTTGTCCACTCTGTCTCACTTCACCTGCTCGTGCTGCTAATATCATATGAAGCTTCTAGATTGCTCCCCCATTGCCAGATCGGCATTTTAAGAATTTAGCTTTTTAGCAGATTTTTCTTAGCGAAAGGCACTAGCAAAAGTTTAATCCCAGCCATGGATAACTTTACCCAGGGAAACAGAAAGCAGTGTAAATATCATTGCTTATTATTTATAACCTTAACATTGCTAATGCAAAAATTATTAATGTCCACCACTGTAAATACTAGCACAGCTCTGTACAAGTATTTAGAGGTCGTAATCCATAAAACATGGCGAAAAGAAGACCAAATAATTTATTGTCACAGACAGACAAGGAAACCCAAGAATTTTAATGTGTATCAAATGACATAAATATTTAATTATCTAATCCTACTGAACATTTCCTTTCTGGACAAATTCGCACTTCAATTAAAGATTTGGCAGGCCCTGCTGGGTTTCATTCTACCTCAATGTAACTCATACAGTGCTGCCTACCTAGCATTCATTTCACAAGACAAGGACTAGGCAATTTCATATACACAAGGATAGCAACCTGGATTCCTGTTGTATAGAGTGAATAGAGCCCATTAGCTTAACCATAGAAACAGAAGCATGGAGTAATGCTTGCTCACACCGCATGCTGAAGTGGTCCTGATGCCACACCAAGATAGCTGTAGCTGTTGCATCTTTATCAGTAGATACTTGAATTCAGTGACCCTTAACCTGCACAATGTATTTGGTGTTTCCAAAGTACCTTTCACATTAAACATTTTCAATAGATTTAGCATATAAATATATTTATCTTGCATGTACAGTATACATATGTGCTCTATACTCTACAATCACACATATACACAAAATATAGTATTCTAACTTACCTTGCAATCAATTCGCAATTGTACGTATAGTGTAGTGATTACGCTGGCTCTGGACGTCACCCTTAAGATATTGCAGATGACCTTTGTCTCCTTCCATAACAACAAGATAAAGCACTGCAATGCTATTCCATTCCAACACCTTTTTTATTATCTAGCTAAAATAGACAATCTGAGTGGGCAGTGAGGCCATCTGACATCTCACCAACTGAGAAATCGAATAGTTTTGCCTGATGACGTATGTCTGATACTGTTCTGCTGGTCGAAGTGGTTCGGATTAGGGATGAAGCCAAATCGGATGACAGCAGCACAACATGATGTTGTGAAGGCTGAAGAAGGATACATTTTTCAACCGGCGACTAAGACCTCTTAAAGTGTCCTAAAATTGGTTCCGTGAGTGCCTCACTTCTTATTTCGGTATGTGTGTTCTGTTCTGGGATGTGTGATGATGAGCATTAGAAGATAGAAGTCCAAGGTCCCGATATCAGACATCCATCCATCCATCCATTATCTGAACCCGCTTATCCTGAACAGGGTCGCGTGGGAACTGAGCCATTACAGATGTGTCACACGATATATAACTATACAGAGCAGCTTTATGTTCCCCAAATACAACAATCTGAGTGGCAGGGTATTGTTAACAATGGACAGGGGCTGCAGGAATTGCACATTAAGACTGCTAATGTATACAAAACAATGAATAACAAATGAACAAAGCTGAGCCGACTGCGATAAGTAAACCTTTCTGAGATATTTGTACATCTTTGTTACCTTTGGTTTATAAATGTATGGATATTTTTATAATATTATAATTATTATGTCTCTTGGCAACATTCAAGTTTGGCTATACAGTACTGTATGGTACTATAGATTTATTTTGTAATGAGTACTGGAAAACCTATTGTTCTCCACCAGCACACTGTTTCATTGTAAGCAACCTTCTTCTAGCTCTACACACAGATAATTATAGCTATTTAACTATTAATTTACTGTATACTATAGATGGGTATACTTTTTTTTTTCTACCATATATTTGCTTTATTTGCTAATTAATTTGCTACCAGATATACTGTACAGTATGTTGTGATCCCAGCTACACACTGTAGCAACTACTGTATATCATACTAATATCCTCCAACAAAATTCCATACTGTACTGTATTTTTTGCACAGTTCTTTACGGTACTGCCATCCTTGGTGAGAAAGCAGTGATGCACTATTAAGTTAGCCACCGCAAAAGGCAGCTTGACCTAAGTGGCTGCATTAGCTTGCCACAATCCAGCTTCTTCAGGAAATGACGGGTACATTTAATGACCTAAATTCCAAAGTCATCGATTGCCAAAGCCAAAAGCTAACATTCATCTTAGTTTCAGACCAATATGTTTATATGTGCAGTGCACATGGGCGCCTGCATACTTCTGCAGATAGAAGCATTACTCTTACAGTAGCATTAAAGGTCAGATTATAGGCATGTACGTCTGACATTATTCTTCAGTGTTTACTGCAATCCTTTGACAATCATCATAGGCTAGACAGTTCTCTCCCAGTGCACTCTTGCATTGACGGTGGATTTAATGGTTGGAAATGACAAACAATGTATGTTTTTGGTCAGTAACTGAAGACAAATACACTCACTGAGCATTTTTATGAGGTACACCTACTTATTCATGCGATTATCTAATCAGCCAATCGTGTGGCAGCAGTGCAATGCATACAATTATGTAGATATGGATCAGGAGATTCAGTTAATGTTCAGCCATCAGAATGGAGAAAAAATTGGATCTAAGTGACTTTGACCGTGGGATGATTTTTGGTGGCAGACAGGGTGGTTTAAGTATCTCAGAAACTGCTGATCTCCTGGGATTTTCACGCACAACAGTCTCTAGCATTTACAGAGAACGGTGTGCTAAACAAAAAACATCAGTGTTTCAGCAGACTGAATCGCGTTGTTTATGAGAGATGTCAGAACAGAATGGTCAGACTGGTCAAAGCTAACAGGAAGGTGACTGTAATGCAAATAACCACACAACAGTGGTATGCAGAAGAGCATTTCTGAACACACAACGCGTCAAACCTCTGTCAAAGTGGATAGGCTACAGCAGCAGAAGTTAAAAAAATCATTATAATAAATACCTAAGAAAGTGCTCACTGAGTGTATGTTGAATGATAAGCCTGGCTTTCTCCCTGTCTCTCTCCCTGTCTCCCCATATCTTTTCTGTTTCCTGTGGATTTGATCAAGGCAAAGCACAGAAACGGACAGGGGCAGCCACTCTTCCCCTCTTCTATTTCTCATAAATATTGCAAACGCAGATATTATGATCTCAGACAATCAGTGTTAGGGGAGATGTTTGATCTATGAAGGCATGCTCTATTTTTTAGCACCCTCTTTGGTGAAGTAAATCAATAGGAATTTGGTTCCATTCAAATTCCACCTGTGAGGGCAAAAATTGTATCCCACCGCTCAGAGACATGGATGTCTAAACATATCATTGGACTGGCTGCACTCCAGTGCTTTCCAATTCAGGGATATCAGTTTGCAAACACAGGACAGTTCTTAGATTAGTGGACCCCAATCATATGAGACTGAAAATAAGTGCAGTAATGGAAAAAAGGATACCACACTTCCTCTAAAACCCAAGGATATATTGTCATCGGTATGGCTGAAATATCGGCCTCCCGACCCAGAGTAGATTTCACTTCCTCTTATAAGGAAGATAAGGGGTTAGTTTTACATCTATTATTTAATTGAAATTGAGAATCCACATGTATAGCTTTGATGGCTGAAAGACTGATACGCAGCATGTAACTGTCCTAACTTTAGCCATCTCTGCATTTTTATTTCCCGCTACACCTGTCTCATGTGACACGGGTGATGTGCCCGAGCAGACGCGGGCCAATGTACCCGGCTCTCCAGATTCATGTTTTGTGCGTACGGGCACAGCATATCTGCAGGAGGTACCGCAATCTGACTCCCTTTCATCTCTCCTTAACTCAGCCTCTCCATCCCTCTCTCAGTTCTACTTCCCCTCTTTTCTACTTCTCTATCCATCACTCCTTCCTTTCCACCATTACTTTTTTCAATATTTTGATCTTATCATTTCAATTTCCTTCTCTCTCTCTTTGTCCCCCTCTGTCCTTCCATCTATATTCCTAGCTCATCTCTCAGTATTTCTTTATTCTCCATTTTGTTGTGTTTTATATCCTATTATATATATATTAAGATATACAGTATATAAGATATATAAGTAACCCAGCCTGTGAATGCCTGTGGTTGGTACCTGGTCATATGATTGTAGCTGGCCAGTAACAGCTTAAATCATAATTATAAGGAAAGAGGCTGGTTAAAAGGCCGTACCTATTTTATGTTTCTAAAACCTTTTGTGAGCATGCCAGCTTACAGTGAGGCCAAAAGTCACACCAAAGAGAATATTGAGTCATGTTCATAGATTAATCAAGCTGCTTTAACATATGAATAAAGCCTTTTTACTTCAAATGATTTTTACTTTACATTCTAGAATTATCTACCATTGCTTTAAACTCATTCTTCTCTCCCAACAATACAGTTATAGATAAAAAGGGTGTCAGGAAAGAACATTAAAGTAGTCTCTAAAAAGCAATTTCATAACATCTAGCATTCCTCATTAGAATGATTCATTTATTTCCGTTTCTCCTCATAGATTTTAAATCCCATTTATATTCCAAGGAGTTTCCATATTTTAATTAAGTTAGTAGAGAGATCCTCAAAAGTGTTTGACTGAAAAGATTGTATCTTACTAACAATATTAAACAAAATATTGAAACATATTATGCAGTGCTGTAAGGACATTAGGAACATAAAATGTAAGACAACTATGGAATATTTATTAACAGTAACTTGAAAGGTTGTAATGCACAGCACAGATTTATTTGTGGATCTCTATATCAACTGTATAAACATATTGATCAGTATATACAATGCAGTATTTAGTGGTGGAAGCAGGTTCGCTGTCATAGAGAGAGGGTTGTCTCCCCCCCCCCCCCCCCCCCTGGCCACACCACTTTTCAGTTGTCCTAATAGAGTACCCACACCTGACGTCCTTTCAAGATTGCTATATGCTAGATAGTTCGTGGCGAACTATATTTACAGTTACTGTTGAATTATTTTAAATGAACATTCCATTTAGTTTGGAACACCTTTTTAATACAAATGGATGCGACTTAGATCTAACAGGGCCAGCCTGCTGATTAGTTGCTTACCTGTGATTTATTTGATTGGTAAGAACAATCAAATTTAAGATAAGAACAAATATTACATTGATTAAAGTGCATCATAACAGCCAAAGTTTGGAGTGCTGAAAACACGCTTCAGACGAAACATTACCGCCAACAAAAAACTAATATTAATTCAGATTTCACATTTTTCTACACAATATTTATCACATTTTTAAAATAATACCGCGTCCAGGTTTCCATACTTTTAGCAAATGAAAACACGTGGATTTCAGCTCTTACTCCATAACTGAACAAAATTTTTTAAAACTATTTTAAAGAGCTTTGGTGGAACCCTGTTGTTGCTGTATATTCTCTGACCATGTGCTTTGACCTTGTGCACAGGCAGGTCTGTTTCAAAGTCTTGCTAAATCTGGCATTGTATTATCAATCAATCAATCAATCCATTTTTATTTAATAATAAAACACATTGTGGGATCAGTGCCCTGTGCTGAGTTTACAGACAAAACATAATAAAAACATTAAATATTTCCAAAACAAAAATGAAAACAATCAAAAAATGTCTGTCAAAAATGCTTCCAGCTTAGAATTTCTACTGACATGAACATCATTAGGAAATTAAGGGGAACTGTTGAAGTCTAATGTTGAAGGCAAAATTATTGAAGACAAAATCCGAAAGGCCTGGAAAAGTCCCATAGTTCCATAGCAAAGCTAAACCTACATATCACTGCAAAGGACCTGCAGACAGGTTTAGTGACACAGGAATAGTGGTGCACTGCTCCACTGTGCAGCATTGCTGAAGAAACATCATCTGCATGGAAGAGTTGTCAGAAGGAAACATTTCCTCCAATGTCATCACAATGTGTGAAGTATGCAGCACAACACAGATTTGCATTGCATATTTATTTGTATTGAGCGTTTGCCAGAGACTCTGTCACAAAGATGCTTCTTAAGCCAGTTTTTTGGAACAAAGAGCTGTGGACTGACGCAACAAAAATTGACCACAACTGCCAAAGACATATCTGGATAAAAACCGAGGAAGCGTTTGAAGAAGACCTTGGCAACCGTTAAGTATGGGGGTGGATCTCTACTGCAGCCACAGTATTATGCAGGTGGAAGATAGAATGGAATCAACGAAACATCAACAAACCTTAGAAGCTCATGTTCCAGAGTCAAAGAAAAAAATGACACTGAAAACGGTTTGGATATTTCAACAAGGCAATGATCCAAAGCATATATTAACCATGAACAACTTAAAGGAATGAAGGATTTGCATAAGCCCCCTCGTGGACATTGCGCCAGCGTACAGAGTCAGCTCAGTGCAGACATTCAGTGCTTCTGCAACCAAACTATGAGTGGACGCAGCAAAGTTTTAGTTTTATTAGAAGACAACACACAACATCTATGTTAAATACAGAGTTTCAAAGTGGCACTGCTTAACAAGTCCCCACTTAGCAAGCCAGTTAACAGTTGCCCACTGCATCTGTAACTAGCATGACACAGACAATAACGTCTATACACATTTGTAATCTGTCATAGCAACAAGTGGAAGTGAATAAACAAAAAATAAACTAAATTACAGCGCTGTTGTTTCACAGTTTCACTGTTTCCGTATGACATGAAAGGATAATGTAAATCAGTGGCATTCCTGACCTCCCATATGGCATTTCCACATAGTATAACAGGGCTGGGATCACACAGGTTGTGAACTGTGGCTCTCGCAAGATACACTAAAGATAAGAGATGATTAGTTTGCTGAGCTAACGACCCATTACATTACATTACATTACATTATTGGCATTTGGCAGACGCTCTTATCCAGAGCGACGTACAACAAAGTGCATACCCATAACCAGGGGTAAGTGCCCTGAAAGACCCTAGAGGGAAGTACAATTTCAATTGCTACCCGTACAACAAAGATAAGGACAAGGGCCTATTTATTTTTTTTCGTTTTTTTATCAACAAATAAACAAACAAACAACAAAGCAAAAGTGACCAAACTTAACTATCCAAATACTGCTTACCTAGCCAACTAAAAATACCGAAACACTACGCAAATCACAAAGACAACAATTAAGGTTCACAGGGAGGTAGGGAGGGATGGGGAGAGGTGCTGCTTGAAGAGGTGCGTCTTCAGTTTGCGCTTGAAGGTGGGGAGAGATTCTACAGTTCTGACCTCAACAGGGAGTTCGTTCCACCACCGTGGAGCCAGAACAGACAGTAGTCGTGAGCGTGAGGTGGAGGTTCGGAGAGGGGGAGGTGCCAAGCGGCCTGTGGAGGCTGAACGAAGAGGTCTGGCAGGGGTGTAGGGTCTGATGATTTTTTTTGACCCAGCCAGGTGAACAAATTATATTTAATGTATTTAATGTCTAGGGGCTGACGTATGTTCTGCGTCAGATGTGCCCGTGCTTACTGATGAATGGACACTGCAACAATGGCATTTTGCCTCAGCTATACTATATCAGGAGAAGCTTCCTCCATTTTCTTTGTACTGACAGACGGAAAGCATGGTTTGTAAACATACAGCATACTTCAATTTTTTTTGCCTATTTCTGTGTGTCAAGGTGTGTGCATGCTGATGTCTCTGAAACATTTGGCAAAATGTATAATAAAAGCATCACATTATTTTAATGCAACTTATTAAGCAATGACTTATTAGGTAACTTTTCATAACAATTTAGAAACACGGGCTGATGTGAGTGTTGTCTTATTGGAGCTGTTTGTGTCGACTAACCTCACAATATGTTTGTGGTGTTACTTCTTATGACAATCTGAAGCACTGAATGACACTGAGAATGCGATAAACTAAGTGGTAACAGATTTTGTCACTGTTTGAACATAACATGTGCAGCTATTTAAAAGAAAATACCCTTGAGAACAAAGTGTGAAACAGTCCTTTTTTTCCATATGCAAAACACCAGATCTATCTGCTAAATATTTCATACTTTCTAAAAGTCATTATTCTATTATTGTTTGACCCAGACAAGGCCAAATAATTGCCACAGGACTGTACAGCAGAAAATGTTGAATGTAGTTGTGAAGGACTTCATAGTGATCTTATTCTTTAGAAAGCATGGTATGCAATGAACGAGGACTGGATTGAATAGACATTTGTCCTTAATTCTGAGTCAAGTAGAAAATTGGAACAAACCTACACACTTGTGCTGAACAAAAGTAGTCACATAAAAATAGAGACAGAAATAGAGCTGTACATACTCATATGTACACAACAAAAAAGTCTGATTTAGATTTTTGACAAATGTGTCTACAAATATAATTTCCCGAGTTCTGCGAAATTGCAAAAGGTACAGCTGCAATTCAGTGCAGTAGGAACACGTCTTAAAGTATATTCCAAAAAAAAGATGAAATTGTAATACTTCCACACTGCATTTTTTCCATCCACTTCCTGGAAAACGTCATTTTACGAGATTTGAGGTCATCGTGTACCAGCAGGCGTATATATAGATCAAATGCTGGTAAAATTTGTTGTGTATCAGAGCCATGGGCCACAGAGCCATAGGCCACAGCCATCTGCTGCCCCCTCCTCATTTAACGCCAGTCAAACCAACTCCCCGCCCTCCAAAAAACCCTCACGTCATATGTACACGTCGTATCGCGGAAGCCGCTTCAGCTTGTCTTTAAGTGAACGCTCATGAGTTGTGAAATGCAGGTCATGCAGAATGGCACGTCCGGCCAGACGCCCCACGAGCAGCGTGCCAGGTGGGGGGCGGCAGGCTGCCCTTGTGAAGGGCGTTCACGCTCTCCCTCTCATCTCCGTCACGAGGACACAGATGTCCGTTACCGACCTGCTCAGCGCTCGACTTCAGCTCTGCTGTCGGCGTGACTTACTTCACAGAGCTGCTACTGAAAACGTCAGAGCTTCAGCACAACAGAGTAAACAGAGTAAATGCTGTATTTACTTTTGTTGCTCTATGTTTAATAGGTCTTGGAAGTCTGACATAACCCAGTGCAAAACCTTTGCCCATACATGCATATGGATTTCCGGATCAAAGCATAATTTCCCTATGGACAAAAATTAAGGCAGCTTTGACATAACCATCAATGTCAGTCTGTGATTTAAGCTGCAGCTTAATATTTGGACGTTTTTATCCGGACATATTTCTGAATGTACTGGGTCCACTTTCCAAACAAAATGATTATTTTGTCAACAAAAAGCTAACACTGCGGCCCATGTTATGTATATACGTCACCGCTATTGGTTTGATGAGAAGGGTTCCCATTTAAAGCAACCACTCAAATAACTTAAGCAAATGCGGAGGTTCTTTTGTACAAGTATGCAATGGAAAAACGGACAAAAAAGATAATACCTCCACAGAAATTCTAAGTACAGTAAACAATGGACATTGTATTGATGTTTCTCCTAATCTAGTTAGTATGTTTTTGAATGAGGAACTATTATGGATTTGGTTTGCTGGACCTTGCAGTGAAAAAAATACTGAATTTACCCTGATTTGCGTTGCCCGTGGCGAGCACCCATTCTTGTTTTGCCACCCCACGTTACAAAATAAGGATCCGTTGTCGTTAAAGCAAAGGCGTTGTAAAATAGTTTACACGGATAGAACTGTGAGTTTTAACGCTTTCAAACGTGTATCCTATATTGATACACATATTGATTGAAATTTTCACTGTGGAAAAAAGGCATTAATGCAAATAAACCCACAGGCCAGTGCAACTTACTGTGTCGGGCAAATGCTGGTTACTGTCCACAATTATAATTTTTTTTAATTTTTAATGGTTGCTAATTACATTCTTTGCCTCTTCGAAAAAACTGTTGCAAAAAATCATGAATATTACTCATTATTATATTTCCTGCTACAAAATTGTATGATTGCTATGGGGTAGAAGTAGCGGATTACAGTTGTAAACACCCTGTACTAAACTGCTAATGGGTATTCTGTTTTCAAAAGAAGCTGTTTAGTTTTGTTGTCCTTGAATGTGCTGGTTTTATAGAGTAAAAATTGTTTTTATGCCTTGGAAGTCTGCATCTCTGTAATAGAGCAGTCTAAAGCATATACGCCTGTGCCCTAACCATGATGCACATCTTCATCTCCGGCAGGGTCTAGAAATTTAAAACGCTTTTACACCTTATGTATGAAATGTATATACAGTACATCTAAATTGTGGCCTAAAAAAACGAATAAATATTATGCTTTAGCTGGTTTCTTTCTAGTCAAGATCTGAAGCGACGATAGCAATTAATGAAATGCAGGGACTGATGCTTGTTAGAACAATGTGTGATGTACAAAGAATCTTATGCATCCACAGTTACTTCCAATTACCGAGCCTGTTCCTGCCAGACAAAACCACATTTAGCTCTTTAATTATAATAGTGCTCAAGTAAGGAATGGTGTTAAATATAATAATATAAATAATATAAAAAAGAATCCTGCCCACATTCAGGATAATTTCACCAATTTGCAAGATTAGCTTCCAAGATTAGCTCACTGACATGTTGACTCTCCCTCTACCTGTGCTTATAGTCCTTAAATTTGGGTTTCAAAATATGCAGTTGATGTGCCGGCGCTCTGTACCAAAACATTGTGTAGCTGTACAATAATTCAAGCTCATTGGTTGAAAATTGGTTATAATTGCCACAGCCAATGGCGTTTCAACTTCAGCGCGTTCACAGAAAAGGAGTGGTATAAACAGTGTTTGAGCGTGGTTGTTGCTGCAATTCCTCTCTTGACTGTTAGAAGTCCGAAATTACCTATTGTACCTTTCAGAGAGACTGAAACTCTCACCCCTTGCTGGTGCCAACCGGTTGGAGTCAAACAAGGGAAACTGCAAAACCCAGAAGTCAATTGCTTCATTGCTTTACCTATACCTAGAAAATTGGTGTAGTTGTGAAATCAAACTTCAGTATGGATTAAAACACATCCAAATGCATGTTATCCAAAGCAATATGAAATGTTCATGCAACAGCATTTCAGTTCTTGTGCTTCCTCACTCTTTCACATTACGTTTTGCACTTCATTTGAAAAATAATTATTTAAGCGGTAGCATATTTTTTATAAAAACTGTAATTGACACAACTCAATGTGAGTTCATGAACATAGAACAAAATTAATGAAATGATAGCACTTATATCAACAAGAGTGATGGTGATGCATGCATACTGTAATCAGATCTCAGAGAAAAAACTGAAAGCGTGATTACCTGGTTATATATACCCTCAACATCATCTGAATATTGAATCTGCATTTGATTGACACAGATTGCAGCTGCTTGGTTGTAAACATTGTGCAGTGGCTCTCGTACCGTACCGCACCGCACGTGGAGAGCAGTGTGTGTTCTGAAGAAGCCACACACGCACACACTCCTGTGTAACTTAATTACGCTGACATAGGCGCTCCCATCTGCGGCAGATTGGCTCTTTCCTTTTCAGCGTAATTACATCAAATGATCAACTTCCATTATCAACTTCCATTCAACTGCAATTATCTTTTGAGAGCTAGAAAATGAGCCGAGTGTTTGTCTGACACTGCTCTCGCAACACAGTTAAAGTGGTTGAAGTCCTATTTAAACTGTGTTGTCGCCAGTGAAATGATGAGTTTAGCATAATGTGCAGTGTTGTTTATGTGTGCTCACTGTTTTCAGTGTAGTGTGTACAGTAGTATGCATATTTCCCACATGCAGTGACAGAATCACCTGTTAATTTTCTAGTGAGTGCTTATGCAAATGGCAAATTGTAAATGGCAGGCATTTATATAGCGCCTTTATCCAAAGCATGTACAATTGATGCTTCTCCATTCACCCATTCATACACACACTCACCCACTGACGGCGATTGGCTGCCATGCAAGGCCCCGACCAGCTCGTCAGGCGGGGGATCGAACCGGCAACCCTCCGATTGCCAGACGACTGCTCTTACTGCCTGAGCCATGTCGCCCCCGAAGTGCTTCTGAATAAGACTCAGGGATAAGGTGAAAAGGGCAGGCTTTAATGACAAGAAGATCCAATACGGAGAAGATCCAATACGGAGTTCAAAAACCAAGGAGACACACCAAACCAGCAAAAGTACAAATTCAAAATCCAAAAACACAGAAAGTCAAAACGGGGAGATATCAAAAAAACAGAAAATCCAAAAATCAGGGCTCAGAAAAAACAGATGAAAACTGGTGGCAGAATAAGGCTAGAACTGGGGGAAAGGAATACAAGGGCAGACTCTGGGACAAGACGGACTAGCAATGAAAAACTAAAAATGACAGGTATGAATAGAACATAGATTAACAGACAATGAGAAACAGGTGAGATGAATGACAAGAGACAACATATATGGAGTGGGAGGCGGAGACACAGGTGAAACGAATGAATGAAACAGAAAACAGACTATGGTGGTCGCAGAGGGAAACAAGAGGCAAGAAACACTAGGGACTTAGACAGAAAACAGGAAAATGAGAAACACAGATGGCCAAAAGGGTGTGATTGTGACAGTGCCCTCTTTCAACCTATGTCAAATACACAATCAATCAACCAAAAATCAGTTGCTTGTATTGTGGAGAAGACGTCTAGAGATTTCCACGCATCCTCTTGTTTACCCCTGTAATTCCCAGATTCACCACTGGTAAGGGCTGAAAAATGTTCCGTTTCGCTGAGGCGGAAACAGAAAGGTCAAGTGAAGGATTTTTAGTCAACTGAAGGCATTAATCACGCGATGAACAATAATGCAGATTTCCGCTCCATAGCTCAGTCAGTGAAGGTGTTTGCCAGGCCCCTCCATGCCAGCTGGAGCTTTAAGCTATGCCATTAGCCGAAGACGGCTGGGAACCCACGGCGCCAAGACACATTCAGCATCGTCTCACATTGGGTAGGGTGGGTGTTGGCCAGGGCGAGGGTTCTTGCCAAAAATGTGCATGGTGCTCATAGGCTAAATTTGTCTTTATGGTGGTGTAGTGGTTTCCACTGCTGCCTCACAAGAAGGAGGTTCTGAGTTTGAATCCCGGCTGGTCAGATACTCTCTTTCTGGAGTTTGCATGTTCTCCCTGTGTTTGCGTGGGTTTCCTCCGGGTACTCTGGTTTCCACCCGCACTCAAAAACATGCATGGAAGGTTAGGTGTGCTCCTGCCTTTGCCCTTGACCAAGGCACTGGGCTCAGAACTGGAGTTGGTCCATAGGCAAAGGTGCTTGACTGGGACCCGGAAGGTTGGTGGTTCAAGTCCCAGTGTAGGCACAATCAGTACAGCTGTTGGGTCCTTGAGCAAGGCCCTTAACCCCACATCGCCTCCGGGTGGATTGGCCTCTCCTTTGTCTAATCAACTGTAAGTTGCTTTGGATAAAAGCATCAACTAAATAACTGTACTGGTTGGTGCTAGCTCTCTCCTGTAGTACTGCAGGATATGTACACATGGTGTAATGCAATGACTGGCTCATCAGCAAGCGCACTGAGGGGGACTAACCAGAGCGTGACGCTAACATATTCTGTATTTTATTTGGGGTCAGAGGGTATGGTTGATGTGACTTGGAATTGCATGGGTTGTACTCCTTTAACGCTGCTGCTGTCTGAAAGTGAATTGTACTGTATAATTGTACCAAGCAATTTTTAAACGGAGTAACTGAATAATTTATGTCGCCATCTACAGAGAAATGAATGCATTTACCACAGAATGGCTCATTTTTGTAGTTATGGCAAACTTTTCACTGACAAGCCACCAGTGACAGACGTCATCGTCTAAACTGCTTCATTAATGTCATTAATCCAGCTTGCTGGAAATAGCAGTGAGATTTTTGTGCTAGATTTCCATAAGGTTATGTAGAATAATTTCAGTCTGTGTCAGTTCCTATAGAAAAACCTACGCACCATCTCAGACCATGTCATAAAAAAAAAAAAAAGATGTTATCATGTTTTGCTTGGCTTGATACACACCGGTTCTCACATGTGAGGGATATGCGAGGGAGGGCATGAGGTAATCTCAGCAGTAATCACTACGGCAACACATTACAGAAGCGGTACGAGACAGGAGCCAGGTAATGTTCACCGGAGGGAGACGCAGGCAGGAGCGCCGTGAGCACAGGCCTTCCCTGGGGACCAGCTTGTTTCTGTGCGTGACAGGTCTTCAATCCCCACCAGGGGCCGTGACAAACATTTCAGGAGGAGACGAGAAAACAGGCCGGATTACACCTGAAACCCAATGTTAATTCTCTTCATTAGCTGGGATTTAAGGACATTCCTCTTCATCTGTAACCAGCTGTAAATTGGATTTGCTCAGAATTCTCAATTCCCCCAAAGAACAGCACTGCGGGGGGAAGAAAACCCTGAATTTATCCGTTGCCGTCTGTCAGCATTGAGTCAATAAATCCCCCCCCCCCCCCCCCCACCCTCCGTGCTGAAAAATGAATCAGGGGTAACTATCGTGTCTCGTCATTTGTTATGAGATGGCTAAACAGTGCTAGTTTTAGCTAGTTGTGTAACATGCAAGTTTTATGCACTCTGATGGACACGGCTCATTCATTTCTATCTGATCGCCCGCCTATCCACCCAGCATATGTGCTTAAATACATCTCCCGTTCACCTCAGACGGTGTGTGGTGAACATTGTAGTATAATGCTGTGCATCATCCAGGTATGGTCCTGCACATTGTGCGGTGGGAGAGATGAATCATCCATCTTAAATGTTAAGGCCATTGCGATGAACAGATATGTGCCCAGATATTGCGATATGCACCCACTCTATTCTGAAGGAGCCAGTGAGGAGCAGGGAAAAACCAGGCAGGTGGGTCAGGGACACACCCTATGATCTGAAGGTCGTACGTTCACGCACTCCTTTCAGTGTTTTGTAGTAAACCATGGCCCTTAACTGTCAACCCAGAAAACGGCTATATAAGGGTGTAAATAAAAATGATATAGGCTTGAATGTCAAAACCTGATATAGTGTAAGAGCACGGTCGGTTTCACAGAAACAGATTAAGCTTAGTCCTAGATGAAGGTGGGTTCTGTATGGAGAATCGCCTTCAAAACCACATTTAGTCAACAACTACCACTTGCCAACTTGCCAATACTGAACTTAGACTTGCACAGATCTAGCAAAGTTACTTGGACCGTGAAGTGCATAAAAACACAAAGTGTCTGTAACAACACTCAGCGGACGCTATTATCTGGTGTCATCAGACTCTAAAGAATAAATGTACCATAAACAAATAAAAACTTTTGCATAAATACAGAACATCAAAGATGTGAACCCTCTCAGGTAGCTGTCATTATTAATTAAAATGTTTATTACATTGAAGGTGAAGTCAATATACACCCATTTTAATGTGAAGTGCTAATTAGAACAGTGGCTTGTGTTTATTAGACTATTAAAAATGAGGCTAAAATAACACTCATTTTGAATTAGTTTTAAAAACCAATATTTTTCTCGTCTGCTTTCCAAAAGCAGTAGAATAAGACAGCATAATAAGCTAAAAACTGGTCTGACAATTGCTAGCAAAAAATAAGGATTTTCAAAAAGAATGTATTCCATGTGTGTCAATTACAGAGAAACTGAAGAAGAAGTGAGCTTAAAAGGTGCAGAGCCAACTGCAAGTTCAAAGTTGGTGGTTATTGCCATGTCATAAATGAACACAGAGCAGGATACTGAAAAGGAGCTACAGTCTGCAGGTGTGTAGGCAGCTTCAGATGATCCGGCTCAACTTAGACAGCATTGTGAGAAATACTGTTTTATTGTATATGAGAAGGTGCAGTTATTTTCTTTCATTGTGCTGCTTCATCATGAAACTAGCTTATTTTATTGGTCTCAGTATCAATACAATGATGTCTGCCTCCTGTCGTTCAGCTTGCTTACTAAGGTTAGCACCTCCAAGCTAGCACAGAACCTAAGATATGGATTATCAAATACTCACTCAGTGAGTACTTTATTAGGTTACTTTACTTATTTTTTAGACTTCTGCTGCTGTAGCCTATCCACTTAGAGGTTCGACACGTTGTGTGTTCAGAGTTGTTCTTCTGCATTCCACTGTTGTATATTATTATATGCCTCACTGTTACCTTCCTGTCAGCTTTGTCCAGCTTCTCATCTGGTCTCTCTCATTAAAAATGCATTTTTGCCTGCAGAACTGTTGCTCACTGGATTTTTTTGACCATTCTCTGCAAATCTAGAGACTGTTGTTCCTCTGATACTGAGATACTCAAAGCAACAATCAGGCAACAGTCAAAGTCACTTAGATCACATTTCTACCCCATTCTGTCTTTGGCCTGAACAACCTCTTGACAATGTCTGCATGCTTCTACGCATGTAGTTGCTGCCACACGATTGGCTGATTAAATATTTGCTTTAACAAGCTGGTGTACAGGTCTAACTAATACATTCCTCACTGAGTGTATTCATTATTAACTTAATTAAATTGAAGCTAATTAGCCCTGAAATGTCACTTGCCTAGTCACCTGCCACCTGTCACCAAGGGGAACTTGGCTTGTGCAACAGGACAAGCATTGTTTTTGAACTGATTTGTGTAAGGACTATACTTTTAACCATCTGCAGCCCTTAAAGGGCAATCTATGCAAAACATTTGTATCTATGCAAACATTTCTCTGTGTAGAATAAATGGCACACCTGTTATTTTCCTCCGTACTCTCCTGCCAAACCTACAGATCAGCTATGGAACCAATCACAGATGATGCTGAATCATTAATTTTTCTTCAGAGAAAGAATATGGGCTTTTACTCTGCAAGTAATTCATATCTACCTGGCTCTCTACTGAGCTGAAGATTGAGTGCAAAATTCACTCTTTCATTTTAGCCATTTAATCTTTGCATGGCTATTCAAAACGTGACAGCCAGGGTATTGACATTCGATATCATTTTGGAGGGCTCAATATTAATAATTGTTTCCAATTTCAGTGCTCCGATGGCAAATGAACAGCGTATATGGATAAAGCGAGTGATGGAGGACTGGACTATCCATTCAGCCAGGGGCCACTGTTGTGTGTTGTTTTTCTTCTTCTGTTCTCTTCTCAGAGATATAGACACCGGGTGAGCCGACAGGAAGTATCGATCTGGGCGCATGGCGTCCATTCGTCATGTTAATCCACATTAATGCCGGACAACCGGCAATATGTTGTCTGGGCACATTTGATGAAATGTCTAGGCTGTTGCTTTATTTAAGACTCTAAATCAACCTGGATGCTGGAAACAGTTCTCAGAATTGCAGTCCCTTTCACAGTGCCTATAGTAGACAAACCTTTAAAGCGCTCCCTGAAATATACCTCATTTCTAGATTTATTTGCTTGTCGTGGTCTAATAGGTCAGGTATATCAACGTGGGTAACATTAGCTTATCTTGTAACACCACCAGAAATGGTCCTGTTTTTCCAGTAGCGTGATAGTCTTGTACTCTTGAGACTGAAGCTCTAAAGTTCTTTAAGCCAGGAAGATTTCCCAGAAGACTCTAGCTGCATGAACTCATGCCAGTCAATACCGGCGCAAATACCACCGTTATTTATAGCACCAGAGGAGGTGAACGTACGTAAATGGTCTTTGTTCAGAAAGAATATTGCTTTCCTTCACTGTCCTTGCAATGATTTATTTTGCATATTTATGCAGATTTAAGGAGCGATTTCCTCCCTCACACTGTAAAAACTATTTTCAGTTTATTTTTAGTTTATTTTCATTAAACAGTGCTACTCTTTTTTTTTTTTTACCTCATTGTGATCTGGTATCCAGAATTACACAAAATATATTTTATCCCACTGTACCAAAATAAATGTAAAGCTTAATGGTGGCTTGATAGCTTGGGGGTTTCTTTTCATGAGAGAGGAGCAAGTACATACACAGTAAGCCGTACCCAGACTTTAAATGTTCAGAGATGGTTACATGCAGATACCTTTCATAGTAGCTGAAGCTCCTAACCCCTCAGATTATTTTTTATCAAAAGGCAGGCTTAAGGGTCGTTCTGCTGCAGAGCACAGCAGAGAGGAGGAATCCGAGCATGCACTCTGATATGAATTCATCAGGAGTCATCGGGGGCATGAGCACTGCCGTAGGAGCTATAGACATTACATTCTGACTCACACTGAGTATTGACCAGTTGCACGATGGCACCTCCACACAATACTCGTGGAAATGGTCATGACAACACCATAGAGTTGAATTATTTTTGTTTTCACAACACCAAAAACATAAGGGAAATTTTGTTTGAGAAGTGTATAGTGTAGTCTTCCATCTGCTTTCTCTTGCTCGTTTGAATGAGACCTTTTCATATAAATGCTTTTAACTTTATAACCACCTTAATATCCCTTCTTAAGCTCAGCTTGGTAGCTGTGCTGCCAATGTTTTTGGGTTATAGTCCTGCCAATCTGTGTGGCTGTGATGCCAACAACCTGATGCAACACACGTCATGCTTTAATTTATCTTTGTACATCCCTCAGGCAAAATGGTTTTCAGCAATACAAGCCATGCCAAAACACTCTAATAACAATTCCAGCTCAATTTAAAACCTATGAAGCAGTGCGGGAAGTCTTATTAGCCATACCCTTACAAGCTATGTCACAAAATATGGGGTGATTAAAACTAAGAGCTATTACAATGCCATAAAAAAGTATTTGCCCCTTCCTCATTTCCTCTTACTGCATATTTGTGATACTGAATGGTTTCAAAACTTTAGATGAAATGCAAGGGAACTAAAGGAGCTGGAGTAAACACAAAACACTTTTTTGTTGATTTAATCAAATGCCCAAATCACCCAATTCCCCCTTCAACTCAGTGTAGTAACTGGCTGCAATAATTGTAACTTCCTATAATCTGTCTTTCACATCGCTGTGGAGGAATTTTAGAGCACTCTTCTTTGCAGAACTGATTTCATTCAGATAAATTGGTAGGTATTCCAGCGTGAACTGCTCTTTTCAGTTGTGAACAGACCGATGAATGCGTTTGTGCTTAACTGCACATTAACATATGTACACGTGTGTCCTATTTCTCTGTGGCTTACAATAGAATACCATTCAGCTGATTTAAGTTGTTATTGCAGCATCAAAGTACAATCTCCTAAGACTTTGAATCACAGTTTTTTTTGGCCCCATTTATTAATTAGGATGCAGTGCCTTCATTAGGAAAGGAAGGACAAACAGTATAATAAATTCATATGAGCCAAGGCCACACTCTGCAAACTGAACCAGAGAAACCTGTGTCAAGGTAAATAAAATAATATCATACAAAGGATAACTAAGCACATCTGCCTGTAGTCTATTTGCATCTTCACAATTCATTTGTATTCAGATCAATCATAGCAGTTTGTGTTCACTTCAACAGGAGCACTGGCTAAATGTAACTGTGAAAAGAAGGTGGCTTTCAATTTAATTAAAATCTAATTAACATTATTATGTTCGAGGTTGTAATTATTTCATTTGATACGAAGAACATAATTAATTGAAGGACAGAACGGTGGAACATGGCTGAGGGGACTGTTCTATATTGCTTTTTGTGGTTATCATATTTTAGCTTCTCCCCAGTGAACAATGCCATTAGACTTGAATTAGCACCTTCGCTGAATCGAGACTATGGATGATACATGCCACGCATATATTTTTTTGAGACAAAAACTGAACCTCCAAATATAAACATCCGATTTCATGTGTAAACAAGGCTGCTTCCCAGGTCTCTGGTAGGACCGAGAAGACGTATTTCGCCTGTATACAGTATAATGAACCTCCACCTGTGCTGGTATCCAGGTAAAAGAATAATTTCTAAAACCCGTGTACGGTGTAGAAAACCTTTTACTAATGGACGTGCCTGTAAAAATGTCATGCTCTTTCTTCCTGGACCAGACTCGCAGAAAAAGGTGCACTTGCTGCGGGGATGAAAGCCAGTCGGAAAAGGGAAATGGTCGGGGGTCAGTGCATTCTCAGTGGTATCGATTGGTATTCGTACTTACCGAGATGCACGGACTCCTAGGGAAGTGGCTTTGTGACACAGCCTGACATGAAACCACACACTGAATTCAGGGCCGAGACGGAGGCCTTGAGACGTGTGGCCGGAATTTACAGTCGCTCTGACCACATCGCTAAAAATGAGCGCCTCTTCTGATGAATATGGAGACTCCAGTAAGCTCCTGAGGTTTGTGTAAACAAGTGATAGTCTTCCAGAGAGGAAATTACACCGCATATTGAAGTATTAATGTGTGCCGTAAACAGTATAAGGGCCGTTTAACATGGACTAAGCATTGTAATTGAATAGCTTTATGGAGCTCCAGTGGCAATTACATTTTACTCACTAAGCACACATTTTATAGTCAAAGTGAATGATGGCGCTGAAAGTCTCTGCTAAGTAACGGCCGCTCCTGGTCTTTGTTTCTCGCTACTCGAGGCTCACAGGATGCCAGGCGGTTGGCTTGTTATCGGCACGGTCCTGCGCCTTGACGCCGGTGTGGGGAGGCCTGCACTGGGTTCTCACGTCCTGCTCTCATTAGCTAGCCTGGCTCTCACCCCCTGCTCTCATTGGCTAGCCTGGCTCTCACCCCCTGCTCTCATTGGCTAGCCTGGCTCTCACCCCCTGCTCTCATTGGCTAGCCTGGCTCTCATGCCCTGCTCTCATTGGCTAGCCTGGCTCTCACACCCTGCTCTCATTGGCTAGCATGGTTCTCATGCCCTGCTCTCAGTAGCTGGCCTGGCTCTCACACCCTGCTCTCATTGGCTAGCCTGGCTCTCACACCCTGCTCTCATTGGCTAGCCTGGCTCTCACACCCTGCTCTCAGTGGCTAGCCTGGCTCTCACACCCTGCTCTCAGTGGCTAGCCTCCCAGCGTTCGTCCCAGCCCCGGCTGGTAGCCGCTGCAATAATTTTTCAAAAAAGGCATCCGACGTGTCAGCAGGCAGCACCGCTGTGAGGCTTAATGATGAAAGCGCCCAGTGTGAGTCGGAGGGAAAGGCGATCAACACAGATAGCACTGTTAAGCCGCGTCTCCACGGAGGAGCAGGTGCACCGGACGTTCACGTGCCGCAGAAAACCATGGCGACCCGACCTCCTCCGCGCCCGCCTGTGAAATCAAACGTATCCCCGTCCCGGAATCCGAGTCACAGCGGCCCCGCCGGAAGGCTCCGGAAGACGGGATGTGCAGCGGTCGCAGGGGTGAGGTGCAGCGTGGATATGACACTCAAGCACACCGCCCGGGTTATCCCTTGTGAGCAAGACAGAGGTGATGTTAGCTATGAGAAACTCATTCCTCTGCCTTCTGTGGAGAACAGGGGGTGGGGGGGTGGGGAGGATAAACCTTGGCTGAATCCCCAATCCCCCTGTCAGACCGGCAGCTGATATAATGTCTGCCCATCTTCCACAGGGGACTTTCTGACATTGTTTTGCAGGAGCGCGGGCGGAAGCGGGACTTCTGTGCTGGAATTGAGATGGGATTTCAATTCGGCAGCCAGGAAAATGGAGGACAGAGACACAGGTGGCTCGTAGGGAAGATTGAAAATACAGACTAGTGTTCACTATTTCATATTGCAGCCTCAAACAAAACAGGTAGGGAGGCTAAAAATACTTATTCTCTGGGATTTTCGACATGAGGCTGACTATCAATCGAGATTGAGAATCTGTTTCCCATACGAGATGCGATGTGTCATTCGCATGCCAGAAAGTCAGAGGGCATGTAGCATTAAGCTTCGCCACCTGTTTTGATTTTCCATAAATATTAAGAAGGTCATGGGAGCCAGCTGTCAGGCATCATAAAACACTGAACCTAATAAAGAGCTAGATCGTGAGTGTGAGGGGATCTAGCCAGTTTAGTGCATTGCAAGTGGTGAAACCTTTGAAGTCGTGAAATCTTTGAAGTCGCCACAAAAAGTTATCAGGAGCCAATGAACTGAAGCCAGGACAGCAGTACCAGGTAATACAATGCAGTCCATAAGTATTTGGACAGTGGTACAAACTCTGTTCTTTTCGCTCTGTACTCCAGCACATAAAATTTCAAATGAAAAAAAACAATATGTTAACGGTTAAAGTGAGCCTGACACCTTTAAATTGAGGGCATTCACATCCATATTGGGTAATTCGTGCAGGAATTATATCCTCTTTTATTTATAATACCCACATTTTAGGGGACCATAAGTAATTGGACAGTAGGCTTCTCAGCTCTTTCTGTTTAGTCAGGTGTATTCAATCACTTCCTGGGAGCGTGTATAAGAAAGTTTAAAGTGTCTAGACTTGATTCAAGGCTTTTGATTGCCTTTGGCATTTGTCGGCATGAGGACTAGAGTTGTGCCAATAACAGTCAAGAACGCCATTATGAGGCTTTGAAATAAGAAAAAAACTGTCAGAAATATAAGGCAAAACAATAGTCTTACCAAAATAAACTGGAACGTCATAATTGTTTCTGTTTGCTTGTTCTTGTTCAAATCCAATCAGCAGTCTTTCATGCTGTGTAATGATTTTCTTTCAAAGAGGAAGGAAGCGTGTTAGTTTGGTAATAGGTCACTCTGGATATCTATCCAGATCTTTTTATATGAATTTCCAGAGACAATCTGGTATTACACCAATATCTCTAATATCTGAACAAAGAAACAGAAAACCCATCCATAGGACAATACAATATCAACTTATCACTGAGATGCCTGGGACCAAGACATAATTTCTATTTTGTCAGTAATTTATTAATGCAATATCTGCAGTCATATAGATCCATTAGCCTCTGAGATATTGAAGCTACACCTTTGGTCTATGAGTTAGGAGCTTCATCTGGATTCACTGAACTATGCACCATAGTTCAGCATTGTGTGTGACGCAACCGCAATATCCGCCATAATTCTGCGTGGATTAATTAAAAAATGTTTTACGAGATGATTCATAACATTTAATCCTTGCTGTCTGCCACACACACACACACACACAAGCGCACGCATACACTCATACATATATGCTGCAGGCGTACGCCTGAGTGTGCTGTGATATATATCACATTACGTAAAGGGCATGTCAGACTGCATCAAATACATTAGAAGGCTAGGCCCCAGTGGGTCTGTGGGTTAACCTGGCATGTCGCAGGCAGGATCTATGGAAACCTACCTGCTGGTAATGAGTGCTTGCAGCTCAGACAGCAGAATCCAGCATTGACCTGTGCAGAACGGACTATACATCATCTGAGTAGACAGGTTGTTTCTTCCTCCCCGTCTTTACATATTGCCGGAAACTGCATTCAACCGCTCCCTTCGGTTTGAATCAACCAGATAAACGTCTTGGCCGTATCTGGTTCTGCGCGTCTGACGCCAGGCTCTCTTAACAGCCCTGATTGTTTAATTGAAGTCATTACTGGTCTCTCGTGAGCCCGATGAGATGTATGTCATACACCGTGAAATCAATAATAACCCATCGCCGTCGATAACGTCAGGTGAGGCTGAATTATTCATAAAGCGCGTGGCACGGTTCATTAATCCGCCCGCTCGTCGTTATCCTACACTCCTCTGTCAGGTTTTGTGTGGCGCACTACATCACGTGGGTCTGGAAGAGGGGGGTAAATGAGTCAGGCCGCGCAGAACAGGCGCCGGTCCCCTCGGTCGGGGACGGTCGGCGTACCCGACCGCTCGCGCTCGAGCTGCACGCTCATGAAAAAAAGCCTGGTTGAGTAACGGGGGTGATGTCACGTAGAGGGACAACTGAAGGGAGGCTGCCGAATGTGTCAGGGCGGTTATCGCTGCTCCTGCAGTCTTCAGAAGCGCAGGCGCGCTGCCCTGGGAAGAGCCCGGCGAAGGCGCCGGGTCGCGGGATGGGTGGGCGCTGGCGAGCGGGAGAGCGGGCGTGGGAGAGCTTTCTCCGCGTGGGAGGGAGGCAGACGTGGCTCACGTCGCCCTGCGGCCTCTGAGTCGGCTCCCGTATCGGAGCTCCATTAACAGTTCCACGCTGTTCTCTCCCCGAGTACAAACAGGCTTAAAAAAACTTGAATAAAGAACTTGGTGACGTAGGCTAGAACACGCTGTTCCAAAACAAACCCTAAAGAAATACAAAAAGAACACACGGTAACTCTGTTATTATTTTAGAAATGCAATTTGAGCGTTCTAACAGCATTCGGTAAAAAGCGAAGAAGCTCTCCCCGTCATGGAGCCAGGCGGCACCATTATCTCAATGCATTTTACTCATATTTCTTACTCGTGGCCACCATCTACTGATCTTTTTCTTTTTTGAAAACTTCAAGCACCTGTTGCTAAGGATCTACTGATTAATTTAAGAAATTATATTATTGATGTAATTCTTATATATTTTTTCAGTTTTGCCATGACCACTGTATGCTGCATGAACCCCTATACAAAACATATTCCCCCAATGACATGAGATGGACATGCCCCCATCTCATGTCATTCTCCCACCCACCCAGCGTTGTTGCCGCACCTCTTGGCTATTTACTGCTCCTATGTGCCTGTGTAAGGTCAAATAAGCTATTCCACTGTATTTTAGGGCCACATCTTACAAATGGGAGCATGTGTCAAGAAGAGCGAATGCCCCCTGTCTATTCTACAACCTCTAATCTGTCAAATCAGACCTCCAGTAAGACTGGATTGTATCGAGTCACCCTGTTTAGGGACAGCGAATGCTGCTGGCTAACACAAGCACTGGTGAAGGTTGTTTAAGGCTTGTCTGAATAAATTTAGCAGCATTAACTCTCATAACACAACGTGCAATAGGTAATGGATATCAGGATACTTTATTCAAATTACAACTCTGTTTAAATTCCACATCCTCCTCCCGACCTTTGATGGTACATGATGTCTACCACTATTCTCTAATAAATAATGCCCTTAGTAGTGTATCTGCTAACCAATAAGCATTTCCGCTAATTAATTCCAAATTTCTCATCAAGGTTGATACTTTGTTGAAAATATTTGCTGAATTTAATTCATGGTGTTACATAGAGTGAAAATGAAATATCTGTTCCTGGTTCCGCATGAGAACTCTTTAATATATATATATATATCTTTTCTGACCACCTGTGCATACAGTTCTTCATAAAGTTAGTGTTGTATTTTAGTGCATCGCCAGATATGTTCAAATATCTCAGAGGCATACAGAATAATGAAATACATTAGCAATCTCAGCACAGCTGTCACTTAGTTCGACTTGCATTTCGAAAAACACCTATATTTGCGTTGCCTTTGCAATGTACAGCATTATTTATTTTTTGCTTGGTCAAACCAGCTTGCTGTGTGGGTATAAATTTAATGTTTGCAGATTACATTTGATGTACTCTGTGAGTCATTCCAATATAAGTCACGGTGGTGGAACGAACTCCCCGTTGAGGTCAGAACTATAGAATCCCTCCCCACCTTCAAGCGCAAGCTGAAGACACACCTCTTCAAACAGCACCTCTCCCCATCCCTCCCTACCTCCCTGTGAACCTTAATTGTTGTCTCTGTGACTTGTGTATCAGTATTTTAGTTGGCTAGGTAAGCAGTGTTCGGATAGTTAACTTTGGTGACTTTTGCTCTTTGTTTGTTTGTTCAAAAAAAAAAAAAAAAAAAAAAAAAAATGGCCCTTGTCCTTATCTTTGTTGTACAGGTAGCAGTTGAAATTGTACTTACCTCTAGGGTCTTTCAGCGAACTTATCCCTGGTTATGGGTATGCACTTTGTTGTACGTCGCTCTGGATAAGAGCGTCTGCCAAATGCCAATAATGTAATGTAATGTAAAAAGTCTAAAAGGCGACTTCAGATGTTTTATTTTGTGAATTTCGGTACATGGCATAGCAGCGATCTCTCTCCAAAAGATTTAATATCCTCCACAGAAAGCACATTGATGTCCAAGCTTTTGTTCCTGAATATAGCGCATTTGATCTGAGAAGCTGCATGCTTTCCTGTAAGATCAATGGAGCTATCCCCGCTGCTGTTGCATAGAAATCAGCTATGCCTTGGGCTGCTTTTATTGGCTCACTCACTAAAGAAACACCAGAATATATTTTCATATTCAGACTGGCATTTGGCAGGCGAGACAATGGCTACCTTTGTAGATGGGCACACGCAGAGATGGTGCAAAAATGTATTTTTAATGATAATTAAATAAAAAAAAGATTCATCGTTTTCAATATACCATAATGGACAAAACCATCAAACCTGTTTGAGCAGTGATTACAATTTACATTCTGGTGTATACACTCTCAGAAATAAAGGTACAAATGCTTGTCGCTGGGGTGGCACCCTGTAAGTGCATAAATTGTACTGCTAGCCAGCAATATAGAACGAATTTGTACTTTTTTGCTTGGAACATGTACTCATTTGTGCCCAAAAAGAACATTACTGTACTTTCAGGGTACATTTGGGAAATGGCTTTATTTCTGTGTGTGTAAAGTAGCTTAGTATGATATTAGAGTAGGCTTCACTCTCTAAATTCACTCGGCATACGAACATCTCATTAGAATGCAAAGAGAGTGGATCACCTGAGGTGACTTCTCAGAAGCTGTGCCTCGTCAGAAGCCCAAATCTCTGAATATGTCCTGCTCATTTATTTTTTATTCCTTTTTAACCAAAGTTTGTCTGCAGCACCTGTCCTGGTGACTTCTGCACACCACAACTGCACCGAGTGCTTATCTGAGTTACCGTAGCCTTCCATGTCAGCTCACTGGATGTTTTTAGTTTTTCACACCATTCTAGATTCTAGTAATTCTCGTCAATTTCACAGACTGTTGTGCGTGAAAATCCGAGGAGATCAGCAGTTACAGAAATACTCAAACCAGTCTGTCTGGCACCAACAATCATGCCGCAGGCGAAATCACTGATATGACATTTTTTCACCATTCTGATGGTTGATGTGAACATTAACTGAAGCTCCTGATCTGTATCTGCATGATTTTATACATTGCACTTCTGCCAAATGATTAGCTGATTAGATAATCACATTAATAAAGAGCCCAGTGAGTGTGAATACTATACTATGTATTTTTTCTTACGGATGGGGATCACGTATTTACTGTGCAAATGGATTACCCATACTGTTCATATGAGCTTGTATGTGGGCTCTTGTTCCAGAGAGTCTATACAAAACGTAGCTAATAGCATTTCTATGTACATTTACTTTTGTAGATGCATGTAACAGCCAAAGTGACAACAATGACAATTCCTCCAGAGAAATTCTAAGTAAGCAATGGACATTCTATCAACGTTTCTCCAACATTTTTAGAATTGCATTATTATGCATTTGGTTTGCTGGAACCTTGCCTTGACATTACCTCATTTCTGTAACATATGGATTTCCAAAATGCAGAGAAGGCAAGGTCCCCCATGCTTGTTTTACCACCCACATGTTACAAAATAAGGAGCTGTTGTTGCTAAAGCAATGGCATCTTAAAATAGGTTATACAGATAGTTTTAACGCTTTCAAACAGTATGTCCCGTTGCCATAGTGATTGAAAATTGCACCACTAAAAAAGGAATTAATGCAAAAAAACCCTCACCAGCCCAGCCGTGGGGGTGAAGGGGTCAATAAAATTTTATGCTATTCATTTCCCGATTAAATTAAAACAGAAATGTAATATAATGTAATATAGATGCATCCTTACAATGTCTAACTAATCTCAACTTCTGTTGAATTTTCTTCATTGTTTCAACAATTAAATCTTCCAAAAGTTTAGGTCTATTGTGATTTGGCACGATCACTATGTATTAACCATTGTATGGCTAATGCAGCCATTAAGATAGGTCAGTAAGGGATTTTATAGCTTTGTGTCTATTTGTGAGAAAATGTACCATTAGCCTTCAATTAGTGTCAGTGAATGCTTCATTTAATGTACAGTTACTGCACGCAGTCGTATCATCAGAGTCCATGGACTGTATCAGTAGCTATTAATATTCATGCAGTTTGAATTGCTTTTAAATATGCTACAAAAGCTTAAACCCCTCCCAAGGTGAGACACTTGTACAGATACCGTACAACTTTCGTTAAACAGATGAATGTGTGTATGTGTTTGTACTGTATGTGTGCGTGCATGTGTGTGTTTGTGTGTGTGTGTGTTTGCATGCGCAAATGAAGGAAGAGTCGCATCAGTCTGGATTTTTCTGAATGTTTATGTTCTGCATGTGGGCAGTATTTGCAATTTAGCATATGTAATGTATCTGGCTGTGTGTGTGTGTGTGTGGGTGTGAGTGTGTGTATGTGTGTGTGGGTGTGTGTGTGAGTGTGTGTGTGTGTGTGTGTGTGTGTGTGAGTGTGTGTGTGTGTGTGTGTGTGTGTATGTGTGTGTGTGGGTGTGAGTGTGTGTGAGTGTGTGTGTGTGTGTGTGTGTGTGTGTGTGTGTGTGTGTGTGTGAGTGTGTGTGTGTGTGTGTGTGTGTGTGTGTGTGTGTGTGTGTGGGTGTGAGTGTGAGTGTGTGTGAGTGTGTGTGTGTGTGTGTGGGTGTGTGTGTGTGTGGGTGTGTGTGTGTGTGTGTGTGTGTGGGTGTGAGTGTGTGTGTGTGTGTGTGTGTGTGTGTGTGTGGGTGTGAGTGTGAGTGTGTGTGTGTGTGAGTATGTATGTGTGTGTGTGTGTGGGTGTGAGTGTGTGTGTGTTTGTGTGTGTGTGTGTGGGTGTGAGTATGTATGTGTGTGTGTGTGTGGGTGTGAGTGTGTGTGTGTGTGTGTGAGTATGTATGTGTGTGTGTGTGTGGGTGTGAGTGTGTGTGTGTGTGTGTGTGTGTGTGTGGGTGTGAGTGTGTGTGTGTGTGTGTGTGTGTATGTGTGTGTGTGTGTGTGTGTGTGTGTGTGTGAGTGTGTATGTGTGTGTGTGTGTGTTTGTGTGTGTGTGTGAGTGTGTGTGTGTGTGTGAGTATGTATGTGTGTGTGTGTGTGGGTGTGAGTGTGTGTGTGTTTGTGTGTGTGTGTGTGTGGGTGTGAGTATGTATTTGTGTGTGTGTGTGGGTGTGAGTGTGTGTGTGTGTGTGTGTGTGTGTGTGTAATGTGTACTGATGCAGAGGAACCTGTGTGCATGCAGTAAGTTTGTGAATGCAGATGGCGCTACTGGCGCTCAGTATGCACTCTGAGCGGGTGACCTGACTGTGGTCCCCCAATTCCCCAAAAAATGGGGTCACATCTCACTGACCAAGCCCCTGAGAAGCAGATGCCCTCCCTGTCCCTGGAAAGAGAGGCACCTGCAGCCGCTGAATTATAAGGGAAACATGAACAGCACGCGGCATGCTGAAAGACACACACAGAACAGCACCTTTCACGCTTCAGACCAGCTCTCCCTCCCTCTCACACACAGCACCACTGCTCCTCTTTTCAGCCGCCTTCGGCGTGAAGCTACATCACAGTGGGTGAAAATGCAGACCAATCAATACAGATTCCACGCAAGAACGAGCTGATTAATAAGAGTGAACCAAAAACACGTATTCACAAGCTGCCCTGCCACCTCTGCACAAAAACACAGACAGACACATTGTCTTATGACGACCCATTGCAAAGGCAGCCGAGTAGCACACGTTTTGGTATTTTAAAGCTCCTTGGTTTTATTTTTAAAGAGTGTTGGACTTTTATGTTTTGACTTGTGTTACAGTATAACTCTAAATAGCTAGCTTATCATTGACACCATGCCATTTTTATAGGCATAATTATTCATATTTCTCTAAAGTAGTTATGCAAGTCACATGCTGTAAATTGTCCTGAACTGAAGGTGCCCACTTAATGATTCAATTATCATTACATGATTAGGCTATTGTTTTACTGGCTGGCAGGCCACAGCTTTTGTTGTAGGAGGAGTGGAGGAGCCAATACTTTGCACCCTGCTCAGGCCAGAGTCACTCCCCTCCTCAAAAAACCTACTCTTGACCCCTCTGCCCTGAACAACTACCGGCCTGTCTCTCTTCTTCCCTTTCTCACTAAAACTCTGGAACAGGCGGTCTGCTCCCAACTGTCCACTCATCTTCTCCAGAACAATCTCCATGACCCCAACCAGTCTGGCTTCAAGAGTGGCCACTCCACTGAAACCGCCCTGCTCGCGGTCACTGAGGCACTCCACTCTGCTAAAGCAAAATCCCTCTCCTCTGTCCTCATCTTCCTCAACCTGTCAGCCGCCTTCGATACAGTCAACCATGAGATTCTGCTCTCATCGCTGTCTGGGATGGGTGTCACTGGTTCTGCACTCGCTTGGTTTTCCTCCTACCTCTCTGGTCGCTCCTACCAGGTGACTTGGAGGGGCGCAGTCTCCGACCCTCAACTCCTACGAACTGGAGTCCCGCAGGGCTCAGTTCTTGGGCCTCTCCTCTTCTCGCTATACACCATGTCTCTTGGTTCTGTTATCTCTTCCCACGGCTTTTCTTATCATTCCTACGCTGATGACACCCAACTCTTCATTTCCTTCCCCCCCGACACCCAAATCACCACACGGATCTCTGCCTGCTTGGCTGATATCTCTGCGTGGATGACTTCCCATCACCTGAAGCTCAACCTTGCCAAAACTAAGCTTCTCTACATCCCTGCTAAGTCCTCTCCGTCAATCGACCTCTCATTGACTGTTGAGGACTTTGTAGTTTCCTCCTCCCGTACGGCAAAGAATCTTGGGGTGACTCTTGATAACTGCCTCACCCTGGCTCCACAAGTATCCTCCACTGCCAGAACCTGCAGGTTCTTTCTGTATAATATACGCCGTATCCGTCATCTCCTGACTGAGAAAGCCACCCAGCTCCTAGTCCAGGCGCTCGTCATTTCCCGCCTGGATTACTGCAACTCCCTCCTAGCCGGTCTCCCAGCGTGTGCCATCAAGCCCCTCCAGCTGGTCCAGAATGCTGCAGCCCGCCTGATCACCAGTCAGCCCAGGTCGGCTCATGTCACCCCGCTTCTCATTGGCCTCCACTGGCTTCCCATTACCGCACGCATCCGTTTCAAGGCCCTAGTGTTGGCATTTCAGGCTGCTAAGGGGACTGCCCCACCTTACATACAATCCCTGATCACTCCCTACTCCCCAGCTAGACCACTCCGGTCTGCCAGCTCTGGTCGCCTTACGGTTCCCTCTCTACGTGCACCTGGCGGTCGAGCTGCACGTTCACGCCTGTTTTCCGTTCTGGTTCCTCAGTGGTGGAATGACTTGCCTACCACTGTCAGAACAGCAGAATCCCTCCCCCTATTTCGACGCAGACTCAAAACCCACCTTTTCAAACTCTACCTTAGTCCTCCCTCCTGATTTCCCCTGCCCCTCCTTTCTGATATCCCTATCCTTGTCTAACCCCCCCCCCCCAAAAAAAAATAAAAAAATAAAAAAATAAATAAAAATGCACTTCTGATGACAACTATGTTTAGAACAGCATTTCCTGTGTATTTTCCTAGTTTCTGGATGTGATGCTCTGACTTATGGTAGAACCTATGCACTTGTAAGTCGCTTTGGATTAAAAGTGTCTGCCAAATGACTAAAATGTAAATGTAAAATGTACATGATAGGTCGTGCTTACAGTTAATTAAGCATGGGACAATCCCCCCCTGGAGCAATGTGAGGTTAAGGGCCTTGCTCAACGGCCCAACAGCTGCATGGATCTTATTGTGGCTACACTGGGGCTTGAATCACCAACCTTCCGGGTCTCAGTCGTGTACCTTAGCCACTAGGCTACAGGCTGCCCCATATTATCGTTATTGATAAGTATCATTATCGATGAGTAGTGTTTATAAATGTGCTCATATGTTAAAGACTGGTCTGTCTTGGCTGGGTTTGCAGCATTTCCGTTGACTCGGTCCCTCAGTACCTCTTGCTGCTGTGGTCACACCCGCTCCTCTCCCCTCCCAGGTCCCTCTCACAGGGCTGACCTGAGATGACCCTGGCAGAATGTAGACCACTGAATGCTTGCTGCAGGAGGCGGAGACTGCGAGTGGCAGCCATGAAGCTCCCCTGTTCCTTCTGGTTCCTCCTGCTGTTCGGCGCCGGAGGCCTGGTGCTCTTCATCCACCTGCAGGACCTCTCCGAGATGGTTCAACAGCAGGCCCCAGGTCAGTGACCGCCTGTCCCCTGTATCCTGGGTACCTGGGTGCTGTGCTTCAGGGCCCGTGCGGTGAAAAACGAGCCACAGTTGATGAGACGGATCAGGCCGGCCACCCCCGGTGCTGGAGACAGGGAGAGCCTCCAGGTGTTCATGGTCACTCAGCACTTCATTGATCGATTAAAGCGGTTTGTCACACAGTCGGTCACAGGGCTTAACTGGCCGCACCTGGTTTTCCAGTGTCTCAGTTGCGCCCCTGAAACAAGGGGCGCCCCTGAAACAAGCTGGAAGGCCCAGTGATCGAATACACACTTATTTGACCAATTTACCCATTTATTTATAGGAAAATGGAAGCCATATCATTTTTTTATGCTTTTAAATAATCTGTGGATATGTATGGATGCTTGTTTCCCTGTTTACAATACATCATTGCATTCAATTTCCAATGAATGCATAAATATGACTGCTTATTATTGCAGTCCACTTACGTTTTAGGAATTTAGCAGACACTCTTATCCAGAGGGACTGACAGATTACATTTTTACATACAATCCTTTTATACAGCAGGAAATTTACTGAAGCGATTCAGGTGAAGTACCTGGTTCAAGGGTACAACCATAACAGCGTCCCGGCTGGGGAATGAACCCACAACTCAAGCCTGGTTTCATTACAGCTCCACTGAACCACCACCCTGAAGCTTCTTCTGCATACGGCAGAGCTCAGCTTCTACATTTATTCTGTGGGCATGCCACTTCACGTCACTAGGATGCCTGTATAACAATGAAAAGGAGCGATATCCCCCGCTGAATATAGTTTCCCAATCGCTTTGGCCCATTTCATTTTTAATGTTCCCTTAACTTAAGGAGCATTTGCCAAAACATTTTATGCATACAGCAAAACATTGTGGTTCACCTCCAAAAGTGCCTACTTCACTCAAACTTTATAATTGTTTCAATGAATTAGCCAGTGTCATCAAGATGAAAAGTCTGTTTATCATTGTTTGAAATCAAGACAGTCAAAGTGGTTAGATTTATTGTCATTATGAACCCTGAATGAGCATGACCACTTGTAAGACACTGGACAAAAATCTTACATGTTGAGAATACATCTTATTGATACAGTGATACAGTGCAATACTGTAAACAGAAAACATATTGGGGAATCAGCTGGAAATCACCAATACATCACAGTATAGTTCATGTATTCTTTATGAACTTCAAACATGCATTTACTGTAAACTGAAATAGCATAAAGATTTACAATATTGCACACTTGAGCACCTGTTTTCCCTTCTGAATGTTTGTATGATTGATGATACTGACCGGCCCACATTAGGTAGGACTGTTCGACCTGCCTCTGCCATTGTAGGACCATGGCTGATTACATGATCCACAATGGTGGCCCTCATGTCACAGGAGACAGCCATGGGCATCTGTCTGGGGCGACATGGCTCAGGCAGTCAGAGCAGTCGTCTGGCAGTCGGAGGGTTGCTGGTTCGATCCCCCACCCGGGCTGTGTCGAAGTGTCCCTGAGCAAGACACTTAACTCCCAAATGCTCCTGACGAGCTGGTCGGTGCCTTGCATGGCAGCCAATCGCCGTCGGTGTGTGAGTGTGTGTATGAATGGGTGAATGAGAAGCATCAACTGTACAGCACTTTGGATAAAGGCGCTATATAAATGCAACCATTTGCCATTTACCATTGGTCCTATTCTGCCTCTTTGTGGCCTTCTCCTAACCATTGCACCACACATCCTTTCTCCTCTTCCTCTTCCTCTTGGACGAGCAGGCACTTGCCTCGGTTCAATGTTTGCCTGAGCAAATTTTCAATTTGTAGAATGCAATGAGAAATGGTGTTCTGCTGTGAACGAGTGATGTTATGGTTTGGAGGTTTTCACATGTTGTTTTGAGAATTGTAATTGTCATTTGCCATATAGGTGATTGAGGAAAAACTGTAAATCAGCCCAAGCTAGGCTTTGACAAGAAAAGCTACCAGCACTACCTGGTATACCAGCTCATACTCAGGTAGACCAGCTTATGACATTTTCAAGCTGGTCAAGCTGGCAAAGCTGGATTTTACAGCAGGGTTCACACTGCAAAGATACCTTTATAAGGCAGGAGAGTAGCACTATTGCCACTCACAAACAATAAAATCTGGATACACCCCCAACCGTAAAAAAAGGCAACCAGGAAAAAAAATGAGCTGCTGTATGATCCCCTATTTTGTTGCATGCAGATCAATATCGCTAGCAGAAATTATAGCTTTCCATTAGAAAGACTTAGTGTGGAGGTCCGCTCAGCCCATCTACATCTCCACAGATCGCAGTTTGCAAAACTAGAGTGTTATTGGCAGACTGGGGCCGATGGGAGCCCGTCCAGAGTGCATTTTCACCACAGAAAAACAGCAGGGCTTTCAAATAAAACTTAAATTCAGAGGAAGAGGAGAGCATAGTGAGCCAGGGTGACCGCAATAGCGAATGTTTGTTTTCTGCTTCGCATCGTCCTGCTGATCCATCTGCAGTGGACAGCACAGAGTGCGTAAGTTGCGATAAGAGTGGAATCCCGGGGCTGTAATGTCTCATTGGTGGCGGGAGGCAGTTGGGAAACCTTATCACCGTGTATCTCTTCCTACCCTCACAGCTGAAGAAACTGCACTAGTGCTTAAAGTTGACAGGGTGCTCAGAGTAACACTGAAATCAGGTGTCTACTTGGACAGAAGCTGTTGTAGCTCAGCAGTAATGTTGTTTGATATTCAGACTCGTCTCTTTTACTGAGTTACAAACAATACTGGAAATTGTATTCTGCCTTCTGGTCATAAACTGGTCAAGCTGGGTATGAGCTGGTCAACCAGCATGGCCAAGCTGGCAGTAAAGCTCATCTAGCTGGGTATGAGCTGGTCAACCAGCTGCCAGCTGTTTCAAAACATAGCTTGAGCTGGTCCAACCATGTAAAAAAAATAATAATAATAAAAATAAAAATAGGCCCTGGTCCTTATCTTTGTTGTACGGGTAGCAATTGAAATTGTACTTCCCTCTAGGGTCTTTCAGCGCACTTAGCCCTGGTTATGGGTATGCACTTTGTTGTACATCGCTCTGGATAAGAGCGTCTGCCAAATGCCAATAATGTAATGTAATGTAATGTCAAGTTGGGGGCTGATCTGAACCGGTCAAACTATTAGCCATGTCGCGCTGCGAGCTGGTCTGAAGCAGCTACTAGCTGTTTCAAAGCCCAGCTTGAGCTTTTCAGCAGAGAGCTGCAGCTCAGGAGGCACGTAGCACAGATTAACCAGAGGAGTAGCCCTTACCTATGTGGTCATTTAAAAAGTGATTGATTTTTAACACATCAAAGTTATTCATTCCAGCATCTTCTCAAGTGTTTACATGGCACAGCTAATTGCTTAAGCTTACACGCCTGCTATAAAAAGAAAAGCGGCAGTAAGTATGGGAATTAATGAGATATTTTCTGGCAGGATATGTTCTTGTTCTACAAGGCAAAGAGCCACAGCTGCCATATGACCACCACATGCTGTGGTGGGAGTGACCTGGGGGTATTTGCTAAGCTCTCACAGTTGTGCGCTGCGTTAGCAGGAACCGCTGCATTTTCCAGGGTGGCCTTGATTGCATATGTATTCTGGGGGAAATACAGTGTGATTCTACAGGGGAGAGCACACTCTTAAATTCATGAGAAATTCCTCATCCTATTTATCAAGGCTAGTGCCAATTGCAGAAGAGGATTCCGCTTATGTATTTTAACACCAGTGGGGGATGCAGATAGTATAGCAGTAACTATCCTCCACACTATCCCCCCAAATGCAGTGTTGAAGTATAGTTACACATTCATCTCCCCAGTACACAGGAAGCAGTGTATGGGTTAAAACATGGATCCTACACCATTACTGGCCTCCAAATGCACTCTACACAATTGACTCCTTCCCATGTTCCATTGATCCTACAGCGCTCAATGAACATGTGTATGGACACTGAAAGCCGTTCTCTCAGAGAAGGTGCTTCACTGCAGAACCGTCTGGTGAAGCTTCGGAGATCCAGAGATTGCTTCATCCTCAGCATAACGCAGTTCAGTCTTCTAAGTTCAGAGACAGGTGCGATGTGAAAGGCTGGTTGTTTCTGTACAGTACTGCAAGTGTCTGAATTAGTCATTCCTGGGAATTACTCCAGTCCTACAATGTGAATATTCTTGTTTCTTTCAGAGTGAACTTTGTTTACATTGCCCATAGGCCTGCTTACATTGTTAGTTTTGTAAAACATACTGCCACCTTTATTGAATACTGCCACCCATACAATGTGACTGTGACTGTGAGTGTGAATGAATGTGAGTGTGAATGTGAATGTGAGTGTGAGTGTGAGGAGTGTGAATGTGAGTGAGTGTGTGAATGTGAGTGTGAATGTGAGTGTGAATGTGAATGTGAATGTGAGTGTGAGTGTGAATGTGAGTGTGAGTGTGAATGTGAATGTGAGGATGAGGAGTGTGAATGTGAGTGAGTGTGTGAATGTGAGTGTGAATGTGAATGTGAGTGTGAGTGTGAATGTGAGTGTGAGTGTAAATGTGAGTGAGTGTGTGAATGTGAGTGAGTGTGAATGTGAGTGTGAGTGTGAATGTGAGTGTGAGTGTGAATGTGAATGTGAATGTGAATGTGAGTATGAATGTGAATGTGAATGTGAATGTGAGTGTGAGTGTGAATGTGAATGTGAGTGTGAATGTGAATGTGAGTGAGTGTGTGAATGTGAATGTGAGTGTGAATGTGAGTGTGTGGAGTGTGAGTGTGAATGTGAGTGTGAATGTGAGTGTGAGGAGTGTGAATGTGAATGTGAGTGTGAGTGTGAGGAGTGTGAATGTGAATGTCAGTGTGAAGGTGAGTGTGAATGTGAATGTCAGTGTGAGTGTGAATGTGAGTATGAGTGTGAGTGAGTGTGAATGTCAGTGTGAGTGTGAACCTGAGTGAATGTGAATGTGACTGCTTGCATAGGCTTTGTGTAGGTGGCACATTTCTTGCATCACTTCAGAGACTGTTCATGGAGATAGTAAGCATAACGTTACTAAACAGAATTTGAAAGCGGAAAAAGCCACTGTGAAATTGCATGTTGACAAACGGACTCCCTGCTTTGTTTCCAGTCGAGATATTTCAATCTGCTGGGGCTCATCTGCAGATATCGCAGAGATTTAATAAGTCGTGTGGATTGCAGCTTCCATCTGACCTGCCTTCTCTTTTTCCCATTCCTCTGCCTTGGGTCCCCTGCGGTGAAGATAACACCCAGTACAATAGCACTGCAAAGGCCACTGGCTTCAACACATCACGGTCTTTGGTGATTCTTGAAGTAATTGTTGAGGGACAATAAGGGAAACCAATATAAATCTCTGCAGGAGCTGAAGCACAGACACTGGCCAGCAGCTAAATGCATAGCACTTCACCCGCAGCTCCACCTAAATGCCTCAGTCTTATGAGTAAAAGAACTCAGTGTCAAATCCAGTGTAATCCAATTAACAGCCAATTCGCGTATCATTGTGCTATTGTTTTAAATTAGCCTGCAATTTCCTAATGGATACACATGGGTAACATGTTTCCATTATTACACTAACTGTAAAAATATTCTCATTTTATTAATAGATGTATTTATTTGATCTTATCTGGTTAAAAAAACTGCAATATACTAACGTGGTTTAAAAACTGCAATATACTAACTTGGCTACATCGCTCTTCTTCTCCCCCAAGAAAACAACAAATAAAACTATGTGCCCGAAAATTCAATTTAAACAGCTATTGGGTATTGAGTGTAGGTAGTCTCAAATGGACAATCAATAAAACAGAATCAATTGCTTGCAATTTAATTTAGTATGGAACACATACCATCATATCCTATCTAGTAGACTAGTCTAGTAGTCTTTGCAAGTCTCAGCAAATGAACTGAAGTAACTGAAGCCTATTATGTGTCTTAAGAATCAACTAAACTAGGGTCCATATACTGTATGGGCATGTTGCTGACCCCTGGTTTCCTCAACTGTTGCATGGAGATTTCCAGAAGTATCCGACAGTGTATTTGACCCAAATTCATATCAACACAACCAGAGAAATATATTTAAATGCAATGAGCGAAGACATTCAAAATGAGAGGGAGGAACAGAAGGAAAAGTAAGAGAGGGAAAGAAGGGTCAGGTATGTGGGAGGACAGTTTTACTTTTCTACAAACTCCTTCACTTCATCCAGTAAAATAGAGAGACCATTTTATCTGTACAACAAGAAACAAAGGGCAGCTTTTCTGGTGGAATACCAAGGGGATTCTCTGTCTTTGTACTAGGACTGCTCTCCCTTTCATCCTCCCATCAGCGCTGGGAACAGTGCATGTTGTTTATCATGGGGATGGTTGAATCTGATCTCCAACCTCCAGAAATCCACTAATCCCTTAAGCCTTTTCTGTTTGCAGAGTCTAATTTAGCTGTCACTTAATGTAATTAAATTGTGCTGATGACCCAGAGCTGGTGGGCGGCGGTTATTTATATGCAAATCCATCTGGGAATATTCCTGGCAAAAGAGCACGATTTCTTGGTAAATGTTATGTCGATCCTCAAGAAAATTTTGAATATGTACATGCTTTTAATTTGATTAGTTGTATAAATAACGGTTAGCTATCATTATGCACGACTGAGATAGACTTGAGGATGGTATTGTCATAATCACACTGACACATGTATTACAATGAACACATCAGCGGTGCATTGTATTTGAGAGCAGAATACAACGGAACCCAAGAGCTGAAGAGCCATTTATCACGAGAGTGCAAGCCCTGCAACAGCGTCACCGCACTGTTGGGTAACTCTTAAGTAACAGTGCCGTTTGTCCGCGTTAACAAATCCTTTCTGACAGGGCCGTTTGCGTTGATTTGTTGCTATCCTTTACTTCCTCCCCGAAACCCCCACACGGAGGCCTAATTGCGATGCAGCGCCGGAGAAGGCAATATCAAAGTCATTTTCCACAACATTAGGTACAATTTACTCCTGATCTTTGAAACGAAACAATCCCATCACTGCGGCCTCCCGTGAGCGCGTGAACCTTAATTACATTTATGTATGGGGCAGTCACGCCAACCGAATCACACGCATCCCTGTGTCTGCACCAATCCCCGGACACCGGGCCCCGAGCACTCATCGGCAACCTTTATTAAAAACCTGACTCCCAACAAGCCGCCAGGAATACATTAGCCCTGTAACGCAAGACGCCCGTATGGTCCAGGGATCACGGGATTGGAAAAAGGCACACAGCTGGGATCTTGCCAAATCTCTTGATCTTGTGCTTCACGAGACGCACAGGTTTTTATTTTATCAGTCAATGAAAGCAAGAGAAAGAATCGCTGTACCAACCTTTGACAAATAATTCAGAAATGCTGAGCATCTGCAGGCTTAGAAACATGGGTTTGGCAACTTCAAATTCAACAAAATACTATCCCAGTCGTTCCATAGCAAGATGCTTTTTTTTTTTTAAATTCTAATATGAAATTATGCGTGCGCGCATAATTGTCCGTATTCATGTTTGTAGGCGTGTTCATTATAACTGCGAGATGGACTAACGTGCCGATAACCTTTATAAAACAGACTGGGCTGCCCTTTTAGATTGTCGATTGTGAACTCTCTGCCGCGTGAACCTGATCTCTGCACCCTCGCTTCAATCACTGTTTTCCGCCAGTGCCCTCCGGTCAGGCCAGGGGCTTGTTATACACTCTGTTTTCCCAGGTTATCCCGTGTCTGATTTCTCCCATGTCTCATCATTGATTTTCTCGGGCTTCTTCTCGCCAGAAGAACCTCTGTGCAGTGGCAGCGAAAACAACTTCCCTTGAAAGCTATCAAAGCTCATTGCTATGATGTTGAGGGACATGCACGCTGTTCTCCTTCGCACCTGATAAATGTCTGTTATTATTTTATATGGCGTAAGCCGCCACAACACGCGCGGGGGTTTCACGTGGCTCGGCCGTGCGTACAGTTTGTAGCTCTCGGCAGGTTGGCAATCAGCCAGGTGTACCGTTGGGTCATGGGATCACCTGTAACGGAGAAGGCTGGCGCTAGTTTGTACCCTCCTAATATGTACATTTTTAAAAATCATTTTATTGTTTTTATTGGATTTTATTGTTTTTATTTATTAATCATACTTATTGTTGTATTATTTTATAATATATTTATTAAAGTGTTTTTCTTGTTTGTTTGTTTTATGTAGTTCATTTATGAAAAAATAAGTTGGGCTGAATGGCCTGTTGCCGTGCAACAATTTTTATGTTTATGCTTAGACAATTCTAATGCTATTTACCATATGTAAGCCACAGCAGTATGCCAGTAAAAATATTTTGCCGCAGATGTGTGACTATGGTATGAATGGGAAGTCTTGTATCACGTCTGACACATTTTTGTGCTCCTAAGTATGTACGGCGAACGCATCACTGCACACAGAGCTTATGCAGCGTTCGTATACTTCCCATGCGTCATTTCAGACATTCAAATATAAACGCACCTCCGAAATAGCTCATGTAGCCTGCAAACCATGAAATGAACAAAGGCATCCGAAATAGTCTTTCCGATAACATAAAAACAAAAGAGGCTAAATTTAATGAGCGGGGGAAAATGCTGGCACTTTGATCTTGCATTTCAGCGGGGTACACAAAGTGTGGAGTTGGAGAAAAGCGTAGTTTTAGCAGGCGATAAACAGGCAGGGCCGGGTAAAGCCTTCTATTGAAGACGAGATTAGGCCCTCCGTGGGGCCATTTGCTGTGTACAGCACAAGTGAACTTTGCTAATAAGGAGAGAACGAAATCAAAAAAAGGACATCGATTGAACGCCATACGTGTCCTGCTGAGGAGGAGGCTTTTTTAGAAGAGCTTTGAAGGTCCCAATCTGGCTTCTTCAGCTCAGAGGGTTCAATCTGCCGCTCGCTGTGAGAATCCCAAACCCGAGTCCGAGCTTTCCGTCTGCCTGCGCTTCGTGTTGTCCTGAAACGCGGATGGCAGGCATAGTGCGAGCACAGCACACAACGTGGCCTTATTCTGATGCTTCATTACCCTGCTGAAAATAGCAGCTCAAACTAGGTTTTGAAACAGCTGATAGCTGGTTGACCAGTTCAGACCAGCTCCATACTCGATATGGTTTGACCAGCTCAAGCTTTGTTTTGAAACAGCTGGTAGCAGGTAATTTCAAGCTGGTCATTGCTGGATTTTACACCAGGGTATGGTTTGAAGCTGCATGACCATGTTGCTGTCGGTGGTTACACCCACCTTGGGTGGTTACACCGCACTACTTGGTTTGAGCGGTGCGGACACAATGTGCCAGGTGGTACTGAGTTTACAGACTACGGTACACGAGAGGCGGGTGGTGCCTGAGTTCCTGTACGGCGAGGCCCATTTTATAGCTCCTGCACTCTCCTCTACTCTACCTCAACTTTTGTTCTCTCTCCCCACAACATCATCAGACTGTCCTTGTCAGGCAAACCTGCGGGCAACTCTTGTGTGGGCCTCTTCCTGTCTCATCCAACAGGATTTCAGCCAAATGTGAGCACATCCTCGCTCATTCGAGCAAATGAATCACCGCTTACCGCCTTGACTGTAAATCGACACTGTGGCGAGAAAGTATGCAGTGAGTGTGCCACACAAAAAGCCCTCATAATTGATCCTCTAATTTACTGTAAGTTCATTGTGTAGGAGTCAGCAGGAGACCCTGATCTGCTTTGCACAGTAAAATAATGAGATCAGGTATTAATCTTTTGTAATTAATACTAACAGGGGAACTGCTGAGGCCTTTGACCGAGTCGTGTCGACACTGATTAAACATTGCGGTTTGCCACTTCATAATGACAGGGTCCTGGTTGTCAATGTCCCCTGCCATATCCTTATCTGTCCATCAGGAGTATTTGGCCATCTCTTGAAAACAAGCTCTTGTCCTTCGCAGGGCCAGTTCATGTGGGCCAGATTGGATATCGAAACACAGCCAGTCCTTTCAAAAACAATGGATGCCAGTGGTTTCACTGTGATCAAGAACTAAAAGAAGGACAATTTCTATTGTCAGAAATTTTTATTGAAAACAGAATAATAAGCATATAGTGGCTTCAGACCCCTTCACTTTTCACACACTTTTAAGTGTTGTAGATTAAGTGGATAAAAGTGCCATTTTTGCCCATCACTCAATAACCCATAATGACAAAGTGAAAACATATTTTTAGAAATCTTTGCAAATTTATTAAAAATCTAAAACAATTTAACAATTGAAAGTATTCAGACCCTTCAGAATACAATTCAAAATTAAGTTCTTTGTAGCAGCCCTTTTGGTGATTTGTCATCTTGGGCAAGTCTCCACAAGCTTTGCTGGATTTTTTTCCTGGCAGATCCTCTCAAGCTCCGTCAGATTGGATGGGAAGCATCTGCAAACTGCCATCTTCAGCTCTCTCCACAGATGTTGGATGGGGTTTAAGTCTGGGCTTTGGCTGGGCCACAAAGGACAGTCAAAGGCTTGTCCTGAAGCCACTCCAGCGTTGTCTGAGGTCACATGCACTCCAGAGCACGTTTTCTTCAAGGACCTCTGTATTTGGCTGCATTCATCCATCCCTCAATTCTGACCAGTCTCCGTGTCAATGCTACAGAGAAGCACAACCGTAGCATGATGTTGCCACCACTATGCTTCACCGTAGGGATGGTATTAGCCAGTGCCTGGCATTTGCTAGACATAGTGATTGGAGTTCTGCTCAAAGAATTCAAGTTTTGTCTCATCAGACCAGATAATATTTTTCCTTTGCACCTGAATCCTTTAAATGCCATTTAGGCTGCCATATTCCTTTTACTCGAGTAACTTACATCTAGCTACTCTACTGTGAAGGCCTGATTGAGGTTCTCCCATCTCAGATGATTTCTGAAGCTCTGTTAGAGTGACCGTTGGGTTCATTGCTGCCTCCCTGACCAAGCCCCTTCTTGCCTGGTTACTTAGTTTGGCTGGACAACCAACTCAGTTTGGCTTGCCTTGATCTGTGCCTCTCCACAATTTTATCTACAGAGAGTTCCTTGGACTTGGTTTGGCTTGGTTTTTGTCCTGACATGCAGTGCGAATTGTGGGATCTTATATACACAGATGTGTGCCTTTCTAAGCTGTTTCATTCACTGAAGTCTCTGATGAAGTAACCTTAAAGTAGCACAACATTAGAGACAAGAAAGGTAGAAGAGTTGCTGCTAATTGCATGCTGGAAACCCAGAGAAGCTGATTTAATGACTCAAGACGACCATGTTGCATAACCACTGTGATTTCTTAGATCTCCTCATGGGGCCAATGTTCTCAGAGTTTCACTCCTGTCAGAACCGTTGTCTTTTCTGTCGCATACGGCAAAGTGAGTTTGGGCATGGTTGCGTTTCCAGAATTTTCCCAGCAGGCTGAAGGCAGGCTACAAAAGCTAGGCTAAGAAATGTGGTCGAAGAGAAAGCGAGAGACCGTATTATATAACCACCACTCACTGCAGAGTCAACCTAAGAGATGAAAGGGAGAACTGTGTGCTGAAAACAACAATAACAGCCGAACGGGAGCACGGAGGGCTTCAGAGAATCATCAGCAGCTCTGGTTTTCACCAGAATAAACCAGCTTGAAACCTTAAAAACAGAAAATATGTGTACATTTGTATGTGTCTCTTATAAGACATTAACCATACAAAGCAGAAATTACATTTGGAGGGGTCTGCACAGTCAATAGTGTGATGCTGTGACGTTGTTAGGAAATGTCAAGTCTCCACACCTCGTTTTTGCCTTTTTCCCCCAATGGTTTCTGACAGCCCTTCATTGTGTTCAAGAAAAAGATTGCACACCATACGATACACACAAGCAGGACACGTGTAAGCAAGGATTTCCTGCATCCAGTCGAGATCGTCACATCATTGTCTGTGGTATGTGCCCTGTTTGTTAAGAGAGAAAAAAGGGAGTCCTTTCAGTTATTATGAACGAGATATGCAGACGTTCCGGTTGAGGGCAGGAGGTGGCACTGACATTTTTGGGGCACTGAGATTTTACCCTCGAGAATGCAGCTGAATCGTTTCAGTGAAAGCCCAGTTTGTAAACACATACAATGTGCAATAGAAGCTATGCAAGGCTCCTCTGATGTTTAGTGTAAGGCCCTGGTGTAAAATCCAGCTATGACCAGCTTGAAATGACCAGCTACCAGCTGTTTGAAAACCAAGCTTGAGCTGCAGGGTAATACATGGTGTATAATGTAATGCAAAGCCGTGCACATTTTTTGCATATTGTTTGTAGAAATTCAAAATAAAAGGTGAACGCTGCCCCATCCAATTGCATATGAGTGGCTTACACAGTACAGTATGGAATTTGCATTGCAGACAATGCAAATCATTTGATGTGAAGCACCACTTCTCAGCACACCACAGCTCACAGGTCGGGTTGGCAGATGAGACACTTCATGTCAGACCTGGGTCAAACACGCAATTGTTTTAGATTCAAATACGTTTTCGGTGCTCAATTCATCTTGCCTGGTGTGATTGAGCCAACCTAGTGGACCAGAAGGATATGGCCGGCTGTTTATGAGAGTGTTTCATAGGTTCCAATACACCAGACAGTGCTCAGCGCTCAGTAAAGCAGAGAAAAGTTTGACCCAGGTCTGTTTCATGCGCAGCTTAACACATGGACAGCCTGATGAATCAGCAGGGTCGCTGGAGAACGATGAGATGCAGCTCCCTGACTACAAAAGCATCGGTAACCTTCGGCAATAAGATCAACAATTACACTCCGCACTGCGGGGGCTACTGCCGACTATTGGCACTGGGCCCAATCCCTATCTGTGGGGCCTATTCCTGCACTAGGTCCACACAGCAGCCCCCACTTGTCCCATGAATTCATAAATAAACAATTTGTTATTTAGCTGACGTTTTTATCCAAAGCGACTTAACGGTTGATTAGACTAGGCAAGGGACAGTCGCCCATGGAGCAATGCATGGTTAATGCCCTTGCACTCTCACTGAACAAGCTGTGCCGATCTTATTGTGGCCACACCGGGGCTTGAAACATCAACCTTCCTGGTCCCAGTCACGTACCTTAGCTACTGGCTGCCCCTAGGCTACAGGCTGTCCCATGTTAGGGAAATGATACAGCAATGATATGGACACCACAAATAATAGATCTATTGTAGTACCAAGTACAGTGTAAAAATGTATTGGATCTGATTGACATGTCGTCAATATACTGTACACTCACTGAGCACTTTATTAGGAACACCTGTACACCTGCGTATTAATGAAATTATGTAATCAGCCGTGTGGCAGCAGTGCAGTGCATGAATTCATGCAGATACAGCTCAGGAGCTTCAGTTATTGTTCACATCAACCATCAGAATGGGGGAAAAATTGGAACTTGGTAACTGCTGATCTCCTTGGAATGAAAAGTAGAATTAAATGAGGTGGCCTTGTTTAATACTGAAATTCTTTGTGTACTGGGACTCTTAACTTATCCACCACTGTATATCTAGCCTTGAATGGGGAGGGGGTGAGATTGTATAGCACACACGGTATACACTTTTTAAAGAAGATGACATTCCATACACAAAGAGTTTGTGCATAAAAGGACAGAATTTGAAGAATGCTTGGGTAAAGAAAGACTTGGACTACAGTAATATGTATGGGGATGGATTAATCGTGCAATAGCCAGGCATTAGGAGATCAAATATATGACATAAGTGCCTCAGGACACAGAACCAGTTAATGCAAATGACCTACGACACCAAAATGTGAATCATGTGGCAGCAAGTCAATATATAGCGCATGCTATGTGAACAGGTTTAGTTGTTGTATGAGCAAACATTCAAACATTTGAATGGGCAAGTCGCATGATCTAAGCACCTTCGACCGTGGTATGATTGTTGGTGCCAGACGGGATGGTTCGAGCATCTCAGAAAGAGCTGTCCCCGCTTTCACCTTCATGCGCTACAGCCTCTGGAGTTTACACAAAGAATGGGGCAATAAAAAACATCCAGTGCGCTGCAATTCTGTTGCCAAAAACACCTTGTTAAGAGAGAGGTCTGAAGAGAATGGGCAGACTTGTTCAAGCTAACAGAAAGGCCACAAATGTTCTAATAAGCTGTTTACAATCATGGCTGCTTACTTCCCTCCACTGGCTGCCTGTCATGGCTCGCATCAAATTCAAAACATTGGTGCTAGCCTTCCAAGCAGTTAAAGGGTCTTCCCCAGCTTATCTGCAAAAAATCATCAGACCCTACACCCCTGCCAGACCTCTTCGTTCAGCCTCCACAGGCCGCTTGGCACCTCCCCCTCTCAGAACCTCCACCTCACGCTCACGACTACTGTCTGTTCTGGCTCCACGGTGGTGGAACGAACTCCCCGTTGAGGTCAGAACTATAGAATCCCTCCCCACCTTCAAGCGCAAGCTGAAGACACACCTCTTCAAACAGCACCTCTCCCCATCCCTCCCTACCTCCCTGTGAACCTTAATTGTTGTCTCTGTGACTTGTGTATCAGTATTTTAGTTGGCTAGGTAAGCAGTGTTTGGATAGTTAACTTTGGTGACTTTTGCTCTGTTTGTTTGTTTGTTCCAAAAAAAAAAAAAAAAAAAATGGCCCTTGTCCTTATCTTTGTTGTACAGGTAGCAGTTGAAATTGTACTTACCTCTAGGGTCTTTCAGCGAACTTATCCCTGGTTATGGGTATGCACTTTGTTGTACGTCGCTCTGGATAAGAGCGTCTGCCAAATGCCAATAATGTAATGTAATGTAATGGTGCGCAGAAGGTGGCATCTATGAATGCACAACACGTAAGTGTTTGAAGCGGAGACTTTACTGAAACTTTACTGCAGGAGAAGATTCTGCCGGGTCCCTCTCCTGTCAGCTAAGGACAGGAAGCTGAGGCTACGGTGGACAAGTGGGTGAGCACTAAAAGCGGCTGATCATTGAAGTTTGGAAAAACGTTTCCTGGCCTGATGAATCTTGATTTCTGCTACGACATGCAGATGGTAGAACTGATCGGAATTTGGCGTAAACAGCATGAATCAATGGACCCATCCTGCCTTTGTGTTAACGGTGCAGGCTGGTGGTGGTGTAATGATGTGGGGAAAGTGTTCTTGGCATGCATTAGGTCCTTGAATACCAACTGAACATAGTTTTACTGCTAAAGCACTCCTAAACATTCTTGCTGACCATGTGCATCCCTTTCTGACCACAATCTACCCTTTAAGATTATACATCCAATGGGATAATAAGCCGCAGAGCATGCATCATCTCATGCTGGATCCATGAACATGGCAGTGACTTTGGTTTACTCCACTGACCTGCACAGCCCCAAAATCTCAATCCAGTAGAGCCCCTTTGGGATATTATCCAATACATTGTGCTAACTAACCTTGGTGGTGTCACTGGAGTGAGCTGACTGATGTGTATCTCCTAAGTTCCACCCTGAGATGATAGATCCACGCTGACCTGATATCCCACTTCACATAAACCCATCCCGTACACAGGATATCAACATAGACCATCTGTGCATCCGCAGTAAAAAAAAATAATCCCACAGTGCGACTGCATACAAACTATCATTTGCCATTAATGAAATTACCCTGCCAGGTGCAGAACAGTAGGTAGGGTAGAAGATGAAAAATAGGATTATGTACAGTACCACATATAGAGGTGCATTTGGAGGTTCGGTGCTGTTGCAAAATCGACCCCGTTTCTCAATTTACGTCTTTCCCAGACTATTAATTAGGAGCCCCTGGCTGTTGGAGCCAATAAGAGCTCATAAAGTAATGCACACTTCTTCAGTGTTAAGAGGTCGGGTAGTTCCCAGAGACTGCACACTCAACAACATACTGTATGGGGATTAAGAGGACACCTCTTAACAAAAGGATTGACACTCACGTAATTGTTCTAACCTTATTCTGAAAGTTATAGCCCTATCATGTTTGTCTTCGCTTGCTTTGAAATTCTGAAAACTAATGACCCAAGCAAAGCTGCCACACCACTAATGCAGTGTGCAGAGACACCTTTGATCATATTAATATTGTCTACAAGCATTTTTTTGTGATTGAGTAGTTGAGGGTTAGGCCCTTGTACAGAATCTAATTTTCCGGTCTCAGAAAAAAAGGGAACTTATGGTCTCAGCAGCAATGGCAGAAAAAATGTATTAGTCACAGAGACTACATTCTGGGCGGTGGAGTGTTTACAATTTTATTTTCAGGCTGGAGTCAAGGGTATTCCCCTGAGGCAGGGAAAATATTGATCCTAAAGTACCAGTAATAAAGTATGAAATTGATACATCTGCAAAGTATGGCTGTTTTTGTCCCCTACCCTGTGCCTGTGCGTGTGCGTGTGTGTGTGTGTGTGTGTGTGTGTGTGTTTGTGGGTGTGTGTGTGTACATGTGCATAAATTCGCAATACATTGCGCAGAAGTTTACGTTCTTTTTATATTTACAAGCGATTGTCTTATATGCAGCTGTTATTTGATACGACAGCAGGTGTGCAAATGTTTTCCTTGCCTTGTTTATTCCCTGTTGCCATGCGCACGCAGGAGGTATGGGTCAGGAGGGTACCAGGAGGCACACACACATAGGCCTGTTGCAGGGCTGTGTGAGACTAGGCTAGCAGAAGGAGTGGGGATAGGCTACACTCTGGTAAATACATCGTTCCGCTGGGTAGCGTTCTAAAACTGATTTAGAGAGGTTTCGCAACAACAGGGGTGTGACAGAACACACTCTCTCATTGTTACAACTCCGTTGCACCTGAGGGAGCCCGGTGTGTTTCTTTTCCCAGACTTTCACGTCTAAAACCTACTCCGTTTGGAGGAGTGGGTTTGGCACAATGCATATAAAGTTTCTTACAGGGGGAAAAAAACACGTTTAATTTACATTTGCATGAATCGAAGATCCGTTATTATTACATTATTGTGATTACATTTCTATCACACGGTCAAGCGAAATGTGAGTGCCGTAATTGCTTCTGTTTTGAACTGAAGCTAATCCTCTGAGCAACATATTCACATCAGAATATTAAATGTTTTGAGGGTACTTACATTTGATTTTAATTATAGATGATTTTTAGATGTTCATTACAGTCCAAATATAATCCAAATCCAGCAGTAAATGCAAACACAGCCTTCGAGGATCGTGGGTTGCTGATCCTGCTGTGGATCAATTCAGTATGTATGATATTGTAAAACTGAAGTTAATAAAGTGAAATTTGGAATAAGTGAATTTTTATTTTATTGAATATACTGTAAATAGACTCAGTGAGCACTTCATTAGGTACTTCGATGAAACTTATTTTATTGGCTGTAGCCTATCCACTTAGAGGTTTGATGCGTTGTGTGTTCAGAGATGCTCTTCTGCATACCACTGTTGCAATGCGTTGTTATTTGTGTACTGCCTTTCAGCTCTGACCAGTATGGCCCTTCTCTGGCCTCTCTCTTTTGCCCGCAGAACTGCTGCTCAGTGGATATTTTTTGTTTTTCCACACAATTACTCTAGAAACTGCTGTGACTGAAAATCCCAGGAGATCAGCGGTTCCCGGATACTCAAACCACTCATTTAGTTACTGCCACATGACTGGCTGATTAAATATTTGCATTAACAAGCTGGTGTACCGGTCTACCTAATAAAATACAGTGTCAATATCTAGTGTACACTCCAATAATGACATTTGGGGAGAGATCCCTGTCTTAGCCTCAGCCCCTCTCCCCTCCTTGGTATGCTGGAGAGCCGTCTCTGTTTCTGTGGGCCGGAGACAGAAGGCATGTGCTGAAACGGCAGCGGGAGAATCAATGGCTACAGCAACGCTCACGCTCCCTTCTGCAATCCCTCTTTCTTATTTATTTTTCAATAAAAAAGGAAGCAGCCAATTCCGAGGCCGGCGGTGCCTTCATTATGTCTGGATATTGTGACGAATAAAGATGTTTGGGGGGGGGGAGTAAAAAACAATCTTGTATTTGTGGTTAGAGAGCAACTGGAGTGAGACAGACGCTGTACAGTATGTGTCGAATGCCGGAGAGGTTTGGAGAGAGGAGCTGGGGGGAGATGGGGGGGGTTTGACAGGGTTGAGGGCAGTCTGTGGCTCAGCGATAATGCAGGCCAGTGTTGTTGGCGTATCCAAGGCGATAACGGTGTAATGGAAACGGGCTCATCACTCTATCTGGCTCAGCTCTGCACTTAGTGCCCAAATTGGCCACGCGGGACTCGTAGCCACTCTCTCCTTATCCTGCACCTCCACCCTCACCTCTCCGCCCCTCCCCGCCCCCCTCCGCTGAGCAGAGATAGAGACGCTCACGCGAGCCATTTCCCGCCAGCGCGGTCCAAGGTGCGGTCCTCCAGCGTGAACACCCGTGTAGAACAGACCCCGCCATACAACAGTGCTTCGAGGACGGTTAAATCCACGACGGTGTTTTTTTTACCCTGTAACCCACGAACGTCAACTCTGCTGGAGTCTCCACTATCCGTGACCAGGACATCCCGATTCATACGCTGAAGAGATATCAAAAAGAGCTTATTCAATTTCTGAATTTCAACAACTGCATAATACTGCTCAGTGACTCGGATAAATATTTAACGCTAGTTGTAGGAGTTTCCGCGAGGTAATTCGTCGTCCCTGTTTAGCACGACGGCGCTCTGAGTGTCATTTTTAAAGCTGTCGCACAGCATCCGTCAGGAAGCCACAGCCTCCGTTCGGAGACCGGTGGCATTTTGACAAGTGGACGTGGCAGTCACTGAAGTGGCTCCACGAGGGAGTTCAGTGCATTAAACTCCATCAAAACAAACCCAGCCATTTTATGCCCATTTTTACCCTCGTTCTCTGACGCGCGAGGCAAATGAAATCCTCCACCCAGGGCAGAGGATGTCCAACCATGGGTGTATGACGTGTGAGAAGCATTCCATTTAAAAGGCACAGAGAGGTTCTGATTGAACGCAAAACCCGGGGAAAGTCGAGAAAGCAATTAGCCGAAGTATTTATAAGACCTGCAGGTGAGAGACAAGCGGAGGCCACATGCAGTGGAAATTGCGCTCTCTGCCATTTGTCTGAGAAGACATGCTCATTGTGCCTTTTCTTTTCTTGTGTTACAGTTTTTTACAATCGTTTTCACACTTGTCTCAGTACCATGTCCACTTTTTCAAAACTCTTCACACAGTGTGCTTTTGAAACACACACCTGAGCACATCAGTTAACATTTGGTGCAAAATGCACTTCAACCACCAAAACACTTAATATTTCACCCAAAAGTGACTCTTGCTGCCATAACTATAGCACATGCTTTCTCCCATGAGACTACTTTGTCACTCAATGTTCAATGAACTACAAAACACAAACAACTTGGAGCATTGCTAAATACATATATTATGTGTTTCCCTTTCCCACTGTGGATCCCATTCCTATTTTTGCATCCACAAATATTTCAAGCCAAGTAGCTAAAGAAACTTTTGATCTGTTGGTTTGCCTCTCACAATAGATGTCATGACTGAGTGTTGTAAATTTACAGTAAACTGTAAATTAATGAATGTTTTACTATATTGGAAACCCAGAAGAACTATTTTTACAGTGTAATGTAAAACAATGTATGATAAAGAAACAAATCACAAAAACAACAGTATTCTTCAGAGGGTTTACAGTATTTTGACGTTTGTTCTCACAATGCAATATACTGTAATTCAGAAAAAAAAACCCAATACAATTACAGTTTTTTACAATCGTTTTCACTCTTGTCTCAATACCATGTCCACTTTTTCAAAACACTTAACACATTCACCATATCATTAGACTATGTGAACTAAACTGTGGATATTTTTGCATTGCTTTGATACTAAAGGCATTCAATCACCACTTCTTCCAAAATTCATGAATACCTCTCTCAGTCAGCAAAAGTTTGTACAAATACAGCAAATTTTGCAGACATTTAGATACTCTGTTCAAAACAGTTAACTTTCAGTTCAAAACCCAATAAAATTCTGATCATTGTGGAAGGAAATATGCTGCATTTTGGCAGAAAAATGAAACTATATGCTTGAAATACGTAAGACAGATCATTCTGATTTGAGTAGAAAGTTTATTCAGTTTATTCTTTTTTTTTTTGCAGCCTTGTTACCATCTATACAAAAGTGATCATACTTGCATTGAAATGTGCATGTATTTTGGGTAAATATAGATGTAGTTGTCACTGAAGAGATTTTTCCACTATTACTGCTGTGTATGCACTGTTGAAACACCTGGCTGTAATTTCAGTGAACAACCTACCCAGGTGTTTGTTGTTTGTGCCCCGTTACCATATATACAAAAGGGGCCACCTTTGGATTGGCATTTGCATTCTTTAGCCTTGGTGGGGAAAATGGATGCAGCCAGAGGCAGAGGAAGAAGACGTCGCGGAAGAGCAAGAACAGTTGTGTCTGATGAAATCAGAGCCACAGTCATTGATCATGTGGTAAATCATGGTCTGTCCCTGAGGGAAGCAGGTTGAGGGTTCAACCAAACTTGCCTAGATCCACAGTGGCTTCAGTAGTGAGGATTTTCAGGCAAACCAACAGGTACTATACAGTATTTACAGCATTCTGACTGAAGGAGTTCAATTGATGTGTATATTACAGCAGTACTGTGATTTGAGAAGTCTCCAGAAAAAGCAGATGTATCAGTGCACATTTGTCTTTGACTCACTACAGGACCCAGCGGTTACCTCACACAGTCACACAGGGGGAAGGGGAAGAATGTTTACGCCTCAACAGGAGGATACAATAGTTGGGGTGGTCATTGTCAACAACAGCATCGGGCTAAGAGAAATATGCAACAACATAATCACAGACAACAACATATTTCCAAACATTGACAGTGTAAGCACTACAACCATTTCAAGAGTGCTACAGAAACATCAGATCAGGATGAAACAGTTGTACACTGTCCCCTTTGACAGGAACTCTGAGGGTGTCAAGGAACTCAGATACCAATATGAAGTTTATGAAGGTATATGTGAAGGTTTAGGACCACCACGCACATGAACAGATGTCAGATGCAATGGCTGCTGGGTGTATGGACAACAGTAGAACACATCCAGGGCTGGAAAAGGCACGCAAAGAGATGTTTTCCTCGGGGTATAGCAAGAGATAACATTCGGAGTGATGTTGATGAAAATCTATAGGCAAATGCAGAGGACAGGATGCAATGTCAACACACATCCTCACTCACACACATACACACACACTTCTAAAATAAAAAATAAAGATTTTGTGCATTTCAGCCACCTAAACTAACAGCCAACCTGACTTAAACAGTGAACCAAGTTGGTTCCAGAATCTCTTGTCAAATCAACGTTTTTCAGATTGCATTTCAAAAATACAAAACCGCTTAATGCCAAGATCAGAAAACAAAAGATAGATGCATTTGGTATGCATGCAGTCCGAGTGTTTATCGGAGTTTTTCATAAAGTGCATGATTCACAAAATATCAATTTGCCTGCATTGGATGTCTGTGTGCGCCCTTTTGCCAGTGTGTATGTTTTTCTGCCTGTGCATGTGTGTGTGTTTGTGTGTGTGTGTGTGTGTGTGTGTGTGTGCGTGTGTGCATTTGTGTGCGTGTGTGTGTGCATGTGCATGTGTGTATGTGCGTGTGTGTGTGAGTGCATGTGTGTGTGTGTGCATGCGTGCATGTATTGTGGCGACCCGCTGGTAGAGAGAGAGGGAGAGAGTAAAATGGGTGAAAATACGTCTTTATTTTCCCCACGTGCCTTCAGGGCACTTCACAAGGCCAGCACCGACACGTGCTTTCTTTTCATGCACAAAACCATAAAAGAAAAGAAACTAAAAAAAATATAAGTGTCCAAAAAATTAGGAACTTCTAAAGAAACCGGTATTCAATTAGCCGTGTTCGTCCGCCTTGACTCCGCCGGTGATTCGCTCTGTCCCGGCGGTGCCCTGGCCGCTGAAGCCGTCCTTCCTCGCCTAGTCGCCCGCCTTTGATGCCGTCTAGGCTCCGAGAGAGAGAGAGAGAGAGAGGTTAGCGAGCGCGTTGTTTTAATTGTCGGCTCACGTGAATCCGCGACTTTTGAGGGTTCGTCCGTGGGGGTTTCCTCCGCGTGCATGGGCTCTCTCGCCGTAAGTTAGCTCCGTCCAGGTTTCGTCAACCTATGCGTGTGCTCTGGCTCCGGATCTCTCCTCCTCCGTCATGAGCCCCGGGTTGCGTTTTTCGGCTCCTTTTGTAGACGCCGCCTCTCCTTTCCGCACTCGTGTCAGCTGTTCCTGCTTAATTCAAATTGTTCATTCACGTGCGGAATGCGGCCGCACCCGTCTCGCCCCGGGGGTTGCTGGCCATGGTGCTGATTCTCCTCCCGGTCTCTCTCCAAGGTGCCGTTCACTTAGATAGGACAGGGGAAAATATTCAGATTGAATCAGCATCCCCAACTCTTGGCGCCGGCGCACGGGCCGTTCCACCCCAGTGGTGTACCGATCCCTGGTCGGGCCACCACATTTCCTCCCCCTCAGCTCCCAGCCCTCGGCGGGAGCGTTACAATACAGGCCCTCATTCCTCCTCGACAGTGCATCCGCGTTTCCCTGGAGCCTCCCCGCCCTGTGTTCCACCTTGAATTTAAAATTTTGGAGTTCGAGGAACCATCGGGTCACCCTGGCGTTGGTGTCCTTGCACCGATACATCCAGGTCAGGGGGGCATGATCAGTGATTAGTATGAATTCCCGGCCTAGGAGGTAATACCTCATCTTACCCACTGCCCATCTGATGGCCAGGCACTCCTTCTCCACCGTGCTGTAGTTTCTCTCGTGTTTCAGGAGCTTCCGGCTGATGTATGTGATGGGGTGCTCCGTTGCGTCTTGTATCTGCGACAGGACGGCTCCCAGTCCTGTCTCTGAGGCGTCGGTCTGCAAGACAAATTTCTGTGCAAAGTTAGGGGTGGCTAACACTGGCTCCTGTCCCAGGGCAGCCCTCAGGTCCACGAAGGCCCGATCTGCCTCCTCCGACCATTTCATGGTGTGGCCTTGCTCTTTTTTTGTTAGGTCGTGTAGTGGGGCTGCTCTAGACGCGAAGTCCGGGATGAACTGCCTATAATATCCCACGAGTCCCAGGAAGGTGCGAACTTCCCTCTTGGTGGTGGGTCGTGGCCAGTTCGCGATTCCGTCCACCTTCCGGCTCTGGGGTCGTACGCACCCTCGTCCCACCGTGTGGCCTAGGTAATCGGCCTCCTCCAGGCCCAGGCGGCATTTAGCGGGGTTAGCCGTTAGCCCAGCCTCCCGGAGCGCCCCCAGCACGGTCTCCAGCCTCCTCAGGTGGCTCTCCCAGTCGGCACTGTGGATCACAATGTCATCAATATACGCGGCGGCATACTCCCTGTGGGGCCTCAGGATCTTGTCCATGAGGCGTTGGAAGGTGGCGGGGGCTCCATGGACTCCAAACGGCAGCACTCTGTACTGGAACAGGCCGTCCGGGGTGGCGAAGGCCGTCTTTTCCCTCGCCCGGGGGGTTAGGGGCACCTGCCAGTACCCTCGGGTGAGGTCCAGGGTGCTGATATATCGGGCTGGTCCGAGCCGCTCGATCAGCTCATCGACTCGGGGCATGGGGTAGGCGTCATATTGGGAGATTTCGTTGAGTCTCCGGAAATCATTGCAGAAGCGCAATGTCGGGTTTTGGCACCAACACTACCGGGCTGGACCAGGCGCTTTGGGATTCCTCAATCACCCCCAAGTCTAGCATCTTGGCCACCTCCTCCCTGATGGCCTGTCTTCTGGCTTCCGGGATCCGGTAGGGTCGCAGCCGCACTTTCTTCCCGGCCTCGGTCACGATGTCATGTTGGACGAGCCTGGTCCGGCCCGGGAGGGGGGAAAACACGTCGGTATGCCGGCTTACCATCTCCCGGAGATCTTGGCGCTGTCTATCCGTCAACTGGTCTCCCGTGGTCACCTCCGGTGGTCCGGTGGCGCCCCCTGTGGTCAGACATGAGTGAGCAGAGACGTGCACAGGTTCATGCCATTTTTTCAGCAGGTTGACATGGTACCGTTGGAGGGTGTGTCTCCTCCCTACTTGTCGGACGGTGTAATTGACGGGCCCCGCCTTGGCCACCACCTCGTAGGGGCCATGCCATTTGGCCAGAAACTTACATTCACTCGTGGGGATCAGGACCATCACCTTGTCTCCGGGCTGGAACTCACGCACCTGGGCATTCCGGTTGTACAGCCTGGCCTGCTCTGCCTGGGCCTGGGTCATGTGCTCCCGGACCATCGGCCAGATGCGCGCCATCCGTTGGTCCATGTCAACCACATGCTCCACCAGGGAGCGCTGTCTGGACGGCTGCTGTTCCCAGGCCTCCTTGGCGAGGTCCAGGAGCCCTCGGGGCCGCCTCCCGTAGAGTAGCTCGAAGGGGGCGTATCCTGTGGATGCCTGGGGGACCTCCCGTATGGCAAACATTAAATAAGGCAGTAGGTGATCCCAGTCCTTACCGTCGGTGGTTATCATCTTCCTCATCATCATCTTCAGGGTCTTGTTGAACCGTTCCACCAGCCCATCCGTTTGGGGGTGGTAGACTGACGTCCTCATTTGGTTGATGTGTAGCAGTTTGCACATTTCCTTCATCACCCCAGACATGAAGCAGGACCCCTGGTCAGTCAGCACCTCCTCTGCTATCCCCACCCGGCTAAACAGCAGGAAAAGCTCTCTCGCGACACTTTTCCCTGTCGCGGCCCGTAACGGCACCGCCTCCGGGTATCGGGTGGCGTAGTCTAGGATCACCAGGATGTAGCGGTGGCCCCGGCTAGACTTGGGTAGGGGTCCCACTATGTCCATGGCAATCCTGCGAAAGGGCACATCTATGATGGGGAGGGGTATCAGGGGGTTGCGATATGTTACCTTCGGGCTGTGCAGTTGGCACGTCGCACACTGCCGGCAGTAGTCCTCTACAGCCCTCTTGACGCCCGGCCAGTAGAAGCGGGCCATAATCCGCTCCTGCGTCTTCTCGCGCCCTAGGTGCGCCCCCAACAGGTGGGTGTGGGCAAGATATAGTACCTTGGAGGTGTGCGTCTGGGGTATCAGCAGCTGCTCCACCTTCTCATCGTTGATCCTGCAGACACGATACAGGAAGCCATTCTGTACTTGGAAATAGGGTAGGGCCGGTCTACTCACCCCGTCTTGTGGGACGCCCTCGATATATGCTGCAGCCTTCCAGGCCTGGGCAAGGTTGGGGTCTTGTAGTTGGGCGGCGCCAAACTCGGTTGGGGCCCTTTCTGTCTCGGGTTGGAACTCCGACAATTCCCCGGTGCTGCTGGATTCGGGCCCCAGGGGTGGCCGGGGGGTCGGGCCCTCCTGGGCGGTGTCCGTGGTCCCCGTGTGGGGTCGCGCGGTGGGTCGTCTCCGGGCGGGGGTGGTGGTCTCCTCTCCGTCACTCTCCCCAGACGGGGCAACCCAGACCGGGTGTGGCCCTCGGTGACCCCGACGGCGGGGTGGGGGGTTGGCAGCGGCCCTCCCCGGTGTAGGCCTCTCATCCCAGTAGCTCCGGAACAGCGGGCAATCTCGCCCCAACAGCACGGCCACCGGCAAGTTTTCCACCACGCCCACCTTCCCTGTGAATTGCCCCCTAGGGGTGGTTATTGTTACCTCAGCGGTGGGGTAGTGCCGCACATCGCCATGTATACAGGTGACGGCGATTGTCTCACTGCGACTCTCTCCGGCTAGGGTGGGTCTCACCAGCGTTATGGCGCTCCCGGAGTCCAGCAGGGCCTCTGCGTCTTGGCCCCCGATCCTGATGGGTAGTCTCGGGGCTGCCGTGCCCTGGTGGGCCCAGCAGGTGGTGAGGTAGTGGCAGGGTCTGCCACTCTCGGGAGCGGTGGCCATGGACTCCTCCCTGCCGGGGCAGTCCCGGCTTAGATGGCCCTCCTGGCCGCAGGAGAAGCACCGCCTCATCTCCCTCCTCCGGCCCATCTCCGTCCGGGCGTCCTCCTTCCACTGGGGTCTGGTCCGCGGCTCCGGTCGGACCGCTGCTGGAGGTCTTCGGGGGCTGTCCATTCTCGTCGCTCGGATCATCTCCTGGGCCACCTGGTGGTTCTCGAGGAGGTTGACGAGGCCATCAATGGTCCGGGGCCCCTGTTGGGCCACGTATTTTTTGAGTTCTGGTGCCAGGCTCCGGGCACAGCGGTCCAGCACCACCCGGTCGAGGAGGGCCGGTCCGTCGCCCTCCACTAGCCAGCTCTTGGTCAACCGCCCCAGGGCCATCACCTGGGCCCTCGCCGGGAGGGCGGGGTCGTAGGTCCACTGATGGAACCTCTGTGCCCGGGCTGGCAGGCTGTACCCATACTGGGCTAGGATGGTAGCCTTCAGGGTGGGGTAGACATGGGCCTCGGCCGGGGGTAGGCCTCGGTAAGCCTTCTGGGCCTCCCCACTGAGGAATGGTGCCAGGATGGAGCCCCAGGCTTCGGGGGGCCATTTCTCTAAGTGGGCCGTCCGCTCAAAGGTCTCCAGGTAGGCCTCGACCTCGTCGTCCGGCGTTTGCTTTAGTAGCACCTCCTTGGGGCCTCTGGCGGGGGTCCCTGGCCCCGTCTTCTGGCACAGTTCTGCCACGGCTTTCTGCAGGGCGCCTTGGGAGCGCAGTAGGGCGTTTATCGCTTCCTCCATGGTCTGGCGGGTCTGGATTTATTTTTCCCTTTTTGGTCAGGCCTCTCTCTCGTGGTAGCTTGGATCAGGGTGCCCGCATTCTCCACCATATGTGGCGACCCGCTGGTAGAGAGAGAGGGAGAGAGAGTAAAATGGGTGAAAATACGTCTTTATTTTCCCCACGTGCCTTCAGGGCACTTCACAAGGCCAGCACCGACACGTGCTTTCTTTTCATGCACAAAACCATAAAAGAAAAGAAACTAAAAAAAATATAAGTGTCCAAAAAATTAGGAACTCCACTGTTGGGAAAACTTCTAAAGAAACCGGTATTCAATTAGCCGTGTTCGTCCGCCTTGACTCCGCCGGTGGTTCGCTCTGTCCCGGCGGTGCCCTGGCCGCTGAAGCCGTCCTTCCTCGCCTAGTCGCCCGCCTTTGATGCCGTCTAGGCTCCGAGAGAGAGAGAGAGAGAGAGGTTAGCGAGCGCGTTGTTTTAATTGTCGGCTCACGTGAATCCGCGACTTTTGAGGGTTCGTCCGTGGGGGTTTCCTCCGCGTGCATGGGCTCTCTCGCCGTAAGTTAGCTCCGTCCAGGTTTCGTCAACCTATGCGTGTGCTCTGGCTCCGGATCTCTCCTCCTCCGTCATGAGCCCCGGGTTGCGTTTTTCGGCTCCTTTTGTAGACGCCGCCTCTCCTTTCCGCACTCGTGTCAGCTGTTCCTGCTTAATTCAAATTGTTCATTCACGTGCGGAATGCGGCCGCACCCGTCTCGCCCCGGGGGTTGCTGGCCATGGTGCTGATTCTCCTCCCGGTCTCTCTCCAAGGTGCCGTTCACTTAGATAGGACAGGGGAAAATATTCAGATTGAATCAGCATCCCCAACTCTTGGCGCCGGCGCACGGGCCGTTCCACCCCAGTGGTGTACCGATCCCTGGTCGGGCCACCACAGTATGCGCATGTGTGTGTGTGCATGTGTGTGTGCGTGCATGTATGTGCATGTGTGTGTACCTATGTGTGTGTGTGCGTATGTGCGTGTGCATGTGTGTGTGTGCATGCATGTGTGTCTATGCGTGTTTGTACGTATGCGTGTGTGTGTGTGTGTGTGTGTGTGTGTGTGCATGTGTGTGTGTCTGTGTGTGCATGTGTATGTGTATGTGTTTGCGTGTGTGTATGTGTGTGTGAATGTGAGCATGTATATGTGTGTGTGTGTGTGTGTTTGTGTGTGTGTGTGTGTATGTGAGCATGTATATGTGTGTGTGTGTGTGTGTGTGTGTGTGTAGGTGTGTTTGCGTGTGTGTATGTGTGTGACTATTCCCAGGGCTTCAGGATTCATATGGACAGCACAATTAAGCCCTCCTCAATGGAGGGATTTATGGTAGGGCTCTGTGGTATCTGATACCTACAGTGGTAATAACCAGGCGACACATTTTCTTACATCCACAGCCGACACTTTCTCCCTCAGCCTTGAGTACGAGAGAATTTAAAGTACCCCCCACTCCCCGCCACGCACAGCTGACTCTTTAATACCAGGGCACATTCATTCATCTTTCCTTTATTACTCTGCTGTTTTTCTTCTCACACCAATTGCCTGGACCTCTCTAACCCTGCCTAAGGAGTGTAATGAAGGTTCCTTCATAAACCAGCAAATCTCTTTATTCCCCATGAACTCACCTCAAACTACCTTTGCATTGCTGTGGCATCTCTCCTTTCACACACCCTTTAAGTCCCTTTAATAAGCTACACAGAGCTAATTTGAGTTTTGAGTTTTCCGCTAATGACGCAATCCTCCGGAGTCTTCCGTGGCATCTCGGCTGTTAGCTCGCGCAGCACGGGAGATCCGATTGCAGGCAGGTTGACAGTGTCTGATTATGCGCGTCGGGGTTTTGATCCGACGCTCGTAATATTTGCAAAGCGCCGTCTGCTGCCGTGCCCTGTAGCCATAGAGCTAGCTGACACCTTTCTGGCAGTTTCATCAACCGTATTGTAGGTATACCGAGTAAAGCCATACGACATTAATTATGAGTCTCCAGGCTGAGAGAGGCAGTTAATGCCTGGTGTTATTTTTTTCCCGGATACACTGGAGTGCAGCGCGCAGAGTGGGGCCTGGCCCGGGCCAGAGATCTTGACCTCAGCTCGACAATATAAATGACATCACATGACTGTCTGAAATGAATTCTAATGCGCTACCCCGAAGGCCTCGCCCTGGGTCTGGTCTCCAGGAAGAGGGACAGGATGAGTTACAGAAAAGTTTTGCAGTTTCGGGAAAGAGGCGGCAGGAGAGGGGGGATGAGTGCACATCGCTGCTTGTGAATGGCAGCAGAAGGCGGCCGGTCAGTCCGTCCCCGTACGTGGACTCCGTCTCGCCCGGCGTTTAGCATCACGCTCCGAGTGGTCACTGACAGCCGTAGCTGTCGTAGCTGTGTCTCCGTCAGACAGGAGGGCTCCGGCCCGCCCATGCTAACACAGCGTTTAGCATCGCGTGCTCAGAGCGGTCACTGACAGCCGTAGCTGTCGTAGCTGTGTCTCCGTCAGACAGGAGGGCTCTGACTCGGCTCGTGCTTCACCTCGTCTGCCCGTCCGCCCCTTTTATTCGTCTCCATAATCGCAGTCTCGCGCCGTCCAAATTGATGTGACCGTCGCGGCAGATTGGTAAATGGAGTGCCGCTGGCAGGGCCTGAAACAGAATACACGGCCTGATTCCGCTGTGACAGCGTCACCATAATGTCGTATTTTCCGCTTCATAACCGCTTTGGCAATAGAGATAGTAATAGTAAAAAAAAAAAAATCTATCGCAACATCTGGACTGTTTTATGGTTGTAAAAGCTTGAAAGCGGGAAATGAGAGGTTTGTATTTCCGTTTTTAAGAGGACAGGCTGTAGCACTCTGAGATCCACACACACTGTGTGTGACGGGCCTGGGAGCAGGGGCTGTAGGTTTTTGGGCTGGACCGCAAGTCATTCACACAGCAAGAGAGGGGGGCTGACAGGCTCTCATGCGCTATGTCAAGGGCCCTGCTCCAGGAATACATTACGGGCATCAGGATCATCACCTGAGAGCGAGTGAGAAAGAGATTGAGAGTGAAACAGAGAGGGAGGGAGAGAGAGAGAGAGGGAGGATGAGGGAGAGAGAGAGAGGGAGAGAGAGAGAGACAGAGGGAGGGAGAGAGAGAGAGGGTGAGAAACAGACAGGGAGAGAGAGACAGAGAGAGGGAGAGAGGGAGGGAGAGAGAGAGAGGGAGGATGAGGGAGGGAGAGAGAGAGAGGGAGAGAGAGTGAGAGAGGGTGAGAAAAAGACAGAGAGAGGGAGGGAGAGGGAAGGTGAGAGACAGAGAGAGGGTGAGAGAGAGACAGAGAGAATAGCAGCACTGAGATGTAAGGCCAGCGCTCAAGAGGGGGACAGCAGGATGTGGTGGCACAGCCCTGTGACAGAACTGGGCCACCGGCCCCTGTACACACACTCGCTTATTCGCAAAGGGACCATCACGAGGCGACCGCGTGTCTCGACCTTCCTCAGAGAAAAGTAATCTCGGTCTCGCTCCAAACGAATAAGCAACCGCCAGTTCGCCCTGAGGCCTACAGCTCCAATGGAGAAGGAGCTGGAGGACTGTATTTTACATGCAGAGTAACCTTCGCACCCACACACCTATCACGAGATATGCTGATGGTCTGAAAACCGACGCGTTGCCGTGCATATTGAGCTACTGTAGCCAGTGCAAGGTCGTGCATTCATTTGTTGCTTTCACAAAACTATTTTTCTTTCTTGCACAGGTACTTTACGAACCACACATTGCATGAAGCTACTGCAGCACCTTATCAGTCACTTGCTGTTTACACAGTGCAATGCTCAGTGTCAATTCAGCTCTGAGTCCAAAAGCAAATGTACTCTATCGGAGTAAAGACTACTCTGATATAACACTGAATACTTCACTGTTTAGGAGCATTTGAGCATTGTTGTGGAGTTCTTTTTGTCGGGGGGGTGGGGGCAGGTTGCCATGGAGAATTAAAAATCTGTTCACTGGTACATACAGGTCAGTACAGATCACGCCACCCACTGAGTGAAACTTTATCGCTGGTCATTGCTGTCTGTGTACTAGTGACCAGGGATTAGAAAATGAGCACATTTTTTCAGGAAACAAAAACAAAAACGTAATCACATTCAAGTGTTCCTGATAGAAAACGATATGTTTAAGAGTATGTTTACCGGTTAGTAATGATATATTTTCTTCCAGTTATTTATTCTCCTTGCAAACCCCAGGCCGCAGACAAATCCATGAAGTGTCACATTCTCTGGCACTGTAACTGGAAACTACACTTGGGGGAATCGCTTTAGAAACTGGAAGTGACTTTCTGTAGCCAAATGCCTTACCTTGGACCCAAGAAGTATCTCAACCCATGTCAGGTTCCCAGAGACAATATTTCTAATAGCCTATGATTTTTTGTGTCCTTATGTGAAGTAATAACTACCAAGAAAGTAAAAACAACCTCCATTTTATCCTCATTTTGGCATTTTGTACAAGCATTTGAAGGTGTTAGTTGCTACCTTGTCATGCTTTCTAATGCTTTTTTACATAAATATAGTTAAACGTAATGTACTCTTCTGTGTATAGCAGATTGTTACAGAAAGGAAATCTCATAGAGTTACCAAGCGCAGTATGACTGCAGGCAATATGAAAATGTAGTTCATATTGACAGGACCTATCAGCCAGGCCCACCAGTAATAATTAGAAGTTCAGAATTAATTTTTGGCTTATTTATACTGTTGCTAACACTTTCCTTGTTTAGACGCTATTGCAACGTCATCAGAACATCACAAACTGGGTCTTTATTTTGTTCTAACCATTATTCCATTCATTTATGTGGGCTGAACAGTTATTTAGACTGTGTAATTTTACAATCTTTCTTCAGAATGAAACAGAATGAAACAAGCATTCATTCCTCAGCCCTGCCAGTAACAGTAGGGTCCATTACTGTGGACACACACACACACACACACCCACACACACAGACAACTGGGCTGGCGATAGAAAGCTGAGTAAGCTCAGCTCACCTGAGAAGGTTATCAAAAATCAATTCCGCTGACCTTTGCGTGCGCTGATAATGTGAGAAGTGATTCATTAATTTTCATTTCATTCCCACACTGACCATTGGCTTTGAAGAGGTCACTGCCCTCCTGACACACAGATTGAATGCCAAGCGACACGCTGCACGCAGTCCTTCTACGGAGGGAAATAAGCCCTCTTCAGAAAATGAGCCAGTACATATTGCGGTGGTGGCAGCTTCCCTACGTCGTAGCTTTCGGGCTGAATGCCAGGGATTTCCTGACCGGGAACAGACAAGGGAGAAAGGCACTCGGTGTAATAACAGTGTGTGATGGACAGGCCGTGTTATTGAGTAACACGGCTGTGTCGGATCCGAACGGGGAGAACGTACAGGACTGGCAGCGTATTCTAACCCGACCCAAACTGCCACGCACCTGGCGGCCGGGCAGAAACAGCGACTACGCGGTATCATCCCCGGGCTGTCATGGCCCACACATCCCGGTGCTGAAAAAACACAAACCTTCACCCAACAGAGCAGAATATCAAAGCCCCAGGCCGGAGACTGGTTATTGCAATTATGATAATCAGATTAACTGGTTCTCTAAAGATTACATTTTTGCAGACACTGAACCAATTATTTCCACTTCCAGCCCCGGTTCCTGGTGAAGGAATTCTTTAGGTTTTCAGCCTGCTGTCATTTCAATCTCAGTGGTCCAGCGAAGGTGTTGTGCCATGAATGAAAATTTGCCTCTTGGGGTATTGTAGCGTTTGTAACTTTTTTTGTTTTGGACTGATAGGATGGGCAATGGAGTGTACACTCAGTGATCACTTTATGAGACCAAATGTCAGAATGGGGAAGAAATGTGATCTTTGACCGTGGAACGATTGTTGGTGCCATACAGGTTGGTTTGAGTATCTCAGAAACTGCTGATCTCCTGAGAATTTCACGTACGACAGTCTGTAGAGTTTGTAGAGAATGGTGCGAAAAACAAAAAACATCCAGTGAGCAGCAGTTCTGCGGGAAGAAATGCATTGTTAATGAGAGGGGTCAGAGGAGCCAGACTGGTTGAACCATGCATTACAGTGGTATGCAGAAGAGCATCTCTCCACACACAACGCGTCAATCCTCTCAGTGGATATGCTACAGCAGCAGAAGACTTAATAAGTCTAAAAAATAAGTCTAATGAATATAATAACATGCTCACTGAGTGTACAGTAATAGGTGGTATACCATGCTAAAAAAACAAAGTTGTCCTGTCTGTGTAGAGACTTAGGCTGTACTCCAAGGATTATTCTGGATTTGATACAGCATATAGGACAACACAAAACATGCAAGTTGAGTCCATTATTCATTACACACTTGCTCCATGTTAAACGCGACATGTATCAGCGTGCTGCAGCTGTCAGAGAACTTAGCTTGTAACCACGTGTACGGATGGCACAAAGCAGTTCAGGTTTGAGTCGCAAAATGGCCACCATGGGGTATAACATAGCCTACTATCTAAATTATGCATATACACCACCATAAGGGCTTGTCACATAATAGTGTGATTTGTTATACTGAGAAAAAAGAAAAAAGGGTGTACGCTCTGTATTCAGACTGTGGGGAGAATAGCTGAGGTAGGCCTGTATTTATTTGAATAAACAGTGACTTCCCTGCTGTGTTATTCACACAGGATTGCTAACTTCCTCTTTTGCCAACCGTCAAGCAACGCAAAGGGCAGCCATTCCCCCGTTTTTATTGTGCCATAGTCAAACCAGATCCCATGTTATTTGCAGATTGAGACCATTGACATTTTCTGTAAGGTGCAACACAATGGTGGCTCGCACAAAGACTTTGCAGGGCTCTGAAAGAGTGTGCTAACAGAGGCGCGTGGAAAGGAGGGCAGCCTTCCAAAGCGGCCGCTGTCGGCCTACAATATGGATTTTCCCCTAATTTATATGCTTTCTGATATTTGAATGAGACGCATCAATAAAGGGAGCGGCGTTTCCTCGTCGGCCGTAGATTAAGAGGGGTTTAAACGGAAGGAGAAATCCATCCAGCCGCCGCGTGCCCTTTGTGTGTCTGACAAGGTGTAAATATCTCATCAGCGAGCTGTCGGCCATGTCCAAATTTAAACAGCTGATTAGCCGCACCGCGCCCTGCGCACTGTTTCCGCACGTCTCGGGGAAGAGCTATAATCGCGATGTCGAGAGCGAGCCCCCCTGACAGCCCCCCGGCACCAGCGGAGGCACTGTCATTAGACGCTTACACATTAAACACAGAAAAAGGTCCTCACAACACCGGCGTGTGTTCAGGTCAGGACAACCTGCCTAGTGGGGACCATATCGGCTTTCACCATGGAAACGCTCAAGGTTCAAAATCTCCATTTTATTGTCCTTTCAAGAGGATTATATGTCCCCACAGCTGAACATCAACAATACACAGTGATGGGAAGTGAACCTGATGTATTCGAAAAAAAGGACCAGACGCTTGTTCTTCAGAAATAGTGAGGTATGGCAGGATGGCAGTGGTGTGTTTTGCTTGTAAAGCCTTGGCTTTTGGAGATCCTGGGGCTGGGCCAACTGATCATTTTCCATGCAATGAATATTGAAGTATTTTTCACAATATTTCAATTTTTTTCAGTTGGCGACAGACAAAAGAGAAAAAGCACAGCTGTTGACATATGACAGGAGGCTTCAAATAACACTGCAATGCAAGTTGCAGGTTTGCCAAGAAGTCATGAATTACAATTAGTTCAGCTTCTCATTACAATTCTACAAAATACATGCTATTGTAAAAGGCCAACTCTTCCATGGGTGTTCAGGAAGAAAAAAAAAAGTACACTAGCATCTTTAAAAGCGGGAGTGACAGTATCGTATCAATTCTTTGTTTTGACCTGAGGGTCTGTGCGCTTGTCTCTGCTCTCGGGCAGTGTGCTGTGCGGAGTCCGCCCACGCTCCAGAGGCAGGAACGGCGAGCCACCGCCACGTTCAAAGGTCCGCTCCGACAGAACTCGCCTCCGGACGGAGGCGGCCTTTCCTCGCACTACAAGGAGAAAAGGGAAGATAAGGCCTTGTGGACGGCCAAATAGCCTCGCCGTGCCCCCAATCCACCTCCACCAAATCCATTAAAAAGGAACTTTCAGGACGGGGGGGGCACATTGCAGTTAAACCCCCTGCATGCACTCCTGGTTTGCCATCGTCCCTATCTTCGCAGGCACAATATCGGGGGGTTTTAGACTCTCTAATCCCCTACATGCGCTAACGGAACACTTCCAACCTCTCCGCGGCACAAAGGCAGAGTCAGTGGAGTAGAGAAGAAATGTACTTTTCCGAGCCACGATCATCCCTCTATTGGCATGGCACAATGGGAGCCGGAGCCAAATTCCACACTCATCTCCGCCTCTCTTTCTCGCGCCGGAGACAGTGGCAATAAGACACGCGACGGCCCCACAAAAGCCGTCGGCGGTATTAAAGCAAGACAAATGAAGCCTCTCAGAGCTGGCAGCTCCCACACACAAGACTCTAATTATCTCAACACCCCCCCTTCAGAGTTTAGGGGTGGACTGGCCCAGCGCACGGTCACTTGCGCTTCTGTGACAATGCAGTTTTTTCCCCGTTTTTGTCTCCTCTGGTCTTTCGCCTTCTATTCCATTCCGTCCATCACCAACAAAAGGAAAAGTAAGGACTGAACATGAGACTCGTTAAGGCCCTGAGGTGTTGCGGATGTTGTCAGGTTTTTTCCCAAAATCGTGATAATTTTAGTCCTTATCATTGTTTCATCCCTTGGAGATGGACCCCTTTAATTGCGGGATTGTTATTCAGACACGGTTCATCTTTATTAAGCCCGTCCTCTCCTGCCGAATCCAGCGCCTCTTACAGGCGCAAGCGCAGCAACACGAACCATACGAGCAGTTTTCACTGAATTAAAAGGTTATTTGCTGATAATGAAATGTATAGCACTCCAGTTACTGGCCCCGCCTTTAATTTCATTTGCGCCTCTGCGCGGAAAGCTCCGAGCGCGGACGCCTGCTACCACAAGCGCTTAAAGAATGATTAAGGAAACCCTGAATAATGTATAGAGAGAGGAGCACCGTCCCTCAACCACTACTCTTTCGCCGGGCGTCAATAAATCACGCCCGCGTTATCACTCTTACAAAAGTTTAAGTCGCCGATAAGTAGGGTGCCATGGTGACGATGATGAATTTGGTCAGTCGGGCCTCCCACAGAGGCCAGGGCGAGGCGGAGGGGGAGATCTCTAAGCGAGCGTGGCCTTGCTTGCCACTTAGCTTATTGATCCATGCTTCCTGCTGGCAGAGCTCCATATTCAGATTGCATGAGTCCCCTGGCCTTGGTTTGAAAGGTTTCAGCCACGTCACAGAGTGGTTTGCAAACCTCCACCCCCCTCCCTCCGTTTAACAACAGTAAATGTCCTCCTAAAGGGATTAGAGAAAAGCTTCCCTCTGGAGTAAGGGGCCAGTGTTCATATGCTCTCAGGAAAACCATCAAATTAAATAACGTGTGTGATTCTGACTCAATCTCTCCTGTCAGGTCAACTACCTGCATGCAGACAGCTCTAGCTTAGATGTTGGCCAATTTGTTGCCTCACTTTTCCCTTGTAAGAGCAGGCTGCTGACCGCTGTCAGAAAAGACAGGTTTGCCTTTTGAGGCAGGTCCTCTGCGTTAGCTCGGGACAGGATACCTGTCTGAACGAGAGCTGCCAGTTCTGAGGCCCTGACAAATGGCCGCTGGTGAAACAGCGCGGTGTCAGCCCCGCCGGTTTGGTCCATTTATCGGCCTCTCTGCCGCGGGAGCCAGCCATTACACCAAGGCCTCTGGTTATTGCGGCCGCTTGTTTGCCCACAGGTCCCGCGGGATCCGAAAAAACCTGCGGAGACACGCCTGGCTGTTTGCTGAATGCGAGAGACGCCCCAATCATTTCCCCTTCTGCTCCACTGGAAGCCTGACGTGATTAATATTGTCATGGAAGCTATTGATGAAAGTCTATTTTTAAACCCAGACAAAAGCCAGGCTTGGCTTTCACAAATAGATGGAGGAATTCTGCTCTGCTTTGTGTGGTGCAGAGAGGACATGAGGACTTTTTAATATGAATATTTAATGGAAGCCTTTTTTTCCTCGGCGTGTCTTTGTCTTTTATGCGCATGTAGTTATGTTGTCAGTTAAGTGCCGCAGCCAAAAACATGCAAAATAGAAAAAGTAAGGCTTTTATTTTGTAAAGAATATCGGTTTAAGATCCATTTCAATTAAATGCATTTCAAATCCCTTGCTTCCTTTTTTTAGTTGAGTCCTTTTTTGAGGCAGCTACGGAAATAATTCTTCATGTAGCAAATCTGCTTCATCAGTTGAACAAGCCATATTTATCTTCAGAGACTCTAATTAAGGAACAGCAGCTCCAGAACACGGTCGCCCTTGGCAGCACCATCAGAAGTGAAAAACCACACCTGCTGTGACATCCCCACTGACTGATGCTCTGCATTCAGGGAAACGTCACATTGGACTGAAATCAAAACGCTAAGGATGTTAATCGGATGAAAGGAAAGCCAGGCTGATACAGTTGTTATAAAACAAAGACCAGCATTCTGAAATGGAGTCTAAATCAATTTGAAATACAATCTTGCAAAATCTTACAAAGCAATTAGTCACTGGCTCTTCACCTGCATTGGGCTAATGGGCGATGAATAGGAAAATATGGGGGTGTTCAGTTTCATGGAGGGTTCAGTTTCAAAAGTTTATTGTGTGTCAATCTCATGAAATGAATTTTTATCAATAGTTACATTTTCTCCACCACAACCGTGCAACTGTGGCAGTGACGGCAATCGACAATAATAAAATCAAATGAGACAACGGAACAAAATTGACATGCAGAAAGAAAAATGTTTTCTTCGGATATATTTAGAGGGTTGTTTATTTTTCACACTGATGAAATTAGGAAGTAAACCTATATTGTCAAGAATGGGGTAGACTGAACTAACACCTCAACAAAAAAAATATGTACAATCCATCGAGCTTCAGTGCAGTGCAATACACAGTGGAATGTTTTCCGTTGACTTCATTTCTGCATGAATGGAAGTCATACTGGCTCCACGTGACCATGGCATGTGAGTGAACAGAACTGAACACACGGGATTCCTGTGTCATTCTGCAGAGCCCAACACGCTGGTATGAACTGTAGCTTTGTTCTCCTCTTCCTCATTGGGCTTAGATGCAGTCCGGTCCATCACAGACCGCCCAGGGGTCCACAACAAGGGCCGATCCATTTCAGGATTTTGCGCCAACTTCTGGTCCTAATTATTTAATTGACTCAATCACATCTTATCTGACATGGGTATAAGTACCGGCTACAGCTGCAGACTGCAAGTGTGTCCTAATGATTTTATTGTGCTCAAGTACAGGCTTGAATCAGGGTAATTTATAGAGCTGTCAGCAAATTCAAAACAAGGCAATCGATTGGAACGAAAACCAGTACGCAGGCCGGACCTGGAGGACCGCAGTTATGCACCCGTGCCCTAGCCCCCCCCAGGGGGTCCTGGACGGCAGTATTTAGGAGCCGCAGCGTCTGTGGAACATCACCGGCACTTACCAGCAGGCAGTATTTTGCTCTGGAAAGCCGTAATCATCCGCTCTTGACCCGCTAACCGGAGCGGAGCTGTCTGCCCGGCGGATCCTAACGGAAGAGGTCCCTTTCCCTCGCCATGGCGGCAGGCGGGGTGAGGACGCGGGGCCGCGGGGTCCCACCTTGTGCCCACCGTGTCAGACACGCCTGGTTAGCCATTCCGCAGTCCATCCATGCACACGGCCACACGCCGGCCTGCCAGGGAGGCCAGTCAACCCACCACACCGCTTAAAACCAAAGCATGTAATCACTCCCCGAAACCGCCTTTTATAGCACCAGTACGGCTATACTTCCAAACCTGCAAACCTGGTGGAAGCGCTTACAGTACGTGTGTTCAGTCAAACATGAGCAGGCGGGCTGGATTTCCGGTGGGAGCTGGAGACTGGAGAAACCCATGAGTATGCAGATCAGGTTTGTGCCGGGCAAGTAGCTAGAGCTAAACAAGGTGACTGGAGTAGGCCCTGTGTGTTCAGGAGTCTCATTTGCCATTGTTCATCGATGATGTAGCAAGTTCTGTAATCTTCCCAAAGCACCTCAATTAGCATCAAGCCAAGTACATAGTCCAGCTACAGTGTCGCTCGACTGAAATTGCAGAATGTTCATGAAAGTTCTATTGTCTCCCAATGTACAGTAGACTGTGGTCGTTGTCCTTGAATATATAAACACATTTGAGTCGCCCAGAGTATAAAATAAACATTGGCATTGCACATCACCAGTAGACAGTGGCGCTCTGTAGCTGGACTATAAAATGAAGCCAGTATACAAATCATACTTTTCTTTTGCAACATTGTTCAGTATGCAGTCAGTAAAGTTTCTATTTTTGTGCAGGTGGGAGTACGGTTGGTTGGGTTTAAGCTGTCCGATTGGTGCAATGCCTCAGGTGCTGGCTGTTTTTTGCTAAGGCTCAGCCGTCTTAATCATAGAGACTGCGAGAATACAGAAGGAGCCGTCTCACCTCTCAAATCCGCGCACCGGCAGGCTTTATGAGTGAGGAACAGCAGGGATGAAGGATCTTTGTACCTATAAGACAGGGAATAACTTCCTTTGTTTTCTGATTCACTGTAGTTTAGCATGACATGAGGCCTCCTTTATCCAGTAAATGGCAAGCGAACACAGACATGGGAATTATAAAGTTTTCTCAAATCAGAACAAATACTTCCATCCGTTTAAGTTCCAGCACTTTTCAATTCTGCAACATTTTCACAGTGTTATTTGTTTGGGTATATTCTCTATTATCATCTTCTTAAATTTTCTGGCACTTTGCAAAAGCATTAAAATGAATGTTTTTCATTTTTTGAAGCAGCTGTTTTATTGCTTTCACTGTTCATTGATCTGGGAGAACACAACAAGCACGAGTCTTCCTCCAATGAACACAATATAATTTGCCACTTCCTATCACGCTGCACAAGTTGGACTCGCATAGATACAAGCAGAAGAAAGACCCTTCGTGTGCAGCTGACCAGGTGGACTTTGGGACGTAGGATGGCGTACAATGAGGCACTGCCATTGCCACTGCCCTCCCTTCCTTGGGTGAGGCTGAAGCTGACTATTCAGCCTCATAGTCACTATACCACTATGGGGCAGCTGGCCACAGTTCAGTCAGACAACTCATGATGAATTAGCAATACTTATGATGTATAATGTGAATGCAAACTTGAGCATCGTCTCTGCCTCTCATCACTCCATGTTGTAATGTTGTAAGCCTGGCAAAACAGGGAGTGGCTACAACCGCCCCCCCCCCCCCCCCCCCCCCCCCTCATGGGGATCTTGAGGAGCAGAGCCACTGGTGGATGCTGGGGTGGTGGTGGGAGCACAAACATTTTGAGGGCATCATTTGGCGCTGGCACGGTCCAGACCCTCAAAATGGTGGCTCAACAGGGTGACCTGCTCAGAAGCTCAGAAGGGATCTCCAAATGCAGATCTTGTACTGACCCGCAGGTCAACCACAAGTCATAAGCGCAGGTATGTGTGTATTACACAGCTGTAGGAAGTGTGTGTTTTTCACAGCAGCGAGATGTCAGCTGTTGATGAACGGTACAAAGGAATGCAGTGACGCACAAAGCTAGTGCGAAACAAAAAACATCCTTGGGTAAGAAGTTGGATACACGACGTGTGGAAGAATAGAATATCTATTTTAAGATGCCAAAGGAGAGCTGGAAGATGGAGAGGAAGATGGAAGTGCTGTGAAATATTTGGGCTAAGGGCGTGTTAGACCCCATGAAGAGATATGGTACGGCATAGGCACGCACAGGCTGCTCATTACGAGACACGGTCCTCTCTGCCTGGGCCTGGTCAGCGGTGTCAAGTATGCATTCTGAACCCTGGAGAAGTTGGGCTCCCTGGGGTTGGCGGTCGGATAAGACCCCTCGGAGAGACGGGCCGCGGACGCGTGCGGCCCCCTCTCGTTACGAGGCGCGGCTCTCTGGCCAAGCACCTGGTCAGCGGTATAAATTAGCATTTTAATAGACAGGCTGCAGCGCGGAGAGGCACAGCGGTACCAGGCAGGATGACCTCCCGGGTGACAGGCAGCATATGTAAATGATTAATTATCAAGAATACATTAGGATCATGGGCTTGTTAGGGGGATGAGGAGTGTGTCAGGCTGAAAATATACTGATATTATCTGCATGCGTTATAGCAGAAAAAGCCAGAGCGCCGGCAATTAAGCATGGGCTAATGAGATTCCTCGAGGTGATGTTTAAGAACAAAGTACTGCAAAGACTGCTGTTACGGGACACGGGCTAGCCGCTGGAACTCATTAAACCGTAACAAGATATCCTTCATTGTGGGTTTTGATAATGATTGGCAGTGAGGAAAATCTATTACCGAATGAACTGCAATACTTAAGACAGGGGTCCTTCACACAGTGTATTTCCCCAGAGTTTAGACGGAGTGGAGTACAGAGCCGTAACTTATGAAGAATGGGCGCATGAAATACGAGGAGTGATATTGCACAATTGACCCTTTGCCAATAGCAAATTCAGTCAGGCGCATTCCAGGGACCAGGCTGCCCGCAATCGAATTGGCTTCTTTGAGGACAGGCTCCTGTTGGAATGTTTGGATTTACTGAAGAGAACGTAATTTGTCAGACATTAAATTAGTTGGAAAGGACACCCTGTAATTTATCATGAGCAAATACACAGAAATTTGCGCTTCGTACAGTTATCATTATGATTCATTGTGCTACTTGTCATGTACAACAACTAGTAGAAGGGGCAAATCAATTAATATTTTAGAGTAATGGCTGAGAGTACTATAATAAAATATTAATTTAGATGATAGAGCAGTAAAAGATTGATATCAGTGCGACATTAAAAACCACTGTGTGGCTGCTTGAGAAATAATATGCTCAAATGAAGACAGGAAAGGAAATGGACTCTGCAATAAGCTACAAATTATTCAGTAACTGTATAAAAATTGGATAAGGGTCTCTCAACCTCTCATCAGCAATATTTTCAAATTATCTGAAAGCTTTCAATGCACTGAGGAACCACGGAATTTGGCTGAACCGTTAGCTTCCTTTAAAAGCCCCTGTGATGAACTGAACCGTTCTCCATATTTCACTTCCAGTGTAAATGACATTTGGATCGTTAAATAGGCTATTAAATTTGATATGTGTCCAAGTTACAGTGCGGCAGCAAGCTATTTTAATGGACAGTTAATGGAATGATTGTTTTATTACCGAGCATATTTTTTTTGGGGGGGGGGGGCGGAGAAGGGGGAGGGGGTAGCCATTGATATACAGAGGTGACATTCAGTACCAAAATGGGCAACCCGATATAACGGAACATAAACGGTGTCTTAACGTGTCATTCTCAGAGCTATCCCGCATCCGGCTCAGAAATGGCAACAGGACACAATGAGGCGGGCATCCGCCGCTTTCTCTGCGAGGATTACCTCGATCCTCACCGCAGCACTTCATCTGCAGTTCAAGAGTTCAGGAGGCTTGCCGCCCAGAGGAACTTCAGAGGCCTCCTCCCCGCGCGTCTGCGGAGAGCGAGGAACGCGAACGCGGTCTGGGACGAGCTGTCGCTGAGGTATACCCTCTCCTGACCGCCCGACTGAGCGAGGGTCAGACGGGACAACGCGCTTTTGCACTATGCTGCAATCGCCGGGCTCCCAAAGGACAGGGAAAAACCATAACCTCGGAGAACGTCTCCCGCTGTCACCACTCCTGTCCAGTTCCAACAGTGTGAGCGCCCTCGCTGGTTAAGCGTGTTTACCACCCAGCCCTCGTGTTTGACAGTAGAGCGCGCTGTTCTGCTAATGGCTGCTTAATTACTCTAATTACACCTGTGATTACTTACACGACGAGAACCAGTGGGAGGCGATTGAAGTTCTGAAGACCCGAGAAAACGAGGCTCTAAGACAACGTTCTGCTCTCCGGGTCTTGGATTTTTTTTGTGTCAAAATATGTTGTTAAATATTTCAAACAGAGATCAGGAGTATCCACAGCGGTTGGAAATCAACTGTATTGTCATCTTAGGAACAAACCGGGACCGTGCAGCCCATGGGAGCTTTCAGAAATCCGCCTTGACTTTTACCACTGTCTGCGTTATGTGACACAACCTATTATTACAGTCAAGGACCACTGTGCCGTTATTGTAACAATGTAATTATGTGGATAAAGGGCCTTTCTCAAGCCCGTTTGTAGGGCAGGCTAATTTATCATTGTATATCCTATTACATGCTAACCAAATTCTGTCAAATTGCCCTTTCCTTTGAGGAATTTTTTTATGAGTGGGCTATTAAAACAAAGCATTTAGCCTTTATTACAAACACTCATGTGGTCCATCCGTCAGGTGAAGTATCAGGCCTACAGTGCAGTATGCGATGGTCAGCTAAAAGAGGCGGTTTAGCACCAGTGGCATGTGGAGTAAAGGCAAAACAGGCGCTGCGTGACTTTAGCTGTTCAAAGCCACAGCCACAACGTCACACCGAGGTGCATTCTGCTGTGCTTTATCTGCTGTGGGATGACAGGGATGGCTGTGCCTTTGAGACACACGTTCCTCAGAGCTGCAGAGCCGGGGTAAACGCTGTAAGTACGGCTGGAAGGTCTCCTGGACGCCCGTCCGCCGGGTGCGGGAGTTGTGAAACAGGAGGCACGCGGAGCGTTTCCCTGCTCTGGGTGTCGGAGGATGCGACGGGGCTCAAACCACCAGATGGAGGAACATCTGCCGAGGCCGTTTCTTCAATAATATTAACAAAATGCAGTGTATCGTTTTATTTATTTATTTATGTGACTACAGTCCTATACAAAACCCCAACATAAACAAAAATAATGCTGACAGTATTTCTCATTTCGCAAAGTATATGATGTTACTATTCAGCTTTTTGATCCTACATTTTTCAAACATATTTTCATCTTTGCAAAACACTCGCTATAATTAATATTGCTTGAATGGAATAGAATCGGAGAGAATAGAATAGATGAAAATTCAGCATATGCAGAATAAAACACGTTTTCTGAAACATTTCATAAAGGAGGCCACCAAAAAAAATCAAGTGTGTGTCTTTCAAAAGTGATTGGTACTGGCTACATTGTCTAAGTCAAACTTATTAGCTGTTGTTAAATATAGCTGATACAATATGCAATGTTTTTGTTGAAAAACCTTTTTAATATTAAAAAAATAGCTTGCAGTTCCTTGTTAAGACACTAACTATCTTTTGAAAACAGTTGGTATATCTGTAAAAATAGTGGCATACCGTACCTTCAGTTTGTAAACGGAATTGTCAATTTGTTTCATTTTGACACTGAAAGATTAAGAACGCTTCATGGGGCGTCCGTGGCTGTGCACGATCGATTCTGAATCGGTAAACGTACTGGGAGTCCGTAGGGATTAGATTTTTCCAAGTTTCCCCATTTCGCCTCAATCAAAGGTCTCTCTCCACGGCGTTCCTGCTAAAGCCTAGATCTCTCCTTCCAATCGAAGCTTTGAAGCCAGTGCTTCTCTTCCCTTTCTCTCCACCCTCTCACAAAACCAAAAGATAATTTTGTATTCAGAGTGCAATTCACCGAGACCGTGGAAGTGCTGAGTAAATACACACAAATTGCACCTGAATCAGCTCAGAATCAATTTCTCTACAGAGCCTGAGAGGCCATTTCAGAATCAGAACCAATAAAACACACTGTTGTTTTGTCAAACCTCTTATTCTCAGAGAGAGCTCATCTCTGAATGAACGACCCGTTTCTGTTCTATTGGGGGCAGAAGGAGGATGTATGAGGCGCGGAGGCCAGCTGTTTCACAGGAAAAGAACAGAACCGCAGCACGTGGCTCCTCAGTGGACCTCCATTTTTAAGCTTTCAATCACGTCTATCCGGAGGAAATGAAACACCATGAAAACCTAATGGGATTTTGTGTGCTTAGTCTTATATACAGAGTCCAACCCTTCCGCAGATATACATGGACTGTCAACGCGGTTTATCGCGAATCTCTTTTCATGGGAAATGCCCTGAAAAGCCACTTTAGTGAAGCAATTCCATGTCCAAGCTGGATGAAGACTAGCGATAAGAGCTGTCTGACATAAAAGGGAGGCAGGATGCCTTTGTACCCCCATAATGTGTGTCAGTAAAAACCTCCTATTGGTTATGACTCTGTGGTGCTCCGCTCCTTGGCCCTGTAAAAGGACAGGAATAGAAGGGATTGTGTCGGGCCGTTCCTCGCGAGGTCGTCCTCCCCCACGGGCAGAAGACGGGGCGAAGCGGCAAACAGCACCGCTGGACCCGGCGTGTGCGGCTCGGCTGATTCAATCAGTCAGGTTGCCTGATTGTTTTTTTCCCCAGCCCCCCCTGACGGAAGAACTAGCGGTGGCAGATGGAGCGAGAATCAAGCTAATTAAAACAGGGCTTCTTCTGCCAGTGGGCAGATCGCCACGAACAGAGAGCCGGAAAAATAAAAACAATTAAATAATACTTTTTAAAATAATGAAACAAGCTTGTTTTGGGATTCTCATCCTTTCAGGAAATGAAAGGCTCTGGAATGCGTATCTCTGCATTTTCATTGCATTCCACGTAGCTCGTATATATTTTGCTTCCTTTAGTGTTGAAAGGTGATGCTTCAGAACTGTGGTGGGCACAGAACTGTTACCGCCGGCCAGGCATTTTCATTTTGCTGTCGCTGGGAATAAACAAGGATACTGGGAATTGTCCAAAACGTGCAGGCTTGAATGATTTAACAATAACAGACTCCCTTTGAGCGCTCGGTTTACCAGGTTACACGCTTCCTGGTCAGATGCTGGCTAACAGTCCCATCCAACAAGCTGAGCATTTGATAATGTTGTCTCACTGCAGTGTGCATCGGGTGAACTCCATCACTCCTTCCGTCTCTGCAGGTTGTCTGACGTCTGGTTCAGGTTTTAACATAGGGAAGGTTAAACGAGTATAAGCCAGTACAGCTTTCTTTCTCTCTTTCTTTCTCTCCTTCACCTGCGTCATAGCTGATTAAATTTTAAAGCACCTGGTATAATTACCCCCTTGCGACCATAAGAGCTTCTTTCCGGAGTGCAGGCTTCTCCGAGTGCCTTCCACCACTGCTCTGCAGAAGAACTCAATGCTGTGCTGGGTATTAATGTCTGCTTCCCACCATTGTGTAGACAAAATGGAGACTAAATTCAATGATGAAGAGAAAATGTATGCTTCTGTGGATGTTCTTGAGAAAAGTGCTAAACCAGGGGTCAGATGTCCTGCAGATGCAGCATACTTACGTGATTAAGTTATTTGTCCATTGAAGCAAAAACGGCTCTTGGCAAACAGACATAATATAACATGATCCCATTGCAGTATAAGACGAGCTGGAAATACTATATTACTGACCCTCGGCCTGAAGTACAAGAACAATTAAAAACAATTTTCCTCATATGCATTTGCCCCTACAATATAGTCGACACTTACATTTTTAATTTTCGAAAATGGCGGATAAGCAAGTGACTACAAACTCACTTGGAAACATGCACCAACAGCATCTGTTACACATTGCCCCTGGCATGAACAATGATTAATACTACTATAATTACAATGACAAATTCTGATTTAGATAAAACAACTGTAAACAATTAAAAGTACAATAGGTAAGGGGTCAAGCAATTGCAGCAACAAACACCCTCAAACCACAACACTGTTTATCCTTCCCCCTTCTCTCTGACTGCGCTGATATTGAACCCCATTGGCTATGGCAATTAGAACCAATTTTCAACCAATGAGCTTTAATTATTATACAGCTGTACAATGTTTTGGTACAGAGGTCCGTCATCTGTATATTTTGAAACCCTGTAAAGGTTTTTTAAGGACTATAAACACAGGCAGAGGGTGAGTCAACATGTCAGTGAGCCTTTTTCAATGATAGGAAGGGATTTACAATGGTCTTGTAACAATGTTTTACACAAATATCTTACCTATTGTACCTTTACATAATAATAGTAATAATAATAATAAACTGAAATAACCTCTCTCTTTGTCTCCATCTCGCTCTCTCACACACACACACACACACACACACACAGATACACACACAGTGGCCAGTCTGTGGTTTTTGTTTGAATAAGACTGTCTGGGCCAGTTGACTCCTCCCTCACCTGTCGTGGGATCAGAATATGCCTTAATAACATGTCTCCGGTGGTTCCCTTCAATATCCACCTTTAATTGGGCCGCGGACGCCGGCCCTTCTCATCCCGCTCAGAGCTGCTCCTCGCAATGAATTAAACCGTCACTCACAACAGATACCTAATATTTCTCCATTTCCCCCGGCCCCTGATTAATGGCCTGACTTGCGTTTATCAACATGCCATTTGTGGAATAGAATTAATTAAGCTCGTCTCTGCGTTTCGGCAGTCTAGCTTCCTCCAGTCCACGCACACATTCAAACGAAGATACGCATCCTAATTGGCCTTGTTACTCCACCAGGGGAAATATCAGGCCCTGTCTATTGTTTCTAAGTATAGTAATGACACATACTGTACTGCACTGCACGGTAAAATAGCAGGGAGGGCAGAATATGAGTGGAGAGCAAAGCGATCAGGATAGTCATTACGCAGGTCAAAGAACATTTTTAGAAGTACCAGGAATTTATTTAAAAATATGAGGTCCATATTTTTATAGTGCATAATTGCATGCGCACTTTATATTGATTTGTCAAATTTGATTTCCAAGTCACTGGAAGAAGTTAAATGTTTTCTGTCTGCAGCAGTTCGGTGTACAAAGTAAAGAGGAAAGTGTAAATGGTGCTTTTATCATTCATATTGCATGCTTATTCCTGCAGCCCTCATGACTGATGCTTGAAAGGAAATATTGGAATGATTCTGAAATACCGCAGATAAGGATGTTTTTAGTGTTCTGTTTCTAATAATTATTCAATATTTTAATTAGTAAAACAAATTTTTAACAATAGTCATATTCCCCTGTAACAAATACATTCTGATCGACTGCCTCGGAATTTTGATTCCTTTGGAATTTTGAAGGTTGGCAAATTATACAGTATAGGCAATCACAAATTTAAAACACAATTCACCAATGAGCTGAATAAATACCGCTCACAGTACAGGTGTAAGGGAAACAGTTCTGCGTTCCTGTAAGGTGTATCACTGCCACCTGATCAATCAGAATCCCATGAAAAGGATATACGTTGCATGCTTCCTGTTAATCTTCCCACTGAAGTAGGCCTTATGGGAATTCTGTGAGCGACACACAACAGAGAAAGTCCCCACAGAGAAAGAGAGGGGATAAGGACTTGCTTTTATGCAGTCTCCTTCTTCTGGTATGAGAGCAGAGGGATTAAACCTCACCCCGTATGAATTAGTACGATTGATTTTCTTCGATATCACAGGCAACTCATTACAGAACATGAGAGAAATCGCACGCCATTACACAAGCTCTCGTTAGCCGAAAGCTCGAAGATGGTTTTGGTCTTTCAAAATAACTGAAAAAAATCAAATAAAAAGTTGCTCTCCATTCCAAATGACTATTGCTGCCTAATCAGTTCTTCGGAGGGATACCTCAGAGGCTCATGGAACAACACGTATCACATTAAATGTAGCATGAACCCAGGATTTTGGCTGCTCGTTTGTATTCTGGGATGGGCAAGGCGAATCGTTTGGCCCACGACACAACGAAGAAGAGAACTTCTCCAATAAGTCAAAGCCCCAAGGGTGAAGCATAAGCTCATGAAATTCAGTAGGCAGAGGATGGCACATTTGTCACTGCTGAAAAGGTTAACAGTTAATGAAAAATGGACCGTACGCGATTCTGAAGGCTTATTGTTATTTTAAATGTATGCCTAAAGGTCACACTGGGTGTGTGTGGGAGAAAGGCAAGGGTTTGTTGACCCGACAGCAGACTCGCAGCAGACACTGAAATGATGGAGTGAAGCATCTTGTAGAAAATGAATGTGAGGTGGCTGTGATGATGAATTCAAGTGGCTGCCTTCTTGGCATTCCCAGGTTTTAATCCAGTGCTGGGAAGAATGTGAATACATTCTCTCATGATGAACACTGAATTGTATTTCCACCCATGCATGCTGAGGTCTTTCAAAAGAAGGAGGAGAACCCCTTTTGGCATATGTGTGATGGAGAACTAGAAACAACACGCACCTGAAAACCTGAGAGGGCCGGCGGCCTCGATTCACACATCCTGTCAATAACTTTGACTTTCAAATAGTTGTTTATTCGGTCCTAACAGTACAATTTAGTGAGATCGCCTTTCCGAGTTCACGGAACTGCGTTTTGAAGAAGAAAAGTTTTTCAATTGGGAGTCAAATTTAAGGACGAGTTAAGGAGCCTATCAAGTCAAGACCTGTGTGAATTTACAGACAAATGCAGCCTGTTTCCCGGAAATATTTAGAACATGGCGCAAGCAGGCACTACCCTCAAAAAAGTGTCCTGATCAGGTGTCATAGACACAAAGGAGGAAGAGAGCCAGAGACAGGTTAAGAGTGACTCGGTCCAATTCCAGTATGTGCTCACTTGTGAATGGGCAACGTGCCAGCAGGAGAGGGAATGAGCATAAAGCAGCATCACAACAGGAGTACAGCAGGGTGGAAAGAGCAGCCAACCTATTCAACATGATTTATTTCCATTATAAATAAAGTACATGGAGGTGCAGCGTGATGGTATCAGTATGACTGATAACAGGGGTTCTGGGACATTAGGGGGCTTGTTTATGGAAGTTGCGTTAATGTTTCTACTGCGATAGGGGCTGACTTGCTCCTCTTAAGAGCTTTATGCTTTTTTTTTTTTGGGATCATAGATGTTGGTTAGCAGGCCTCTTTTAGCACCGCAGAATGACTGTCAGAAGCGCATCATTTATGCATATGGAAGTCATTAAGGATATTCATAAAATAAGAACGGAGAAATAAAATGACCACCTGCTCTAGTGCGGTCTACAGCATGCAGTATATTTCCTCCAGCGCATGGAATAGGAAACTATAATTTTGTGTTATATGGTTTTAATTAACCTGTTTAGCTATACTTGCCCAGAGATATATTTCCTTTTGTCCTCATGAGAAATTATAATATCAGTTAGTATAGTTTTCCACAGAAAAATATAATTTGCTCTGGAAAACAATTTAAAAATCGCAGCCCTACTGTATACAGCTCTCAAGGAATTTGGATTAATTTCCTACTGCCAGCCTCTTCCTTAAAACTATTCATTAAATTCAGCTTCCTTTGAACTATTACTTTCATAGAGACTTTGAGCTATCTTTGATGCCACCTCAATGTTTCATCATCACAATCCATTGCCTTGGCCATCCAGGGCTTCACAGGCAGCCAGCATAAAACATTGCTCAGGAACTTGTGAGCTCTTGCTGTTGTGCACACGCTCTTATAATGCAACACTGTCATTTACCTGCCGGGCGTGATTGGCTGCTGCAACACGGACTATGATTTACCATAAGAAATAAACGGTAAGCTCCCTTCATGACCGTTTTGATACTATATGTGAAAGTGTGCTACCAGCACTACCTTTGAATAAGCCATCGCTGTGTTTAGGGGTTTACTGCAGGCAGTCCCTCCTGGAGGGTGGTCTCTAATGGACTTCATACTTTCAGGAGTATGGAGGGCGCAGAGTGACTGAAACAGCTGGAAGCCCTAGTGGGAATAAGTGCTTGTAACATGTCCTTCGTCCTTGGTTGAGTCATCAGTGGTCCAGGGTCTCACGCTGTTCATGGTGGAGATGCCCCATGTAGGGGTCCTGCAGGTCTTAAAATAGCATTTTACCATTTTTATTACATTCAAAATAAGGTCATTACTAATCCTTGCACTCCAAAAATGTAGGCAAATGAGCTGTGGGGTCTTGACACCATCTTCAGTGACTTCAATCTGTCTTTTCATTGTCCAAGAATAAAAGAATGGCGAAGCTGCCAAGATGTTTATAATTTCATAATTTTCTATTAGAGTGCAGGCTTCCATTTTTCTGTTGATGAAAAATTATGAAAAAGTAATTGAGTCTAGCCCCAACCTGATTTCTTATTGCGTAAAAGCAGACCTGGCCCGAATCAGAAACATGCCTCGACTGTAGGTCCCATTGGGTTCGGACACCAGCTGCCTGACCTTATGCCTGCCAGTTGAGTCCATTACCATGTTTCACCCAATTCTTCACCCCCCTGCAAGGCTTCGCCCTGAATCCCTGCTCTTCTGTCAGACCGCATGAAGCCCTCCCTCCTGAGGTGCACCTGATGCATTGCCTCATCATGACATCCCGCAGTCACAGCCATCATGATTACGATTCGCCCTCCAGCTGGAGAGCACAGTGACGCACGCGACTGTCCCGCAGACACCTGATCTCATTAACGGGAATCTCACTCAACCGCGCGTCAGCCCGGCGAAACGCCGCGACCTTCTGATAAAAAGCTGAAATCAGCTCCATAACTGGGGTTCACAGACGAGACACCCGTGAAGGCATGGCCCTGGTCTCCAATGTCAAAATGAAAAAAGTGTCTTTAAAAGACAGCGAGATCGCCATTAAAACAACCCTCTGAGCCATGCCATAACTCACTCCCCTCTAAGGGCTTGTACAAGCTGACCCCTTTTCCGGCTTAATTGGGCGTTCCTGTCAAAGGGCCACTGTCACCAAGCAGGTATTTTATGTGTCGCTGTGTTACAAGGATCACAGGCCTGATGTTTGATTTTTATGACTGTTTCCTTTTCAAATAAAGCCACAGAAAGGCCATCGGTTTTTACAACGCGCCCACAAAATCCTTCCCCCAGTGTTCCCAGGTAATTTCTCTCAGCTCAGCCTTCCATTCTCTCAACTGTCACTGTAATGGAGACAAATGGCATGTGGATCTGTGCTCGGAATGTGCCGGTAACGCGTCTCCAGATGATCTTATACTTTCCCGTTATTACTGTAGACATCCATTGACTTTGGAGTGTACACCCGAGGTATATATTCCGAGCGCGCGGTGATTAGCTGTGAACATCCGCTGTCATCGCCCCGTCTCATGGCCCAGTGTGGTAACGTGAGAGACTTTCACTAGTTTCACTCGCCATGATTTCCAGACGGTGACTAGCCAGTCAGACCTCGTCGAGTACGAATGACCACCATTATCTTAGGCAAACAAGGCAGAAAAACTGCTTATCCTAATGAGATCATTACACATTTTCCTCAGGTCAATAACAGTAGATGGAGCATTACCCCCCATTTGAAACAGGTTAATTATCCTTCTTATTGGCTCTGACTCAGAGTCATCTATGTGGGTTGTGATCTAAGGGCACTTGACATGCTTGTTAGGGAGGTTTATTATTGCGCATATATTCCCCCCATAAGCAATTATGCTTTTGGATTGGAGGTAGCGCCATTTCATTAACTCCCTTCCGTAGCAGGACTGGGACCGTCCAATGTGGAATTCTGCGGACTTCCTGAGACACGGTGGCTCGTTGCTAGCTGTCTCTGAAATAGTCAGCTCTAAATAGGGCCGTCACGTGCCATTAGGCAAAGTTAATGCGCCTATGAAATCAAATGAAACGTGAATTCAATTTAGCAAAACTTCCATGGACCACATCGCTCCTCGCTCCCGAACACCAGAGGGCAGACCGCACCTCGCTCTACGTCAAGTTTGGACGTCACGTTGGCCATACCACATCCATCTTAAAATGACCCACAATTAAATAGGCAATCTATCACGTAGACTGACCTTCCTATTTTATGGAGGCTTGTGAGTAACCTGCCCTTTTAAGGGGCTCAGAACGTACACTAACACTCCCACTGTTCATAGTCACCATGATATTGAAGAATCACGATCCACAAAGGATGATATCTCCCTTATAATTTTGGACTGTAATGGTCTTTAAGTGTAGGCTTAATGGCTTTCTTGGCCATTGGTCAACTAAATAAAATGAGAACTTAATTTGTTACACTTATCAAACTTGTACATCTCAACAGGAATTAACATAGCCAATGAAGTGATTATGTGAGTAGTAGGCCTACACTTAACATTTACTGTTAAAACATTTACCGTTAAAACTCCTCAGCGAAATCATGACCTAATACATGCGCATTAAACTAAAACATTAAACCTTAATCTCTTGATCACAAATTCATATTAAGAAAAATAAGCATGTCCAAAATGCTTGGATGACAGACAGTTTCAACAATTTAGCCTGCAACTGAAAATACCCTCTCAGAGCATACTAAAGTGGCCACCACACAGATAGTTTTGCTAGATGGCAAATTTTCTCATAGTGTTTCACACTGTTTTTCTACCAAGTTGAAATTGCAGTGTTTCATGAGGACTTTAAGGTAACCATTTAGTGTTTGAATAGTCACAGAAAGTGGAGCATGAAGTTTAGTTGAATAGTGGTTTGTCAGCGCCCGTCCCCAGAAAGAAATGGCAAGTTGTATTATGGCTAACGGGGCAGAGAAAGCTACTGAACTGAATTTATTCAGTAAATATCCAATAGTGCATCCATCCATCCATTATCTTAACCCGCTTATCCTGAACAGGGTCGCAGGGGGGCTGGAGCCTATCCCAGTATGCTTTGGGCAAAAGGCAGGAATACACCCTGGACAGGTCGCCAGACCATTGCAGGGCACACACACCATTCACTCACACTCATACCGATGGGCAATTTAGACTCTCCAATCAGCCTGACCTGCATGTCTTTGGACTGTGGGAGGAAACCACGCGAACACGGGGAGAACATGCAAACTCCACACAGAGAGGCCCCGGCCGACCGGGATTCGAACCTCCTTGCTGTGAGGCGGCAGTGCTACCCACTGCATACATGAGTAAGGCAATAATAAAAACTGAATTATTAGAAGAGTTAAGTACAATCAATTCCACTATTATCCTATTATTCTCACTTTTCACATCACAAGTTCACCTGCCGGTTTATGGAGAATTCAAAGACAAAGGACATAACGATGAACCAAACCCGCATTGTGTTTATAAGTTTTAGGAAAAAATGATCAACATGCTAATTGATTCATCTCAAACTTAACTCAGTTTGATAAGTTCAAAATGTGTTGCCTCTTTTTATGTAATTGTTTGCAGTATACTGTCGTACAATAAGCAACAATATACTGTACGCTTGGGACTTTTATTCTTTATGGCATACATAGTGATTTCTGACATAACCTCCCGAGACCCTGTGTCCTCAAATGAGGACATACAATGTTGGCTTCAATGAGCTCTATACAGTATTTCTCTTAACCTAAGGGGCTTTCAATTCAAATGAAATAAAATATTTTTGAAAACATTATCACTGCAACATGTTTTTTTGTCATCCAAGTCATGTTATGTCAAAACAAATTATCCTGGGTCTCAAGAGGAAAAAATGGCATACCTAATCCTTCTAAACATGAAAAGTATTAATAAAACATCTAATTAATAAAAATGAACAGAACCAAAATCTGGGATTGCAATTGTGGTTGGAATGAAAACCAATATACGCATCGGTCCCCCTGGACTGAATGTGGGAACCACTGTCTTAGTGGAAAAGGACCGTTTCTTATGGTTTCTCTTCTTTGGATGCTGTTTGCACCCGATACGGCATGAAGAGACACCATCTCACAGCTGAATGAAAGGAAAGGGGCTCACGCTTCCTGCCAGGCTGCCTCCAGCCACTCTCCAGCTCTCTCTCTGGAGAATTCGGGCCTGGTACACGGGAGACTGGAGTGTTTCAGTACAGCACCGCGGCATTCAGCACACGCCATTCACAGTCCAGACCCAGGCCGTCTCCATCTGTACGCCACATGAAATGACAGCCTTACAGTTTAGGCTTTAGAGGAGGATTCTCCCCGAAGACTGTAACAGCGGTGGTGTGTCACTATGTTCCCTCAATTCCACTGCTGTGTACCAAAAATAGCCCACGTCACCTGTGTGTTGCTGCCGCTCTTACCTGCTCGCGATCAGGGGACAGGCTTCTGTGAACCCTGGGAGCAGAAATGTGCAATCCAATCACAGAAATATCACTACTTAAAAAACGAAATCTCTTTCCTTCAGTGCCCGACTTTCAGTTCGGCACACGCTGCAAACTATTACAGTCTTGCTTTAACGACGCAAGACAGCTAAATTCAAATTCAGTGTGGTTTGGTTCAGTTCATCCTGACGACTTAGTGTGAATGTAGCAAATTCTGTCCTGCAAGAAATCATGGCCAGTTAGCCATTATTTATTTTTTCATATTTAGCATTGTTTCCTGCTGTACACATTTTTACCTATTGGTCCATTAAGTGTGGACTTCACGCATTTCATAATATTCGTAGTAGTTTTTTGTTTTTTTTAGTTTAGTCAAAAACCTGGAAGTGAAAGATTAATATTATTTTATTAAGCTCTGTTCAGAGAAAAGTAATGCAGTAAATGCAGTAAAATGACAGAGGGTGCAAAAGCTTGATTGCCCTCCTCTATAACCAACCCTGCCTTTGCCCACATGTCCCTACCAAGACCCAAGAGGCCTGATCACCACTCTGTTGAGAAATTCAGGGGAGACCCTATTAAGGATTCGGAGCGTTCATTTGCTGTGAGACACTGACAAGCAACCAGGCCATATGGAGGGTCGTGGAATGGAGTCTGTCTCAAAGTACTGGCTTTGGCTCCTGCCATTTTATGAATCTGCTCAGTAGAAATATTAACAGTATGTGTAATGCAGCCTTGCAATCGGTGTGAGAGGAAACTCAACGCACATAAAACAGACAGTGGTAATCATTCTGCAGGCCTGTGTTTTCCCAAGACTCAATTATATTCACGCATGATCGCAGTGGGGTGAGAGGCGCTACTGAATCAACTGTACTGCTCTTTTCAAAAGCACAGTCAGTCACACTCCTTTTAACAATGGGATTTTAGCCATTTAGCAACAACGAAACAATGAAACGGTCTCCTAATTACTACATTTCTGATCCCTGTGAAATTCCCCTACTTATGCCCACTATAGCCCACTCTTAATGTTGTATTAGCTCAGGCTAATTAGATCAGCATAAAGGCTGTTTACATTCATCATACCTTGCCATTGACAGGACTAGGGCTAAATGAAAGCCCACTGATAAGGTTCAAAGGGGACGTGTCTTTACAAGGAAGCAGCTGCTAAACAATCGTGTGCGACCATTCTTTTTTAAAAGAGGCTAAGGGTCTGTCTATTCATGAAGGCTGCATTGCCGTCAACTTCAGTTTTTCCCCGACAGCACCAATGGTCACATCCCACTACTGACACCGATATGGCAAGAGAAGAGCTCAGTTCTATGACGTGGTAGCCAAACCCTGGTCTCCCACTCGACAGTGTATTGACCTTATTAACCAAGGCTGGGTCCCCTAGCTGCTGAGACAGAAAGCTTTGCAGCAGGGCCTTTCTAACTGCATCACCCTGCCAAAAACGTAAATGAAAACGAGGGTTTAAATGGAAAAGCATAGCTTGTTCTGTTTTAATTAGTGGGCCACCGGTTTCTAAAAGTGACCCCTGCTCCTGCCGTGTTCCAGCGAAAGGAGGAGAGCAGCCGTGAAAACGCAGCGAGTATTTTCTAAATTAAGACTCACTGAGCCACAGAGGTTCAGCCAATGGCACGGTGCTACTCAGAAATGATTAAAAACCAAAACCTGCAAGGTTCATTTTGCTCGGTTTCATGTTTTTAAAAAGAAAATATTGAATTATGAATCCATTTGATGTCGGTGAGCATACATTTACTTGCTCCAGTAAGTTCTTCGTTTTTTTCCATCACCTCCCTCGTTTGCCTTTTTTAAAAATAACAAATAACCACATATGATCCATGTGATTCCAGTCAATTAAAAATGCTGGTAGTGTGAATGCATTCACTGATTGTTTTTAAATAAAACACCCCAGACAACTTTTTAATTACATTTACATTTTCTTTTGTAGCATCGCTGAGGAAGAACACAAATATACAGTCAGTGAGCACTTTATTAGGTATTTATTAGACTTATTGTTTAGACGTATTGGTCTTTTGCTGTTGTAGCCTATCCACTTAGAGGTTTCACACTTGAAGACCTAAGAACATTGTCAATGCTGGGAGGAAATGAATCATCAGGTTTTGCACAAATTTGTGGCGTCCATACCAGCTTCAGTGCATGTTGCCATTAAATGTGGACATACCAATACTAAGAAATTCTGAAATGAATGTATTTTTTTCAAAGATTCAATTCAATTGTTATGGTGGTAATATAATTAGTAATTACAATTTTAAATTCCAAAATAATGCAAAATAGAGGCATTTTCAGTCGTGGCCTCAGACTTTTGGACCCCACTGTATATCTGAGTTACTGTCCCTTCCCATCAACTTGAACCAGCCTCTCCCCTGACCCCTGTCATTAACAAGGCCTTTCTCCCACAGAACCGCCACTCACCGGACATTTTTAGTTTTTAGCACGTCTTGAGAATGTCTGCATGCTTTTATGCATTGCGTTGCTCTCACATGCCTGGCTGATTACAGTAGATGTATGAACACGCGCACATTTATTCCAAGCCGAAGTGAAGTTCATTCCCATTGAACAGGAAGTAACAACTATTACATTTGCACAGATTCTGAAGAAGCAAAGTCAACAAACGTAAGAATCAGAAGTCACCCATAGCAGAGGTCTGCTTTCTTGTTTATTTCCCGAAGCAATTTTGCTTGACAAGAGCATCATCTTAAATTTGGGATTCATACTGCAGAACACAAACTAAGGCAAATCAGACAAATTGTGCACCACCAGGAATTTGAATCTGCAGCCTTCCAGTTAAAAATAGACTTATCTACCCACTAATGCACACTACATCCCCTTTTATCTGGCCAGGTTTTTTATCAGTACACTGACATACAACCATGTATAGCCTCTAAATGGGTTTCATGGGAGAATATGATGATGGATCCAGAATTTGCAATAACAAAGTGAAGAAGAAATATTGTATTATAATGCCACGAATACTGGACGGAGCAAGCTAAATGTTCAAGTGGTGAAGCCTCATTTCAAACAAGCAGCATTTCAATGGATGCAGAAGGGAGAGCATCAGTGAGAGCCTGAGACATGCACAGGGACTGTTCCGTCTGCATGTTGTTACGCAGTCCATTTGTTTGTGTACAGTGGTGTTTGGACGGATGGATCCTGACTTTCTCATCCCATCCGTTTCTTTTGGTGCCATCTCTTCATCTCATGACTCATTCACCCAGACAGGAAATACAAGATGAATAAGACTGCGTGCCAATGCTAATGGGGAGTATTCAAAACTCTTGCCTAAAATACGTGCGATACATTTTTAATTTCTCAAAATCACTTTTTAATATTGCAATAAAATGTTGACTGACTTATCATAACGTACATGAAATCCATCCACAGATTGCTTTGTATTGAAGGACCTATTAATCATAACACAAACGACAAGCAACTCATGCAAAACACTTTTGGTATATTTCACGATGTGCAGTGCCAAATTTGTTAGGTGATATCTATTGATTTTTTTACCCCACGGCAGGGGTTCATTAGAAGGGATTTGTGCTGGGTCTGTTTCCATGGAAATAAAGCTTTTAACCTGTCCAGTGCATTGCTGTTCTGTTCTCCAAAACAATCTATGCCCTGTTTGGTACATATACTCATAGCCCATAGCAACCAGCCACCCTGTGATTTGGGTACTAGTGAGACTAATGAGAAGTTTCAGGTTATTAGATCCTAACGTGACAGCAATCTTTGTAAAAATCTTTGTGTTTGCTACCTGGATTCTAACGACATGCAAATCTATATACAGTAGCTCATCAAGACCATTTTCTTCCAAGTGGCCATTGTGGCAAATGTATAGATATGGCATGTATCAGCATTCAGATTTTCTTTCCTCTGTTTTAATGGTCCTTATACCTAAAGACATAATAACTCCCAGCCATCTATACCGCCCTTTCGCATACAAGCAAGGATTATCTGTATTTTCCAGGCCAACAGCATGCACATATGATGGTGGCAGTAATTGTATGAAGAAGTGGCTGACTGTCAAATATTCCAAAAGAAGTAGCTATCGAAGTAGGCCAAGAAAACAACCATGACATAGGCTGAACGAGGTATGATTTTGTTAGCTTTAGCTTAGAAGCTACCTAGCATGTGCTATGCGGCGTGCTAAGGAAGTGGTTCAAACCAGCTAAGTGCCACATTTTAATGTGCACAAAGGCTACACTTGCTTTAAATTGAGAAGCTTTTGTAACGGCCAAGTAGCTATAGGACATGGAGCAGTGTCACAGGGACAGAGTGCAATGTGCAGCTAGTTAGTTAGCTAGACTATCGTTTATTTAGTGTGCATGCTCTGTTTACTGTCCTTGTTTTTTGTCGTGGCTCGGGGGACATCAAAGCGAAACAAATCCAGTTTGAATGAATGATCCCACAATGTTATGGCTTTCTTCACACGGATGGAAACATTTATTGAAATGTCTTGAGATCTTGAGCAGGCAAATTGCCACCGAAACCGCATTTCCAGAATTCCGATTCCGCTCAGTCACACATGCGAAGTGAAACAGTGAAGTTGTGAAAAGGGCTATTGAAAGCACAAAGAGATGTGATACCAGCCTGTTTTCAGGAATTAAATGTACTTAATCACAAAGCCGTTAACATTTTAATGAGAGTGATCTGATGCGGAACAGTTCAGTAAGGAGTGTGCAGCGAGGCTAAATGAAAGATTAAAATTTTCTCACATTTATTCATTTTAACTTCCATTAAGGAGGTAAAATAAAATTCTCTCCATTCTGGTAGGTGACAAATTGTTTGGCATGATAACACAAATATGCCATTTAGTCATGCTACATTAAATGCCTTCAAATTAAAAGTACCAAAGAATAATGTTCATTAAAACCACCATCCAACACCCATATGCATAACCACCATAGCTGACACTAATCAGTTTCTCGCTGTCTCTATACGCTTATGAGATACAGTATGGCACTCCACAATATGACAGATAATTACACTTCTCGAGTCTTGGCATTGGTATTCCAAAAACGTTTATGTTAAAAGCTGCAATTTGAGCTTCCTGTACACTGTGGAATTGTCAGGTATTGTGCCCCTGCACTGTTTCTCCAATGTAATTTAGGGAGGCAATAAAAAGCAGTGTCATGTGCCATGTGAGTCTAGGCAAAGCACCTGCTGGAGGGAAGAATCTTAAAAAAAAAAAAACCTTCTCTGTTATCAGGGATACTGAGAATCTTTGGATTCAATTTATTCCACGCCATAACTGCATAGTCTGGAGTTCTGAGGGTGTGTGTGTGTGTGTGTGTGTGTGTGTGTGTGTGTGTGTGTGTGTGTGCATGTGAGTGTGTGTGTGTGTGTGTGTGTGTGTGTGTGCATGTGAGTGTGTGTGTGTGTGTGTGTGTGTGTGTGTGTGTGAGAGAGTGTGTGTGTGAGTGTGTGAGTGTGTGTGTGTGTGTGAGTGTGTGTGTGTGTGTGTGTGTGTCTGTGAGTGTGTGAGCACTGTGCCCTGGATCGTTGTGCTATTTCTCTGCACAGTGACTTCTGTCTGCTCCTTTCCTCTGGTGGCAGAAGAAGGTGAGGGCCTGTCAGTGGAAGGTATTACTGGGAAAAGGAAGGGAACAGGGCACCAAAAACAAGATAAACAACAGCTCCACTCTCACTGGATTCACCCAGCCTCAGTCCTCATTATTTCTTCATCTGGTATAAACAGTTCATCACATTTTCCATGAGTCAAGTCAAACATATTATTCTGCAATTCAACATTCTTCCCCTTATTAACAGAATGAAATTGAGTTTATAATATGATGCTGAAAAGGAATCACTGGGTTATATTATCTCAGATGATGGTCATTAGGATTGTTGGTACATTGGTAGATCAGTAATGGCAGTATGGGCTTAATAATAATAATAATAATAATAATAATAATAATAATAATAATAATAATAATGTTAGCATTGGTGGCTTGTCTGTTTGCAGGTATTGCAGACTCCAGGCAAAATATCATCCTTCATCCATCAGCTCATTTCATACTGCCATATTTCATCAGCAATCAAATGAATATGTACAAGAGCATTGACTACAATGACTTATTTGGTTAGAAAGTGTGGCTGTGAAGTTAATTAGCAGTATCATTGTCAGTCGAGCTGTATGGGGAACTCCCCACTCATCTGGGAATCTCTCCCCAGTCTTAACGGATCAAAACATGCATTTCCCATTCTCACACTGAATGAACTACAGATATGACAGAATGACATCGACCAGTGCTCTATATATATATAATCACACCTCTTTAAGCAAGCATTCTTCATATGCTAATATGACTAGAAAACACCAAGCTTGATGTTCTTTGTTGAGCACACTGTGAAATTTGTATTGAATACACTCCACTTCACTGCTAATTTTGGCAAGGTTAAATATGACACACTAAACCACTGATTTACCCACTGACGTGTATGTAAAATAAGTAAACTTGTTTCTGAGTAAGTTAATGGAATCATGAATAATTAAACTGCATTGAATAAATAAATGTGTCTTTAGAGACCAGGGGCCTCATTTATAAAACTGTGCGTAGGATTCACGTCAAAAGGTTGCGTAAGCATGAAACCTAGGACGTGCGTACGCAAAAAAATATTCTGATTTATAAAACAGTGCATACGCACGTCCCACGCCAGTTTTCCTTTATAAATCACAATCAACTCTAAATGTGGCGCAACTTTGCCAGCTTCATGTCCCGCCCACAGTTGCCTATAAATAGGCAGTGAAACACCCCTAATGAATATGCATTTCACGAAGACGACAATGGCAAACGCTGAAAAGAAGGCCAAGAAAAGGGATTTCAGCCATTTGATTGCCTCTGAAAAGCTACAGGTGGGGGAATTATCCTGATTGATTGTAAATGACGAACAGTTCTGTACAACGAATGTGATGATGACGATGATAATAATAATAATACACGTTATTTGTCTAGCACCATTGAAAACACAGTTACAAAATTAAGAGATAAAACGAACAAAAATCCATAACAATAAACACATTATAAAACATAATATATGAATATGATAACAATATATGAAACTATGCACTCGTATCTGCCCGACTGACGCATTGTAAACGGCATCAGTGCAGCGCAATTTGTCCGACTGTTCACCATATTATTTATGAGAATACATTTAATAACATTAAGTATTGTTTAACAATTCGTCTACATATTTGAGGGATTATTTTACAACAACATCTCCATTTATATTTATCATTCTAAATCATATTTTTTGGGCACTCCAGGGAGCATCAATCAAACAGCTGTTTGTTTATTCGTTGTAAGAGAGGCTTTTATCCGTTTTTGCAAATTAACTCTTCATATATGATACGTGAGAGGTAATATTTCATTACATTACATTACATGGCATTTAGCAGACACTCTTATCCAGAGCGACGTACAACAAAGTGCAAATCAATCACAAGAACAAGTGCAAAGAGGACCTGAGAGGACAGTACAGTTCCGAGTCCTAGTGTAAACATGCAGAAAATCAGAACCCTTTAAGAGTACAATCAACAACAATCAATTTCGATTTATTTTACACAGTGGTATCTGTTGTGTATAATTTTCGACTTCTCTCGTCGCCAAATGTTGCGTTGCACTTAGGAAGGGAGAGAACCCGTATAGCGAGATTCAACAATACAACACTTTAATAAGTATAACAGGGACGAAGCACGTCCTTACAGCAGCCATACCCAGCCACAACTCCCGGCAAATCTTTATACCTTTTTACACCCTGTTTCACTTCCCGTTTTCCACGAGCATTAAAGGCACGGGACACATTTCTCGCGTTTCATCCCATTGCCATCGGAGTCGCAGTTTCTCATTTCTCCAGTTAATGTGCGTACGCATGGGTCAGAGTTTCCGTGGAGGACCGCACATTTTCCCGTCAAGTTCCTTTTTTATAAATGCCAAAGTTTGCTTAGAAAGTGGGGTACGCATTCTTTTGTGCCTACGCAACGTTTATAAATGAGGCCCCAGGATGGATCCTTAAGCGCATTCTGCACACATACATACAAACTGTCCTTTACAGATATCAGATACTGTATCATGAAACTAAGTGTGCTGGTTTTGCCTTTCATGCCATGGCCTTTGCTTTAACTGTTCAAGGGCTTTGAGGCAGATTAGTCTGCAGGTCATTGAGCATGCTTCTCATTTTGGTTATGCCATTGGCCAGTTATGGCCAGTCATAGTCTATAGCAGTTGGCTTCATCCCTGGGAGAGAGGGTCTGGTTAAATTGTCAATATTCCTGGGGTTAGCGCTGCATCAGTGGCAGGAGTAGCCTGTGCTAGTCAATAGAGGGAGCAGCTCTCCTCCTGTAGTACCATGTGGCCATTAGTGTGAGGAATTGTCATGGGAGCCAAGAAGAAGCAAGAAGCAAGTATGCAAAGCCCGTTTCACCTCCCACGCTCAATTCAATTTGTATTGAATCCGCTTCATAAATAAAACCTCATTGATTGAGTGATTTAATAAAACGAGAAAGAAAAAGCATGACATGAGGCTAATATGACATATTACATGACATTAATGTAATATATACACAGTGCCCAATGTAGGCGTTGGGGGAAAATGCCACAAATTGGTGTTATTGTGTGGTGTACTCGACAAATTCAGATAAGATAAATTATAGTGAGTGAAAAGTTCAGACTAATATTTTGTGTTCTGCCCCTGGGATAAGGTGGCCAAGGGTACTAAGACAATTAAAGTAAGTAAAAGAAGTAAAAAACTAAAAAGTATTTTGTCGCAAATCCCTTGTTAGAACTGCATTGAGCCTATGTCCCAATGACATCACCAGACTCTTTCTTTACTTGCTTTGCCAAACTTTAACGGCAGCCTCTTTCAGTTGTTGTTTGTTAGTTGGGTTTTATGTTAATTAAATGCCCGCCCAATAGGATTTACACCTGGTGATTGACTTGAAAAAAAACACTATTCCAGTGAACTCCTATATTGGTCCTATATTCCATGTAGTGTCATTGCCCTGTTTCGTGATGAACTGCCACTCAATATATGCTGGAACTAATATGTATAGACCACTAGCCTGTCCATTCTTGTTGCTGAGGGTAGGCTCATACCTTGCTGCATAGCGTTTGCTTTTCTTCCTCCTGAATTCTTCTGGGGGTTTTGCCATTTGATATTTGCAAACTGCAGATTATTGTTGATTCCTTTAACAGCAATTTTTTTTTCTTTTTTTTTCTTTTCTTAGAACACATTTTCAGTCATTCACTGCCCTTTTTTTGTTTTTGAGGGTCTGTTCTTGGCCTATTTGTGCTTCTGCCAATGGTTTCTTTTTCTTTTATAAATTCCATATCACTCCATATCTTTCTTACAACTGGCTCTGGTGGCCATTTCCTGTCATCTTCAAAATAAATAAAAAATTCTACCAAAGAGTTTTCTGACCGAATCAAGTGGAAAACTCCAAAAGTAGTTTCAAAACTCGACAACCAAGTGTAGACGTTCATAGTCCCACAATGATGCAATCTGAAACACCTGGGCAATTGAGAAACAGCTGCTGCTGCAAAAATCATCTGTTGAAATTCTCATGACCATCTAAAACAAGTGGGCCACACAAATAATGCAATTCTATAATGGTAAATCTTTTATGTGTAAAAACATCCAATTTTTTCATCTGAAACCTACATTTTGTCAGCAGCCTATAGAGCTGAAAAGGATTCATTTGACCTCTTTTCCTATGAAGAGCACTGTTTACATGTTTGCGTGTATGTGTGTGTGTGTGTGTATAATACATTTTTATTTGATTAAACTGGCTTCAAACGCAAGCAGACTTAACCTTTAAACACAAGTTGACCGTGTAAATATCCATGAGAGTCCGGCAGCCGGGGTGTTATTTAGGCTAGCGTGCACCTCGCTCAAGTCACGGGGCTGCTGAAGTGACCGTGATGGCTGGCCTGTGAGGTACCTCTTGCACAGGCCCAGGGGCTAAACGCTGGAGGGGACAGCAGGGAAAGGACCAAAGCACTGATGGAAATATACAGAGCAGCAGGTACAGAAGAGCACAGACTAAAACAGTTGTGGAGCAGAATCGCTCCAGGAGAGAATTCAGTGCTGGGATTGTTCTTTTCCCCAAGCTCACACTCCATGACTCTCAGCTTGAAAGTGCTTCACATTCAGCAAGCTTTCATCTGCTTCCTGTGTTACCAGAGTGTCAAAAACAGCAACCTCCTAAGGTGTTTTTATGAGGAGATTATTCCCAGGAAAAGCTTTCTTGGGCAAACCAAGAATTAAAAAATGTGCCTTCCGGGCTCAGATTTCCAAAGACTGTCTTACATTTTCTATAGAGCTGTAATTTGACATGCTTGTTATGAAGACAATCAACATGGTGGAGGCATTGGCTGCTCTGCAAATGACACTAATGTGAAACCCCTACAGAAGAAACACACGCAACCTGTATGTGGTTAAACAATGTAAGGTAGTATTTCAGCTAATTATTGCCTTTTATGAAACACCATGCCTTGCTTAGTGTCCAATAATTGTTAGTAATTACCTGACATACGTCATGGACATTACAGACAATTTCGAATTTATTACTAAAGTGCTCAAGACAAAATTATTTTTCACACAATTGCATGATTGCATTTACAGTTTTGCTGAAAAAGTCTGGTGATCTGTTACAGTTTTGAAGTGTTTCAATACATATTTGCCCCGGGCCTGCTCCAAACAGATGGTCAGTGAAGAAACAGTGACTATTACTAAGTGCACTCAGTATGGTATGAAACCTACACAGTAATATGATATACTGTAAACATGTATCAGCTGAACAAATACGGACTTGTGTATTCCAGTTATATATGGCTGATATCTCAAGGTACCCTGCCAAAAGTAATGCAGTGATTATATTCAAATTAATTTGAAGTCATCCCAAATGCAAACTCACAATAACACATTGTCTCTCTCTCTCTCTCTCTCTCTCCCCCCCCCCCAACCACCACCATATGCTGTGGCCAATCACCATATACTGTCTATACATCCAACAGGTAAGCACTTTTCTTTTTACTGAACCACCTGGGACTCCCACGTCATTGACAAAAACCTGAGAGCGAAGCTGCCATAAAGAACGGTCAAGGATCTCTTAAATCTGTATTGTAAACATCCTAAATGCGCCTCAATCAAACCTGAGCAGGGAAGAGTGTTTTTTGTTGCTGGGAAAATAATCTTTTCAGTAATCACAAGGCACCCTTTGAGCAAGTGACATTTCTGCTCGGCTGCTCGAGGGTTCTGCTGCGTGGTTCAAATAGAAAAGCGTGAAGCTGCCCTACTCTCCCGTAACCACTGCAATTGTACGTGTAGTAGAGCGGACAAAGAGTATTGAACAAAGAGTGTGACAATACTCCCAATGGTGGTGTGTATATATTTGACCATTTCAGACTTAGTTTGGCGAGAACTGTTGGACTTAGAACTGTTGAAGCCTTCCTTTAATGCCCATCAAAGGTCACTGCACAGCAAATAGCAAATCAGCCCCATCTCTAAGTTTCAGGTGAACTTCTTGTATTCAAGCTATAAGTTTGGGGAGATGAAGAACTCAGTGACATATCCATGCTATTCTACCACTTGCAGAAATTCTAATTAACGGGCAAGCAACTACACAATAAATATTTCCACTTTGTTCAAAAATTGTGATAAGTCACTCCTGGATATGTGAAAGTTAATTAATTAGGTAGTGGGTCATCTTTTTTTTTGTACAGCATAACATTTTCATGACAAGATCATTACTTCTATATATTTTTTCAGCTATTTAAAACAGTTATTTGATATGTCTAGTATGGCATTTGCGTGTCAGAGTACCCAAAGTCATTCCATCATTGCTACAGTATAGTACTTTATATTACGCAGCCTGTATGTTCCTCTTTCGTAGATATGACCTAAAAGCACATTATCATTGTCATGAAGCAGTAAACTGAGTACGTATTAAGTGTAGTACGAAATGTCAAAAGTTATAGGAAAGTCGTCATGGTTGCTGTTATGGTTTCACCAGAAGCAATTTGTCAAACCTCTCTGGTCATGAGGTTATTACATTGTGCTCTGGATGTGTGAATTATTGTCTCCGGATAGTACAACTATTTTGTAGTTTTGGGGTGAATTTCTCCTTTAAAATGCATGCGCATATTTCATACGAGAAGAGACTGCATAGTTTCAAGGAGTCAGTCACACAGATGAGCGTTGACCTTTAGACCAATGATGCAGACGGTGTTCAGCACCCACACAGTGTGGGGGTCAAGAGGGTATCGGGACGTGTATGCCACAGTCAGTACAGAGACACGCAGCGAATATGAATACACCCGGTGCGTGAGTCAACAACCCCCCTTACTCCTGCCCAAGCAGATCCAGATGCCCTCTGCTATGTACTCCAGCGTCTGATTACAGCTGCTGCCATTTGTTGGCCGGCATTAACAAAGCACTTAGCATCATGCTTAATTCCGCTTTCGACTCAAACTTTATGAGCGAGAGAGCTCTTGTTTTGAGATGGCTGCTTGTACTGGTCCCTATAAGCTGTCCTGTGGGTCAGAGCTCATGTCATCTTCTGCCATTATCTGCACCTGGAAGGACTGCAGTTTTCACCCTTAATTTGGACTCATACCAGGAGCTTGTCTCTGCACAGCACCGTGGAGGCGTCCCACAACTGGCTGAAATTCACCAGGTTCAGGTTCCCACTGCTTAGGTAGGCCTGACTGGGACTAATGTTGTTTCGTCTGGGTCAGACGATGAAATATTCACCTCGTGTTCGCGATAACTCGTCTTAATCCTCCCTCAGGACGAATGTTTCTTTTTCTCAATTTTCTTTTCCATTTAGAGAAAATTACAATTGATGTGAGTACAGTGCCTCATTTCAGACTGTTCCTTTTCCAGACAGTACAAGCCATTCAGTCTATCTCCGTTTGTCATTTCCCCGATTGTCGCACTCTCTAGTGCTTTGTCGAGCATTTTCCTCAGCACCCCAAGGGTTTCTGCATCAATAAGCTCTGGTATACAGTACTGTGCAGAAGTCTTAGGCACCTGTATAACATTCTGTACAGATAAGATTTTTTTTAAATAATTCAATGAAAGGTCCTAAATAAACATACGATACATTTCACATTCTGATCTCAGACAGCCTTTATCAAGTTTTTATGTAAAAAGTAGTCAATTGCTTACAATAATGTTACTTTTTAAAATTAAATACAAAAATGTCTCCAAATTAAATCTTTTGGAAAATGAATATTTGGAAATCTCAATTGTGTCCTTACACTAACACACGCCAAAAAATAAACACATATATAATAAAATATTGGGTGCCTAAGACTTCTGCACAGCACTGTAGTTTCCAGGCTTAATAACTGTACAAAACGTCATCTTAATATCAGCTTGAAATTGTCCTTAAACTCAACTACCTAATTCTCCTGATTTTGCTGACAGATCAGCAAAACCCATCTTGGGGTATCACAGGAAAAAAAAAAATTTCCTCATAAAACTTAAAATAAAGTTATCTGCAACAACAGACAAATATCATTCCAACAGCTGTGGCATGCGCATAACAATCTTACTGGGTTTGCAAACTATATTATTGCCTTCAAAAGTTCACATATCCTCAAGATGTTGTTTAAAGGAGAGTAAGATGTCTGACCTGTAGGCCATCACACTATTTATTCACACTGTCAGTTCGGTGAAGAAGAACGTACCCACAGGTACACCGGTCGACAGAGAAAAGGAAATGATTCAACATGATCTGGCTGCGCGATATATGGGCATGACCAGGCTTTATATCCAGAAGCAAAAATAAAATATCACTTTTGCCAAGGTTTCTCTTCAAAGTCTCTTTTGGTTTTTGACTTGCTGCTATTCTGTATTACTGCGGCAGTAGAAAAGTGGCAAATTAAATCATAACCGAATACCACAGCAAGTGGGGGGTCAGAGGTCTGGGCTGTGTTTTACTGCGTTCTTTACTGGCTCCGTGGCATTGATTATTCCTGGTTGTTCAGTCCCCTCCTACACAGAATAATAGCTGGCGGGTGTGAGGACAGACTGGCTCACAGGCTGACAGAGCCGCCTAATTAGCAACCCAGGACCCGCGCACCCCAGCTAGAACATTCCGCCATCATTACCTCGCGACCCAGGAGCCGGAGCCCTGAGCGCGGACCGCTCTCTGACGTCAGGGCGCCGGCCTTGAAGCCTGGATCCCACGCAGGCTCCTCGGCCGTGTTTTTATCCGCTGGCCTTCGTCACCGCCCACCCTCCCTCCTCTGCGCCCCCTCCCGCCCACGTTCCCGCCCAGTATACAGCGGGCTACTGTAAAAGAGCTTTTTCAGACCTTTAGATTAATTAAGACGACGGTCAAAGCACCCCGTCTATTAAAGAACCTTATCTTGTTTGAACCAGACTCGGAGCGACTTTAAATATGTGGGCTCGTTAAAAAAAATCAATTAATTCACCCGGTTTCCGCAAGCTTGAACAACGTTGATAATAGTATTAGTTTTGCACAGTGAAGGATGCATAGCTGATTTATAAATTATGCAGTATGAATAGGCCAAAAGGCATTACAGTGACTTCTACTGTTAAGAGTTGAGTTCTATTATCTTGGACTACTTTGAGTCATATATTCAGAACAAAAGCAATAGACTATAAAATGACCTCTACTGATGGTCAGTGCAAATCATCCTTTCATCCCTTGTGAAAATATCAATACTAAAATGTTTGTTTTTGGATTATACACGTGTTAATGCATGTAATTAATTACAGTTATCACAATGATCTGATATCTTCAAGGTATTAGGCCTGTTATATCGATATCCATGCCATCAGTATAGCAGGCAGTTATTATGTATAAGATATGTATAAGATCAAAGCCAGATAAATGCATAAAGCACTGAATATTTGTCACATTTATGTATTAACTGTGATTCTTAACTCTTGAAGAAATAATATATTTTTAGAATCAACACATTTTATCAGTGTGTATTCAGCATCTATGAGAGCAGGTGTCTAATACAACAGAGCCACAATGCAGATGCAGGTTAGTAATGGGCACTTCACTGAGTGAGAGCGTAGTGCAGCTGCCTGTTTGTGGCAGCCACTCGAGTGCCACTCACAACAATATTCTGTTCATATTTCTATCATACAAAACAAATCAAACCAAAATGTATTTTCTGTTCAACATGACATGAAAACTCAAATTTAAAAATATACTGTAACGAAAACCATGCTGTCCATTTGTCCATGTTTTTAATATAACTGCCTTCGCAGCTATCCTGTTATAGAGGATAGTTCTTCCTGTGTCTATGCAGAATTTAAGGTTGTCTACATTACTCAAATAAAAATTAAGTTGAGATAATATTGAAGGGCCCATATCAGATATTCATGAAGAGAAACAATTGCACTCCAGTGCTGCAAGGACCGTCAAAGAAATGTGTAAACCACATCTGAGGTGCGTACCCTTCTCACAATTATGGAAAAAAAAAATATATGCATGGTCTTGTGCATCCAGGACTTGTGCATTCATGCAGGCCTGGACTGAATTAACATTTATCCATAAATCTGAATCTTAATGAAAAGTAGTTGTTTTTTCCATGATACTAAAAAAGAGTACAGCAGGGCTTTTCAACCTTGTCTGATCCATGGATCCCCACCCAAGCCTATTGGCATCCAGGGGACCTCCATGATAAGTTAAAAAGTGTTACAGTATATTTATTTTAAAAAATGATTTATATTTTCATATATTTTACAAATCTGTATATAGTCAGTGCATACTGGCCAGAGTACCTACAGTACCTTCAATGACTATACATCTGTCACAAGAACAGTATCTTATAATCAATGTATCAATAATACATTGATATGTCATTTGCTATGGGTTCATTAATGGCTGCATTTGTGTTTTGTGTGTTATGCATGTGATTTCTGAAGCCATTAATGCCCATTTTGCACGCTCACGCGCATGCACATACAGTTACTCGCCTGAATCTGAACCCTCACCCTAAAACCCATGTGACTGCACATCATCTGTCTCCCAGACCATATCAAAATGTCCAAATCATCCTTTTGACTCGGAAATCTTGAAAGAAGAATGCCATTAATGAAAGTAAAAACCTTTAGAAAAATTTTTGATTTCCCTGAGTGGATGTATGGGCAGGAACGGCAAATAAATAAAAACCCTAGTGGCCATCCTTCTCCTTTGTTTTAAATGCCCATCTCTTGTTAAAGGTCACTTTGTGAAGCTTTGGGCACACAGTGAAGTAGTATGCATTTAACTCTCCAGTTTAAGGCAAGGCATTGAGGGTCAAGAATCCTGATGAAGGCACATGTTGGTTAATTCTTTGACATAATACAAAATTACGAGCATAGAGTGTGCTATCATTTCTTTCTATTTTAATAGAAAAAAACTGTAAGTTGGGGCGACATGGGGTGACATGGCTCAGGCAGTAAGAGCAGTCGTCTGGCAGTCGGAGGGTTGCCAGTTCGATCCCCCGCCCGGGCTGTGTCGAAGTGTCCCTGAGCAAGACACCCAACCCCCAAATGCTCCTGACGAGCTGGTCGGGGCCTTGCATGGCAGCCAATCGCCGTCAGTGTGTGAGTGTGTGTATGAATGGGTGAATGGAGAAGCATCAACTGATGATACATTTATATCATGAACACGGATCATAGCATAAACGTCTAACAGTGTTCTAGAATACCAGCTGTCGAGACAAAATCCCTACTGCAAAACACATTGGCCAATCAGTGAGGGTGGATAGTTTACCTTTTTGTTTATTTGCAACTGGTTTGGTTTTTTTTGGTTGTTTGGAACTTGGAACAGAGGGGGAAATCAGGAGTGGAAGAAGTGAATCACGTATCATCTCGAATCGTGCCACAACCACTGCTTTTGGAGCAGACGGCAAGGCTGACTAACCAGGGCTACATGAGAGAAACAGACGCTCTCTGAAGCAGACACTTAAAAGTGAAAGCATTGTGCACAAACACAGTTTCAAACCAACAGGGTGTTCCAGGCTTAACCTATTGCTTAACCCAAGTGTTTCTCTGTCCACCCCAGACATTCAACATTTTGACTTTGATTGTAGCCTTTCACTTACTGTTGGCTTCTTTTAAAATATCAAATGCACAACTTGCAAACAGTTGCTTCTTTTATTTTTTCCCCCACTGATGAAGCAGCTGGATGGTCCACATCTGGAAGAGCAGATGCAGGTGCAATAAGGTTTGACCTGTAGCCCACAGTCTGTAGGAGGGCTGTTCTGCTCGTTGACCAAATCGGGAAATTAAAATGGTTGACCGACTGCTATTCTGCAAAGACAAGATGGTACCAACATGCCAGTTGCACATCTTTGCGATGATTCTTTTCAATGAGGTTACTGTAACTTGTCAGCTGAGAATTAGAAGGTTCTAATTTACAGTTTTTTTAAATTTTATTAAGTTAATCTCATAAATATGTAATAAGGTACTCAATACAAAATACTGTTTAAAAGTAGAAGCTTATACATTGGGTTGGTGAAGTAGCAAATACAATCAAATAAAATTGGTTGAAACATTTCTCTGCAGTGTACCCAATTAAACATTAAAAAAGATGAAAGCAGACATTTTGTAAGATGAAAGGTTCATCCTGCACTCTAGTACATGAAAAGATGATGGTGAACTGCATGACAGCAACTAGCCTCAAGCCTTCTCCACTGGTGGGCCCTTCTAACATGGGAGTCACATCGGAACCCTAATGCTAGCTAGCCATGGTGACCTCGCACGTCTTCATAGGCCTGTAAATAAGTGAGGGGTCTGTTGAGTGCCACATCCTGGGGTACTGGTAATGACTTGTCCTACGGTCTGATTCATGGCAGTGACCAGTATTGACTGTAGCCCCCGGGGAGTAGCAGAATTAGCCCTGGCATCACCAAAAGAGGGTAGAGCAGAGTCTACCGAGAGGGACATCTTTGGTCAATGAGGCACCTGCAGTCCGCTCATGCCAATGGCCAGGAAGGTTACTCATCTGACACAATGACCAGGATTACTCAAACGAGATTGGGCATTCCAGGGCCACTGATCCCTCAGCAAGTGCTAATGAGCACTCCATAGACAGACCGTGTGGCGCCTGAGCCCTCTGGAAATATGTCTCTTGGAGAGCCTGAGATTTTTACCTGGAGGGTCATTAGCAAGTCATTGAAGAGTTACCCCCCCCCACCCCCCCCCCCCCCCCCCCCCCCACATGGCAACAGCTGGCAACATGCTTGAAATTCCTGGTCTGTGAACAATGAAACTTTTCAGGGACGGGTGACATCATACTTATCAATGAGCCAGCCGTCTCTCAGAGCTCCTCAGGCATGATAGCGTCACTGCGGCACTGCATGGTAAAGGTGTCACGGGCACCATCTGTCCTTTTGGCAGACCCTCACGATGGGACCGGGCTTATCACCTGGTATCTGCCACACGGTGTCTACAGAAGCAGCTCTCATTGTAATGAGATGGCATTCACTTTTACTTTTAACATTTTTAAACCATTTGCATCAACCCCCATACTGGAATTCTAATTAGCCAATTAAGTTATAGTAATTGTAAAATATGTTCCAGCTGCTGCAAAATGAACTGTCCGTTCCTGAAAACGTAGACCTGAATGGCCTCCCTTTCACTTCTCTCTGCAAAACCCACAAGCTGAGCAGGGCAGCGCATAGGACAGGTCAGGATGCAGGAGCAACCAGGCGTACTGCACATTTCAATAGCCATTCCCAAAGGTCTCCAAAGTGACAAAACTCAGAAATTTCACTGAAATGATACGCAGTATGAGCTGTTCCTTCAAAGCACGAGGTGCTTTTCAAGGTGCTGTTATTCAACCCTTTGGTAGTGAAGTAGCCTGTTAACATCGGCTCCCCATGTGGTGCACAGATTACTCAATTAATAAAACACGTGCTATTATTGTGCACTTACACTATTATTAATTTGGAATCTTGTCATTTCACCTGGAGTGAAACTTAGCATTTTATGGTTTATTTCTTGAAGACTTTTTGTGTATTTCTTCTTATTGTGCATTGCCAGTCTGGGGTGCAAATAATTCTGGAGCCCACAGTATATTTGGCAATTAAAGAATTTGTATGCTATCAGTAAAATTATTGAAATGTACACAATTTTAATTTCCAATGTTTAATTATTGACAGAGAATTCAAATAACAGGACACACTGTATTTTCATTTAAAGAAATCCCATCCTCAGAATTATGCTTACATGATAGATCAATAAGACCCCTAGGATAGTGAATCTAGCTTTTCATTCAATAATTTTTTATTCTGATTATATTTGTGTAGACTTTGATAGGTGCCTCAAGATGTTTTTTCTTGTTTAGTTTTTTTTCTCTCTCAGACACTTAGCCAAAATGATCAAGGACCTAATTTGCATATATTTCATAATTAATTTGATCTTAAACTAAAATCTAAAGATGTGAGTGGGAATGATTTATATCATGTTTGTACGCATTAAAAATCCGAACATATGGTAAACAGGTTTTATCTATAAATCACCAGTGTCTGTGAAACTTGCACAGGTGAACAACCTTTATTGTTCCATCCTGGGAACGTCTTCCTGTAAAGGTTTCCAGTGCCTGCATCTATTGTGATCTCCATTTCACTCTGTTCTCCAGTTTCAGTAAACTAAAGACTTCAAAGGACATACCACCAAGAATACACCTTTACCTGAGAATGATACTTTTCTTTCCCAAGATCTTTTGTCATACAGACCAATAATGCATTCGCTCACCAAATCAACAAAACAGAATTTCCCCGCCATTTTACCTTCAGCATCCATGTAGGGCTGAAAACACAACCGATCTTAAGGATGATAAAAGGGTGGGTTCCTGTGCATCTTTAAGTCTGAAGCCTGCTTCACTCGATTCTGGATATTGATGAAACTGGTGAGAATTACTGTAATAACCACAGTTGGTATGAGGGCAGTCTCAGCTCCAGAAACTAGAGCCCCGTGTGCTAAAGGAAGCAACTGGACAAGGGGGCAGGCCTCCACCCGAGACAGATCATTCCTTTTATCTGTCTCTTTTGGACCAGGCAGGCAATATTCTAGATACTGGAACAAGGGGAACACAATGCTCAACCTTTTGTAGACTTGACTCCAAACCAGTGACAAGCCAGAAATTTATAAAAAGCAACTTCTGATGTGTGCTTAATTAATTTGGTAAGTAGCTAAACCGAAAAGAAACAGGTTTGAAGTGTGCCCTTGTACATCTCATTAATTCATAGTGAAAATATTCTTGCACCTTTGTCCCTTACTTTTTCACAAAATAACACAATTGCATATGCATACGGAAAGGTCACTGAACAACATGTGTGTGAAGGAGCTTGAGTTGGATTAGTGTGTGCATCCATACGACCATTGCATTGATATAATATACATTTCCCCCAAGAGAAATAACCTTGAAGGTCAATCTCACATCACATCCAAGAAAGGTACAGAGCTAGCAGAGGTATACAACAGACTGAGCGTGAATACCGGAATAAGTGTCTCCTTGAAATACACCCCTGCTGGTGGGTTTAAACATTAATGTGCAACACATGCCCCAGCATTATAATCACATATGAAATAAATTAATCAAATAAATGAATGGCTGCTGGGTGGCTCATTCAGTTAAGGCACCATGCTATGGAGCATGGATGATCCCCATGGTCTCATTGGTCAGGATCGAATCCAGACCGTGCCAGAGCCAATCATGGCTGGAAGCTCCAAAGGGGCGATGCGTGATTGGACAGGGTTTGAGACGGTTCAGTCAGTTCAGTCAGTTAGGGAAAGGTCTTTCTCTATGTGAGTTTAACTATTCTGTGGTGTGGAAATAGGCATGCGAAACATGCTTTTTCGTGTTTCAGAGGAAACCGGGGGATGTGTACAGTCTCATCCAGTGAGCAGCAGTTCTGCGGGCAAAAACAGCCTGTTAATGAGACAGGTCAGAGGAGAAGAGCCAGACTGGTTAAAGCTGACTGCTTATTGCAACAGTGGCATTCAGAAGAGCATCTCTGAACACATAACGCGTCAAAACATCGAAGTGGATACACTACAGCAGCAGAAGACTTAGTAAGTCTAAAAAATAAGTCTAAGAAATACCTAATCAAGTGCACACTAAGTGTATAGTAGATTGGTTATATTTGAAGTAGCAATTATTGAGTAACGGTGAATATTTTGTCCATCACAAGAACACTAACGGAAGGTTGAGAGGTAGCAAATTCACCATAACGCAATTGTGAGCCAAACAACTGTTGAACAATTTAACATGTGCTTTTAGTCCTACCAACAACATTTAATGCCTGAGGTAATCCATTTGTTTTGATTATTTATGTAGGAATAATTATTACAACAGCCACGATTACAGTCATTATGTATACTGTAGGTAACAGTGTCAATATAGTCAGCCTTCTCAATTTTAATTATTGATAGTGGCATGATAATATACAGCACACAGAGGAATATACAAACAATACAAATTATTTGTAAAAATAAAATGGCATGTTGTTGTTTTGAAGAAGAAACAAATCATCATATTCAGCTACTACACACTGGGCTGGATGCATGTATGCTTGCAGTGATGGAAACAGGTGCCTTTCAAACATGGAGTTGTTTCTGCAACACAGCTAGCTGACCGACATTAACCCTTTCAGTCCCAAGCCCAATATCAAGTGGCTTCACCCACATCCCAAGGGGTTTTGGCTTTGGAGATGAAGTTGAGAGTTTAGTAGGGTTTTAATAGGGGCCCAAAACAATAGTATAATAGCCATTTTGATTGGTTACAAAGGTATGAGGTGGAGATTTTGCACTCTCTGGACTGAGAGGGCTAAGGCGCTGCTTACAGCATCTTTAGCAGAAGGCCCAGGACTGCTGCTCCTGAGGTGTGTTCTCTGGGCAGAGAGCAGGGATAGCACTCAGACTGAGAGGGCTAAGAAGCTGCTTACAGCATCTCCAGCAGAAGGCCCAGGACTGCTGCTCCTGAGGTGTGTTCTCTGGGCAGAGAGCAGGGATAGCACTCAGGGATGTGCTCAGGGTCGTGTTTCTCCTCTCTGCCCCAGCTTCTATTTAAAGCCATCGCTCACTCCTGAGCCCAGACAGCAGTCTGCGCTCAATAGCAGATCAATCATCTCACCAATTTACCAATTAGGCTCTCCACTCGCTAGAGATAAACACAGCTCTCTCTCCCCCTTCTCACTTGCCCTCTCCCTCTCTCACTCCCTCTCTGTTCTGCCAGTTTCCAGCTGGAGTCAGCCGACAAGAAAACACTTTTTGTTGATTAACGTAAGACTGGATCTGCTATGCCGATCATCCCATTCACTTTTACACCAAAGCTCCTTTAACCCCTTCTGTAGTGATCCCCATTTTTAGTACCATTCTGAAAATGACATACCCAAAATAAAATGCTTACTATTCTTCAGCCCTTTTGACTACAGGCATAATCCTGGTCTTCTGAAAAGCAACTCTTGGTCATTTGTTTTACAACTAACAGAAATAATCGAAATATTAATGGAATAAATAAATAAAAGCTATTTATTAAAAGCTGAAACACAAGTTTTTTTTTCTCACCCAAAATATATATTTTTGTGAGTGGATACAGATGCTTGTGGCTGTGCCTGGTGGGCAAATCACAGTGGGCAAATCTTGTTTTAAATTTCATGACAATTCCACCCAAAATGAGCATTCTGCATTGTTTTTTTTAAACTATGTCTAGACGGGTTTCCAAAAAGGTCATGTGGAAATGGAAGTAGTTATGACTGTAGTTTTACCTCAGAATCACCTGCATTCTTAATTGTTTGTGCATTAGCCTACATTTTTTGGCAGCCTACATTACGTTCTATTTTATAGAAATATATCATTACAGTATATTTGGAAGATGCATTACATTCAACAGATATTGTAAAAAGTACAGTATATACAATTCACAAACTCATCCATGCTTTCCAATCAGTAATTAAGTTATGTTGTGTTTTGTATTACGCATTCTTTGTGGAATAACTAATAATATTTTTAATTCATTGAATGTATTGTATATGTACAGTGGTGCGAAAAAGCGTTTGCCCCCTTCCTGATTTCTTATTTTTTTGCATGTTTGTCACGCTTAAATGTTTCAGATCATCAAACAAATTGAAATATTAGTCAAAGACAACACAAGTAAACACAAAATGCAGTTTTTAAATTATTTTGGGTTTTTATTATTATGGGAGAAAAAAAATCCAAACCTACATGGCCCTGTGTGAAAAAGTGATTGCCCCCTAAACCTAATAACTGGTTGGGCCACCCTTAGCAGCAACAACTGCAATCAAGCATTTGCGATAACTTACAATGAGTCTCTTACAGCGCTGTGGAGGAATTTTGGCCCACTCATCTTTGCAGAATTGTTGTAATTCAGCCACATTGGAGGGTTTTCGAGCATGAACCACCTTTCACTAGGGCTTTGATTTTGACTAGGCCACTCCAAAGTCCTCATTTTGTTTTTCTTCAGCCATTCAGAGGTGGACTTGCTGGTGTGTTTTGGATCATTGTCCTGCTGCAGAACCCAAGTTCGTTTCAGCTTGAGGTCACGAAGAGATGGCCGGACATTCTCCTTCAGGATTTTTTGGTAGACAGCAGAATTCATGGTTCCATTTATCACAGCAAGTCTTCCAGGTCCTGAAGCAGCAAAACAGCCCCAGACCATCACACTACCACCACCATATTTTACTGTTGGTATGATGTTCTTTTTCTGAAATGCGGTGTTACTTTTACGCCAGATGTAATGGGACACACACCTTCCAAAAAGTTCAACTTTTGTCTCGTCAGACCACAGAGTTCTTTGGATGTTGTGGGGTCTTTTGTGACCTCTTGGATGAGTCGTCGCTGCGCTCTTGGGGTAATTTTGGTCGGCCGGCCACTCCTGGGAAGGTTCACCACTGTTCCATGTTTTCGCCATTTGTGGATACTGGCTCTCGCTGTGGTTCGCTGGAGTCCCAAAGCTTTAGAAATGGCTTTATAACCTTTTCCAGACTGATAGATCTCAATTACTTTCTTTCGCATTTGTTCCTGAATTTCTTTAGATCTCGGCATGATGTCTAGCTTTTGAGGATCATTTGGTCTACTTCACTTTGTCAGGCAGGTCCTATTTAAGTGATTTCTTGATTGAGAACAGGTGTGGCAGTGAGTGGCCTGGGTGTGGCTAGAGAAATTGAACTCAGGTTTGATAAATCACAGTTAAGTTATGTTTAACAGGGGGGGCAATCACTTTTTCACACAGGGCCATGTAGGTTTGGATTTATTTTCTCCCTTAATAATAAAAACCTTCATTTAAAAACTGCATTTTGTGTTTACTTGTGTTGTCTTTGACTAATATTTAAATTTGTTTGATGATCTGAAACATTTAATTGTGACAAACATGCAAAAAAATAAGAAATCAGGAAGGGGGCAAACACTTTTTCACACCACTGTATGTTGTACAATGTAAATTACATGTAATTACAAGTAATGTAAATTAAATGTAAATTTGTAATGTAATTGAATGACTAGACTATTCATAGTCAGATCTGGATTTAAATATTCATTCTTTTTTATAACAATTTATTTATTATGATATATTATTTTAAAGACTTTCTGCAATCTTTAAGTATGGTTTCATTAAATCCACGATCCCTTTGTTGAAAACACAACTCTGGTGATTGTGTTGGGAGATTTTAAAGAAATTCCAGAAATGTACTAATTCATCCCGTAAAGCTATCACAGTGTGCCGCTCAAATTGTGCTGGGGTTTTGAAAAAGGGCAGATTACAAGAAAACACTTTCACACACATCAGGAAGAGGCTTTTCCAGAGGGCTTTCCAGCAAAGGCACGTTCCATTATTCATGGCAGAGGGAGCGGCCCTGCAACAATTCAGCCTTCCCATTAACTGCCACACATGAAATGGAGCAGGACCGATGGTCTCCGGGTAGCTGTCTTCGACTGAGATAGTACTGTACTGCCACACAATGCTGGAAATACAATGTCACTCAAATAAGGAGGAGTTGGTTTAATTGGAAAAATTGCTTCACTCAAATGAGCACACGCCTCCTGTCCAAGAACAACAGTGAAATACGTCTATTGGAACATTATTCTGTCCAAAAACAGCACTGGGAGGATTATAGAGAAGACGTACACTATTGCTTTTAGAGACCCTTTTACAGAATGATACTGTACAACACCCTGTAGACCCTAGGCCTCCTATATACCCTAGACCCTGAAAAACAACCGAGTACCATCCCAGAATATAAAATAACTGGTTATTAACTATGATTTATGCCCGTGTGGTCTTCATGAGTTAGCAAGCTGCGCTATCAATTCTCCCAAGTAATATGAAGCCAAATAATTGATTTTATCTACTTGTGAATGGTCTATTAGGCCGTGTTCACGTACAGCGCATCGGTGTATTTTTAGAGGCTCCTGTCTAGACTTTGCATATTGGGAATAATGTCTAATCAGATGCTCATTTATTTCTCATTAGACTACATTTATAGGAATAAAGCAGCCTTTGACCGTGGCAATGTACTCCACACAGAGGGCATAATGAACAGATTCTGGCACAGTGTCACTTGGCAAAGCTTCATGAGATGCAGGTAATGCTAATTGATCTCAGAGAAAAAGCTTGTGATGGGCTTCCAAGAAACTTGCTGTATGTCCGTCTGGAAATGAGCAAGGAATGCCACTTTACCCATGTTCCATATACTTGACACTGGTATACCTTAAATGTACACATGCAGTTCAGTGACTCTTTAATGGCTTTATATAGATATCAGCTTTGTATGTTGAACAGGCATTTAGATCTGACGTGGTATTCATTTTGTTTACTCCTTAAACTGGCTTTTATTTGTGTTCACAAAAATTCAGCATTTCAGACGCCTCAATCCTCAAACATCTGCTGTCAAGGTCAGTAGAGACAAGAGGATTAGCAACCTTTTTTTTAATACTGGAGGAAGTAGAGATATTGTCTCTCCTAGGCAGGGGATGGGGGGAGGCCCATTGTATTACATTCAATTCGTATCAATTTGTATGAGAACGTGAGTGGAAACCTGGCACGTTTCAAGAGCCCTGCCCGTGGGGCTGGCTATTACCACTAATCCATTTCCATTCTAACTGAGATTATAATT